>NC_086287.1:68257482-68558982 GCF_963924245.1 Chroicocephalus ridibundus
AATAGCAGCACTTAGCCAATTTTCTTATTAATGTAGTTTAAGGATGGCTCAGTTATCTGAGGATGTTTCTGGATGGAAGAGGTTATGCTGGTTGTGCTCCTTTAGCCATCCTTTCTGTGACCAGTCCAAGCATCTCCCCAGAGACGATCCATACTGTGACAGATTCTGCGGTGATGGGCTGCTGAACGCAGACCTGAGACTCCTGAGTGGCACCTACTCATGCAGACAGAGTCCAAGACTTACAGTGACAGCTGTGGGAGTTTATTGCATTCCGCTTTATAGAAAATTGAACATTTGTGATATGAGGTATCACTGAAGAGCTCAGCCAGGAGCCGTTCTCCTGGCAAGGTCAGGCATGTTCTCCACCTACTGATTCTTAGGTGGGAGTTGCCCACATTCTGCAAAATGAATGGCCACCTGAGGCTGCTGTTCCCTGTGACATCTCTCAGAAATCACCTGCCCTTCCAGAGCAATCGGTGTTACCCGATCTTCCAGGATAAGATTTCAAGTGTTTTGCTATAGTTGTGTTTGAGGGAAGGAGGTTTCCGCATGCAAGCGTGGGCTGATTTATATGCTTTTAATGCAAAATAGTAAAATGGAACTTCTTCTCATACCATAATTTTTAAACGTCCTGGAATTCATTTAACAAAAACTTATGTGTGTGCATGTGACAATATGGAGTGAGTAACTGAAAAAAACCCTCAAGTGAAACAGTAATGGTTTGCCTTGTGTGTTTCCTTAATAGTTTCTGAAGAAGGAGAAATAATTGGCTATAACTTCTATCGTGAAGAACATGTATTTATATGTATATTAATCATTTATGTCATGCATAATCAGGTGCATCGCATGGAGGGAACAGGCGAAGGAGTGATGTCTCCGAACCCCTACAGTGTGTTGCATCCCCATCTGCAGCCCAGGGTTCCACCAGGCGTTTGCGTGCCTCCAGGGTGCATTGTGGACAAGGTGCCCATGGCCTCCCCGGCACCTATCAAGAGTCCTCAGCAGCTCTGTTTTCAGTGGTGTGGCCTCATGTGGCCATGAATGAAGGAAAGACCGGCACCGTGGGCGGTCAGTGCTCACCCTGAACATCTGCCGCTCTACTCTGGCTGGTGACAGTAAGTAGATCTCTACTCGCTTTAAAAGTTCACACTTCTGTTGAGCGTGTTTCCTTCCAAGCTTATGTGTGTATTAAGCAGATTTCCCCTTAATTGAAATCACATGGTTTTTAGTGTCTCTCCATAATATTTCCCTGTCCACAGAAGATAAAAATCTCACCCCATTAGATATTGCCACCAACTCAGCACATTAATATTCATCATTACCTTTTGTATGCCGCCTTTCAATTACTTTCCAGCCCACATGAAAGTGCTTCTATCTGAGCCTATTTAATTAGTTTTCAAGGTAGAATTTCTCTGAGACAGTATCTGCCACTTCACTCCAGGTATAATACAGATTCCTTGAATCTGCTTTGATAAGTCTATCGACAAAAAAAAAACAACCAACAATCACGTTTGGCTAGCAAGGTATATTTTTGATATATTCTGCTGTCAGTGCTTTTCTGAACTGCTTCAGAATTAAAAGATCTCAGCCGTTCCTGGTGTGGAGAGAGACTGCTTCTAAAAACATGCTTTTGTAGAAAAAAAGTCTTGACGGTCTGTCAGCCTCCCTGTGCCGTCACCCGTGGGAGCAAGAGGGTTAAATGCTGCCCAAGACACATATTTGCCATAAACCCTCTTCTTAGATCCCAGTTTGTGCTTCAAACGAGAGCAGGGAGCGAACGGCTAATGTTTTAATTTTCAAACAAGTGGTCAGTGAATGATGGAAAGATTATAAAGACGATAGCTCTGCTGCGTGTGCAGTTGGTGCAGGTTTAGTAGGTTGTGCTGGGCAGAGCTCACGGGCAGGGTGGTTTCTTCTTTTAAGCAGAAACGGCTTGCAATAACGTACACCGATTTGCGAAGATGCACCGTGTAATGTACCTCATTATATATAGGATGTAGGTGATGGAACAAGTGTGTTTGGGCTGGGACATGCGGCCTGCGTGTCGGAGGTGCTGTTTACAGGCTAGGTACGACCATCCCACCTCTTCGCTGAGAGCTTCAGCAGCTGCATTTATGGTGGTCCTGTGCACGTACATCAAACTTATTCTCTCCCTTGTTGCCTATGCTGCATTTGAACCCTTCACCTCAATCATAAGAGACTCTATCAGTGCACGACCACTACAGAGCCCTTCCTTCTGTCATTTCACAGACAAAAAATAAGTAGCATTCAATGTCACTTTAGCTGGCTTTCAGAAAGATTTATGTTTTTTGTTGTTGAGCTGATATTATAAATAATGACTTTACTTTAAGTAAAAAATTATTGGACAGATGCTGCCTTCATGTCAAGTTTGATTGAGTAAATGCCAATGAAAAGTAGTTCTCTATAATAGATTCATCTTCTGACATAGAGGATATTGTTGTATCCTTGACAACAAAGCTTGAAAGAACAGCAAAACAAATATACTCGTTATGTTGGCTGAAAATTAAGTGGACCAAACTCGGATTGATCACTTCCCCATTGCCCAGTTCAGTAGCTGACAGTGTCCTCCGCTCACCTTTCCTTTCAGTGTTCTCGTTATTGTATTTCAAAAATAACAAGCAAAGCAATGACGTGGCTGAGATCTGGAGACAAAAAAAAACATGCCAAGAGTAGAAGAAAAGAACATGATATAGGCATTAACCCAGTGAGCTTGTCTATAAAATTCATCTTCTGAAGCAGCGAGCACAGCATTCCCGTTTGCAGGTGTAGCTGTTGGTGATGGATCTCCACAGGTACGTTAGTACAGAGTTCTTTTATTGATTTGGTTTTATATAGACACATAATCTACATTACACATATGTGTGTATACATGTATGTATATGTGTATATAGTTATGCGAGTGTTTTTTACATATACACATAATCTATTCCTACAAACTCAAGTTTGTAGAGGAACAGGCATATTGTTCAGTCTCTGAGCCTGCAGGGAGGTACCGATACTCAGATTTAGAAGCAGGGGAGAATTGTCTGTAGTTAGTGAGAATATATAAAACAAACCATCCTCTGTCTTGCAGCAAGGATCATACTTTATCTGAGATATTAAATACATTGAAGGCAGCCCTTATCTGGGCTATTCACACAATCCAAGTAAAAAAAAAAAAATAAATAAGGGAAGATGTGGAGGTAGGAGGCAAAATCCAAACAAATGGTGCACGTACTCATACAGGCCATATGAGCGTGTGGATGGCCGGACAGGGTAGAAGAGGTCTTGTGGGACAGAACTTAGTGCTAGTTGTTAGTACGGAAAATGGCCTTCATCACAGTGGGAGATTTGTGTAAAACAGAAACATACAGTATACTATCATATTTTTTAAGCTTGCAATTGCTTTTGTAATAGTCAGGTACCTGGGAGTTAAACTTTTGGATCAGGCCCCAACTATACAAGATATTGTATGAACATATAATATATTCTTAGGAAGCCACTTAAAAGCAAACTAAAAAGGACCGCGATGACAAAGCGAGTTCGGGATTCTGAAAATATAAAGTATTTTTGATCAAAGAAGGGATAAGTGAGGGCCACACCTGAGGGAGGTGCGTGAATGGAGAGGTCTGGGGATCTCCGTGCTCTCGTAATGGCGTAGCTCCCGCTGGAGACTTGCTTCTGCTGACCTGTCTCTGCATCGGAAAGGAAGGGAATATCCCATTTTCTGTCCTCAAATAGAGGAGTCTGTCTTTTACATGGGTGTTTTGAGGAGACCAATACGGCACGTTATAGGCCGAGTAGGGGGCAGTGGGGTGGTTTATTTTGTTTCTTTCTTGTGCATGGTCACATTTCAGCTTATCCAGATGCAAGAAGTTGCCTTTTGCTTGGGAAAGGGAGGAGTGGGGGAGAAGGCAGAAGGAGGGAGAGGAAGGGACAGAAGTTTCAGTCCTGAGGATGTAAATTCCAATACTGAAGTGCATTCTCTAGGGAGAAAGTCACTAGTATTGCTCTTTCTTCTCCATCATATCATCAGCGTCGTGAATCTAATGTCATTTCTCTGGATGCTTATGTGTAAAGTCAGGAGGCTATAACTGTTTCAGACAAGCATAATGAAGACAGAGGTATTCCAGTAAACCCCTTGAAAAACAACCCATTTTTCCTAGCTGCCAGATGTTGGCTGCATGAGATTTACTGCCACTAAATGTTTTAGGGGAAAAAGCAAAGTGTTCTCAGCAAAGTCAGAATCAACCTGGATAGCTGGTGGATGGTGCTCTAAGTACTATTTGTATCAATAAAAATCTGTTTGTCACGTGGCTGATCATGCCCAGTCGTCCAGGCAGGGTTCATGTGGGTGACTAAACTTCTACCGGTTGAAGTTTCGGGGTTAGTTCTGGGTCAGAAGGAAATCAGAGCAGGAGGAAAGACCATTTATGAAACATGCAGAGTGTCCATGCTTTGGGAATGACTTGGTCTCCACAAGGGTGCTCTGGTTTGTGAGCTGCCATGCCACTCTCCAAGCTGATTCCTACTGTGCTTCATAGGAGTCTTCTCCTCGGTAGTAAAGAGCATTAAAGGAGGTCCTAAATTATTGACTGTTGACTACATGCTGCATGTAGTGCAGATCAGAAATTGTTTGTGTTACACGGCATTTCTGAGAGTGGGAGTATGTTACACTCATGGAAAGAGAGGTACTCCCTAAGACTTTTCCTGGGGTCTGGTGGAGCTGCGCATTCCTCAGGGAGACGCGAACGTCTCTCTGATGCTTTGCTTGTTTGTGGAAATTGTGATTCAGCGCTAGATCCCTCGGGTACTCTTTGTGCTGCGCCTTGTGAAAAGGGGCAGAGAGGTCTTCCAAGCTGAAGGCTGTACGTTAGCTTGGAGTGGGTACCAGGCAGAAGGTTTCGTATGTGAATTGCTACTTGTTATTGCTCATAGTCAAGGAGATGCAAAGGTGAGGGGCAGCAGCCCGACGTGGAGGTGGAGCTCAGGAGGCAACGTGAGGAGCACAGAAGGAAAGAGAGGAGGCTGCAGGGACGATAAGATTTTCAGAAGCGAGGGAGCCTTCCCAGTGAATGTCATGTATTTTATTAGCAATTGGCCGAGAAGATTTTGCCCATCCTCCTGAAGCACTGGATTCGCGGCCCTCTCGAGCACTGTGCAGAGGAGTAGGCAGCTGCTTTGTTCTTTTTGTTTAAGAAAACCATCACCATGGTGTTTTGGGCTGTGCACAGTTAATGAATATCAAGATAAAGGCTAATGAGCCAGTTATAAGCAAGAGTATAAGCTCTTTGCCAAAATTTAACTATAGACTTAATCAAGGAGATTTACAGCATCCATTTGAAAAATTATTTACATTTCCTCTGGTGACTTACTATTAATGTAGCATAAATCAGTAAGACATTAATTCCAAACTGTTCTAAGACTGTAAAAACAATAAAAAGTCATGGGAGGCAGTTCACAAATAGGTGACTGGGACAGACACATGGCCAATGGCAACTGCAGTTTCCCAGCCATCCAGGGACTGCATAAGCCGTTGCCTCAGCCATTTCAAAAAACAAGTGACAGAGCCACAGAAGTGGCTGCCGGGGTGTCACTGTGCACGCAGGTACGGGGTGTGTCGGGGGAGCATCCACAGGAATCCTCCATCCTTCTCCTTCCCACCCTCCCTCCGTCCCCTGCCCTCCTCACCTTTGCAATGCACAGCCCTGTTTGAAAAGGCCCAACACAATCCCTTACAGACTCCCATTAACTCCCAGCGTGCTCTGGAGTAGACCCTAAAGGCACAATCTCTCTCTCTCAACATTGGTGGATAAAAAGGTCATTCCTGTAACTAATAACCTACAAATACCCATTTACTTTGAGTTACAGGGACGTTTCCCGTTGTTATTCTCAGATATTTGAAATCCATCCTTTGTTGCCTGGTAGGTGTGTGGGGGGTGACAGCCATCATGCCAAGGGGATGTTGCCTTCCTGACAGCTTCTCTTGTTTCTTCTGATGTTCAGTGGCTCCTGTGCACCCACCAACCTCACAGCACCGGTGGTGGATCACACACATGCACAACTCGAGTCCACCATACGAAGGACTTCAGGTATTAAACGCACCTTGGTTCCTCCAGGGAAATAAATTTTATGCAGTGCCCAAGCACTGAGCGCACCACCTGCAGCACCATAAGGGTCAGGGGGAGGTAATGGCCATGGTGGAAGGTCAAGAGAGGTTTGTGTGTCATTAGGAAAAGCCACTGAACTGGTACCTGCGGTACTGTGGTTCTCCGGTTTAGTGAAACCACATTTTTGACAGAAAAAGCTGAGGCAGTTTTCATAGCCATGCCCTGGTCTGCACGCCCTTAAATCAGCATGGCACAAAAGTAGATGTCGACTCGCTTTGGAGTCAGGGAGGTTTGACTCCGTCTCCAAGGTCTCCTTGATTGATGCCTGGTGTCTCTGAAGTCCTCTGGGATTTTATTGCACGAGATCTCTACCTATGCTTCCTCCCCCATCACCACCGATCTGCTGAGGCTTCCCAAGGACAAGAAGCTGCCTCTCCAGCAAGGTGGCATCAAAAGAGCTTCAACTACGCTGCATGGACCAGCAACAGTGCGTCTATGGAGCTGTGACTGAGCAAAGGACCGCTGTTGTGTTTGCTGTGCTGGAGCGCGTGGTGGTCGGGCAGCGAGCAGCAAAACAACCTGAAACAAATTCCTGAAAAATGAACTAAAACTTGGCAGCCTATAACCTGGCAAACCTTTTGGGAACCCAGTTTCTCATTAGCACAGGCTGAGGGCTTCTGTCTCCAGCAGTGCTGAGCATAAAGTTGGTGAAGTACAGACTTGGTTAAAGCTTGAAACGTAATGTTCTGTCTCTTTTCCAGTCCTGCGTCCTGTTTTTCCATCTTGTTGTTGCTTGTTTAACTGCCCTGTGGACACTGCAGAGTGCCTTGGATGAAGGCAGGCAGGGATGGCAGGGGAGACTTTTAAGTTATTTGTGCAGGTGGGCAACAGAGCCCTAGAAAGGCCAAAATTCCCGTGTAAGAAAATTTGGCTTTGCAGGAGTTTGACCTATATCTGATAGTAGAAAACAATCCCAAAATAAGAGCAAAGAAAATGCTGGCTTTCGTGTTTGCAAATGTTGTTTATTCCTCACTGTGTGGCTACATCTGAGAGCAGACAGGCTCCTCGGCACTGCAGGGAGCTGGGGTTGGGCTGAGCAGACCCTGCCCATGGCATGGAGATGCCGCAGCTTTCGGCCTCCAGGATCAGAAGATCCTCCAGGATCAGAACCTTGGCACTCCGGCTTTATGTGAACAGCTGTAATGCGACAAAACCATGAAAATGTGAAGTTTTTGGACTTGAGGTGTCTTATAAAGATTAAAAAATGACAGCGACAGTAAACTAAATCTGTACCTTACTGCCAAGTTACTTAATGCTCATATGTCTCCTTTCTGAGCGTGATTTGTGGCAAGTTGCAGCTCCTTCGGTGAGGCCAGCGAGTGAAGCAAATTTGGCGACCCAGGAACAGCCAGTTGAAAGAGTACAGCCTTACGCAGGGAGCTCAGCTTGGTGATTTGCTGAATTGTTGTTACAATTATTTGGAAAATCTGATAATGACTTAGTTTAAAATGCATCAAACGTTCTTGGAGCTTGCTAACTGATTGTTGCGAAAATAATCATTATGGTGCATTATGCTGAAGTGTTTGTTTTCTACTAATTGTTCTGACCTTCTTCATCTGTATTTGATGAGATTTCTATGCATAATTAAAAGGCCCTCCAGGAAAAAAAAAAAAAGTAGTCAGCAAACTAATCTATAGGACAAGTAAATGCAGATCATTCCTATCACCTTCATTCATTTAAAATTCAGTCTTCCTTTTTTGTTAAGATTTTTCCGTCATTGGTGCTGGTAGTATGAGCTAATTATAAGCTACTTTAGCCTGTTATTAAGATGCCTACAGACTTCCCCCCCCGCCCCCATTGTGAAGCCTAAGTTTTTCATGTTCTTGTATTTTAAGGCAGCCAGATGTTTCTTTAGGAAGCACGGAGCAGGGTGTGGAGGCTGCGTCCTCTGCGCTGTGTCCCGCACACCTTGCGGAGGCCACCGGGGAGAAGCAGGGTGCCTCCGGCCGGTGCTGCTGCCGCCAGCTGGACATCCCTGGGGCACGGGAATGAGCCTAGAGGAAAAGATTTTGTTTAGTCTCTATTAAAATAACAGTGCTGCTTATATCGAGGCGAAATAAGCTCAATAAGCTTAAATTGAAATAAGCTAACTATCTCATGCCTTCAAGATGGAAGTTCAAGTTTGGCAGGTCTTCTCTTGGAGATTTGGGTTCCCGTTCCCCAGGAAAAGCCACTTGCATGTGGCCAATGTGTTATGCCTTTGGAAGAAAAAAACGGGGTTTTGTGTGCGGTTTCCCGTGTCTCTGAAGGGTGTTTGCTCACTGAAAGTGCTCAGCAAAGCTCACGTGGCCATCAGGCAGGCACGACAGGGGACAGGGATGTCCCTGGCGTGTCCTTTGGAGGGGGAGAAAGCAGCTAAGGGAAAGATGAAACTTGTGGAAATCAAAGTGGAATGAGAGGGTGAGAGGAAATCTTCCCAGGGGGAAGATGTGGAGAGTCACCAGAGCAGGAGAGAAGGCTTGAGACTCTTTGCATCACGAATTCCTCTTGGAAGCTGCTTTGCCTTCATCTGCATCCCACTGAATTTCTGGAGATCATTTCACTGGTTTATTAGTAGTTTGACTGGATCCTGATTATTAGGGGTTTTGTTTCAATTCAAAGAATATAGATGTCTGCAGTGGTGATTTCATCACCTCTCCTCTGGATATTGTTCCTTAAAATAAAGAGAGGAGTTTGGGGGCTTTTTTTTTTTTCTTTTTTGCCTTACCAACTTTAACCAGGAGCCAACACAAACAGTGGAGTCCTGAGACACCAAGAGCTCTGGACTTTCTTGAGAATTTCAGTCTGTACTTTCAATTAAGCAAACTACCACTGAAGTGAATGGTAATTTAGCTAATTTGAAGTCTTAAAATGTGGCTATTTGCTGGCATCAAATCTACATGGGCAGGTGCTTCTAACCTTGAGTAATCTAGGTTGTGCCATCCTCTCTAGGTGGTTAAAAACCCAACCGATTTGTTGCCCCGCGTTAATAAGCAGATAATTGCACCAGCTGTTTGGCAGCCTCAGCAAAGGGGACTCCTGTAGACAGAAACTACATGTTGTTATGGAGGGGGGAAAAAAAATCGCAGTTAAAATTGACATGAATATACTGTGTTGGCTCCTTTCTTTCTCTTACACTCAGATATTGCAGTGTCTTTGGGGCGAGTAGCGTTTTATCTTCTCTCTGTAAAGTGCCTGTCTTGTAGATAGTAAAGAAGAAAAGGTGCAAGAAATCTCTAGTAGACTGTTAATGAGTGGTTAGGGTATAAAAAAGCTGCTTTGAGATGGGGATCTAAGTAAGGACTGAATCCTGGTAGGACTTGAGTTTGCTGAGGAGCTTGTAGATCTCAGCCCTAAATACCTGTACTCTGAATGAAAACAAAGTGCCGAGCCCCTATTTAAATAACAAATGCTGTGTATGACAGATTTCTTCCTCATAACTGGGAATGCACATGAGCGCACACGCTTCTAAATAAGACCGGGGTGTTTTCCAAGGTGATATAAACGCATACGACATCTACTGTGTTCGCTGAAGAGAATTAAAGGAGATAAAACCTAAAAAGAAAGGAACCGGAGCTGAAAGCTGAGTGTTCAGAGTCAAGCGTCTGACAAAGCAGCGCCCATGTGCCTGCATAACAAGGTTTGCATCTCTTCCATGTTCTTTCCTACTACAACCTTGACATTTTAAATTGGTCAATAGATGTAAAATTGCATCGATTCATTAATTTTTAAAAGCAAACTTTGAAAAGCAACCGAGATGCATTTTAAAGAAAGACGCATAGTTAGAAAGGTTAATTGTTGTTTCGAGTTGCTCGGTAAGATCAATAGGACTTGGAGCTCTAACACTTTCTGTGCTGGGTTTTTGTGGAGAAGCAGCTAATGGCTCTAACTCTCCCTGCCGGCGTCCGGGAGTTTTGTGCCTCATGAAAGCGAAGCTGTGGCTATCTGGGGACTCCGGGCTGGGTCTTTGAGCAGGTTAGCTGCTGCAAGCTCCTTGGAAATAACAGAAAATAAAGGAAATGTTATTTTTGCAAAGGACAGGTTAGGTTACTAGGAGTCTTTGACTCTATGTGTGCATGCGTACCACACAAAACATGTCTTAAAAACCATTGGTGAAAGTTACAGGGACAGCTCCTCAGGAAGCCGGGGCAGAATTGAGGGTTTTTATTCGTTCATCTTTAGGGACATGCATTGAGGCACAGCATTTAGGGACATGGTCCCTTTTTCCTCCACCGAGGACCCTCTGAGGGGTAGAGAAGTGACGGTGCTCACTCAGCACTCGTGCTCTGGTTTACTTTACGCCGTTCGCGCAGTGCATGGCTTCAGCGTTCTTCTGCTGAGCAGAATTCCAACCTGGCTCTTTACGGGAACAGGATCACAATTTCTTGGGGGTGGAGGGTTTCCTGCACTTGCTGAAGGATCAAAGTGCTTTGTAGATGTGTTTTTTCGATAAACTCTGAGGCGAGAAATCAAACATTCTCTCCTTTGCACATGGGACTCAAAGAGATCAAATGAAAAGCATTCCATAATTTTGGGTGCTGTCTTTAGGATGCCACGGCCCTGGGTTCATAGAGCGTTTAGTGGCCATGCTCCGAGCACGACTCTGGCTGGTCCCTTCTCCCGTTCCCTGGCCCCTGGCTTGCCCTGGCCACCGCCAGCACCATCCTGCCCTGCACTCAGAGCCATCTCCAACCTGCTGTGATAACAGCTTTGAGGTTGACTTAATAGATCTAAATGATAAAACACAACGGGAGTTTTGTTAGGAAGGCGAGTGTGTAGCTCTGAAGAGATGAAGCTCTATAAAATTAATGCCAGTGAGACAGGAAGCAGAGATTTTGGGTCGCTTCTGGTACTTCCAGCATGCAGAAGTTCAAAGCAGCCTCATCATGGCTGTTCTTCTGTCACCACCCCCACCTTGCAGCCATCCTTCAAGTGTCCTGATCCCAGAGCTTGTCATCCAAGCAATTCCTCTCCGAGCATCACTGTAACCATGCATCTGATCTGTTCCCACCCCCACCTTCCTGCGTTGATCGTATTTAGATGGAACAATACAAAAGCAAAAGCTCCATTTGTCTGAGCTAATCCAATGGATGAGAATTATCCAACATCCTTGCCTGCTTGCTCTGCCTGGAGTATATGTAGCACATTCAGTAAATTTTTATATATGTGTATCTCTGCACGTGCACAAGGATACACGGATGAAAGCTCATAAATGCCAGACTGAATTCAAATCGTTGCTAATGCCCATTGAAACCTTACATATAAGTTTTAATTAGATATTGCTGATTAGATCTAGTTCTAGTGTTCCTGGCTTTATCCCTTTTCCCATGGGATTTAGCAGTAATTTGTATTTTAATAGCCAAATTCTGTCCTATTTTACAGCTCTATAAGCCTACTCTCAGATTTTATCCCTCTCCCTTTGATGGTAAGAAAAAATCCACAGAATTTTCACAGTTCAGGCATTACTCTGGATTTTTTACTCATTGTCCAGTATCTAAACTTTCCCCCAGGTGTGCTCTTGGGAAGATGGAGCCTTCAGAGTAATAGCAAATATTACCTGTATGAACAAACAGGCTGATGCAGCGACACAGAGGGACATGAATTAAAACTGTTGATTAACCCGGAGTCTGATGCTTTACTTCACAGCAAGCTGCAGCTCCCACCTGCCAATGAAGAGCAAAAAGCACAATCTCCTGACCTTGGAGCTCCTCCAACCACAGCCGATGATCACTAAGTGTGCTTTGGATGCCACTGACCCTAGATACAGGCTCAAAATGGATTAGGGGTTGGATCTGAGCATGGATGGAGACCACCTTCTCTGGTGAAGATTCATTTCAAAAGAGAGACGTGACATGACCTTTTTCCTGTGGAGTACTTGAATTATCCAGAAGACTTTTGCTAGGAGACGATGCTGGAGGAAGCCAGAGCTCTTACCCCAAACCATCACAGCTGGCTCTAGCGATGGACCTTTCTCCTGGGGTGAGAAGCACTTGCCAGACTTGGCACCATACGTACCCCATGTGTGTCATGTCTCCAGGACTGCGTCACCCCTGCCACCAAGCCACCGGTGTGGTTAGCAGATGGAAAATAAATGTTGGTGTTTATTTTATGTTGGTTCTGCAGCTGAGGACCCCTGTAGATGGATGCTTGCTGGTGCTGCCGTGTGAGAGTGCGGTCTGGATCTTTTTTGTAGGTGGTCACTGAGGTTTCACAAAGTGAGGCTGCATTGTTTCTTTGAGCTTTACTTTAAGTTATCCAGTTCTGGTAAGCTCCCGTTGCCGTGTGCCGGGCCGGCCGAATTTGTGGTGTCTGACACCACCAGTGCTCAGACAGAGCCAAGAAAGACTGCCGGCCTGGATCTTTCCCAGGGCTGTAGAAGGTTGTCGGACAGGAGGAGTCCAGCTTGTTTTCCCTACCGCCTTTGGTTCCTGCAGCCAGAATCAGCTTTGCTCTGCAGCACGAGCATCCCTGGCAGCCCGGGATGTGCAGGATGGGAGTGGGATTTCCGTGCTTTACATGTTCTGCCCCCAAGCCGATACCCCGGCTTCCTCATGCCCCAGAACTTCCCTCCTCACCGGTGTCTTTGCTTTTGCTTTTCCTGGATGACATTATCTTCCGTGACACAAACAAGTTATTTCTAGACATCAAACATTACAGTGTTGGGGGGCAAAACCCAAACAAACTCCTGTGACACTTTACAAGTTTCAGTTTAGTGACCGTGGTCAAAGAGATGAAAGTTATTTTTATAAAATAGGAGAAGCAAAGCAGTGGTACCCCTACTGATGAGGCTGGAGCACGTGCTGTTTCTCTTTGTGACCCTTTCAATGTTTGCTTCCACATTGGTTCCAATTTTTTGTTTTAGTCCTCTATAAATAAAACCTGACTTTTGGAGAAACAGTAATGTAAAAAAACCCTACCCAAACAACAACAACAAAAAGCTTTAGAGAAAGGCAGAGGGCTCCAGGGACCTAGGAAAACAGGGAAACAGCCTGAAAATCAAAGGCTATATTTTACCTGTCCTATTTCCACAGCAGAAGTCAATGAATTTTAAGTGTGTGGATTGATGGCCAAAAGCCATGGTGTCTATCTCAGCAACGGAGAAGCTATGTGCCCAGAGACAGAGCTCAATGAGTTGCTACGTGTGAGTTTTCTACCTATAGGCAATGCTTAATCACTTCCCAGTTTAGTGTGGTTCCTCAGTCAAATTCTGTGGGGGCTTGAATGGAGCTTGCCCACTTGCCTTGAACTTCGCAAATTTAGGGTTTCTGTGTAAGGATTTCTGCGTTACGGTCTTTTCGCAGGTTCTGCTGGAGACGGAGAGGGTGAAATGAATACCTGCAGAAGTTGATTTCAGTTTCACTATTTTGTGTTGTTGCTCACTGAGACGCAGGGGAGAGTTTCCATCCAGGCAAGCTTCTGGATGCAGGGAGCAGAGCCGACTTCAACTTAATAGAAACTGGTTCTGCAGAGCTGCTCTGAAGCAAAGTCACAGCTTGGAAGGATGTTTCTTAACACAAGTCACCTGTGCTCATCGGTCTTGGCCTCCTGCAGCCCCCAGAGATTTCTACTGCATGCACATTAACTGAAGGCGTCTTTTAGAGAACCTTGAACTGCGAATTAGAGGAGATTTAACTGGAAGGATGAAGAGACTTGTAGCCAAAAGGCTTAAAACACCCAACAGTCTTCAGATCCAAGGTAAATGCTATGTCTATTTGATCATGGGTAATGGAAGCATATGCCATCTGCTGTGATTTTTGAGAGAGGGATGGTTTCCGTACTTAACTCCTTAGCTCCTGTTAGCTTGTGAAGAAGGCCAAGAGAAGTGATACACCCATCAGAGCAAACAGACACTCGCGGTTTCAAATGCCAAGTCCAATGGGGGTGAGGTGAGCAGCTCTCAGACCTTTCCTACATCAGTGTCAGGGAGCAGCATGGGCCGGCTGCTCCCTAGAGGATGGGGATCCAAGTGCAGTATGGTGGGCAGGGTGGGAAGCTCGGTGGCTGGAGCCTGTCGCACCATGGTATGGGGCAGGTGAGCAGAGGGGTGACAGCAACAGCTCCTATTGACAGTCTGGTGATCATCAGGCAACGACAAGGCAAGAAGCGAGGTTTAGCCAAGAGATCAAACCATCAGACAAGTTTGTGGTGATGGGTGATGTCCAAGGTGAAGCTGGGAAGTCAGTCTGCAGGCCAGGGTCTGGAGCACCATGGTCCAAGGTTGGGTGTGGGCATGGTGGTAGCTGATCAGGGACCATTAAAGCATGTTACTGCTCCCAGAGCCCTGACAATAATGAAAAACATTATGGATCCAGTCTACCATTGCCGCGTGAACTGGACTTCATCCTTTTGCTTAGTTATCCTTCCGTCTTTCCTCATTTCTCTCCTTGGAGTTTGCTATATATTTTTGCATGGACAATTTTCATGCCTTGGATAATGCGGTGGGCTGTCACTGCCAGAACATACATGCTCTGTTCCTGGTAATGAACATTACCTGGTAATGAAATCCTGTGTTGCCTTCCTGCTGATTTCCTGCCTCGTGTCTCTTCATCTCTCTCTCCAGCTTTCCTCCTCTCCTTGCTGGCCCCTCTAGTTCACGCGTCTCCAATGCACTGTATTTTTGTTTTCTTGCTCTTTTCTCTTCTGCTCTCATGCAGCCTCACTGTGTCGGCTTTCAGCACGCTCCTGCCTTCCCCTTTGCCTTTCAAACATAAACAGAAAGGTGGGATTCGCTGTAGGTGGGTCAGCTGGCCTTCTCTGAAGCTAAAATAGCAAAAATTGGACCCAGTGTCTTACTGCTGCCTCACACTGAAGTTGGTACAAAGGCAGCCATTAGTAATTCAAAGTAATCCAAGGCAGGATGCTAATTTTGATAAATCCCAGGTCAGGGCTGGCCTTGAAAACCCTTTTTTTGTTTGGTACCGCTGTGTGTAGCAGGGTTAATTATCCACTTCACTGCAAAACTGAGCTGAGCTGCAGGAGTTTGGGTTTGGCGGGGCGGGGGGGTGGAGAACAGGGGAGAATTTTAAGAGTTGCTCTAGGCGATGTCACTGCGAAGTAAATGTAGCTGAAAGTGAAGCAGAAAACAAGATGGGACTTTGCCATTGCACACGTCTGGTATCATTTTTTCTCCTGGCATTCCCAGCCTGCCCGCCGTGCATGCTGCCTTACAGCTCATTAAAGAAGCACCTGAACACTATCCCTGTCCAAATCCTCTGATGTACCCATCCAAAACGCACAGCTGCAAGAGAGGCGTTTGTGTCCCTCCTCCCTTCTAATAAGTTGTAATAAGCAACTTGAAATTGGGTTCCTCCTGCAATTCTCTGGATTGAAAAGATCTTAATTATGTTCAGGAAAGAAAAATAGCTAATCTGTGGTTTGACCACACCATTTCATCCCTTTGTATCAAGTAATTCCCAGTATCACCACTATATTTACACATTTTTAAAAAAAAAACAAACTAGTTGATTTTGATATAGGGGTATTTATGCACAGACCTGTAAGATCTCTCGTTCCTCTTTAAAACAAAGGGATATATATATTCACCAGACTGACTGACATGTCTCCAAGTTTAAGAATATGCTGAGATTTCATGTTGTCTAGTTAGTTATATTCCTGTGGGGAACAGGTCGGAGAGAAGTGGGAACTCATTAAATGCCTCTGAGGCTTGTAAATATGTAACTGTGTTTTCTAAGGCGTGTGTTGTTGAAACAAGAACAAAGCAACAGGTGGGAAAACGCAATATTTCACTCCTAGATATATATTGGTTCAGAAAATAGTGATTTCACTAATGATGTTGTATTATCAAACAGTTAGCACTGGTCAAGCTGGTATCGTTGCTGAAAGTTTGTTTTAAAAAATATCTTTTTTCTGCAAATATTCTACGTGGCAGCAAATCTGAAAGTTTGTGAATAGGCACAAGAGGCTTTTTGGCAAAAAAAAAAAAAAAAAAAAAGCTTGAAAGAAGTTGTTTTTTTCCACAAACAGGATGTCTCTGAAGCAATTCTGTCCTGGTTAATTCATGAACATTTCAGTTAAATTGGTCTGTGAAGTAATAGCAGCCGAAGGATTTTTATTTTCTGTCGGGTTTGTGTGTTTGAAGTACGAGTGGTTATGCTACCCTGGGAATGAAGAATCTGTCTTTTTTACTGTGCTATTAATCATCTTGCAATTATGCGCCTGGAGACAGCAGAGAACAGAATCACTGAATCTGGCTAGCCGAAATGGTAGTACTGTGGTCTCTATTTTGGTGAAGAGAATTTCCAGCTATATATCTGGGCTTGTACAGTACTGGAAAAAAAGCCTTTTTGTGGACTTCAGCAAAGAAATTGTCCAAAAGCACATCAGATTTCGATGATGCGTAGGTGGCAATGTCTTTTTTGTGCCTGCATCAGAGATAAATGGCTTTTTTTTGTGTGTCGAAGAGGTGAATAGACCCTTTTCACTTTGCCTACAGTCATGTGGAGGAAAATTAACGACAGCTGGTCGTGAGACTTGGGTAATACTGTCCAGAAGGCAAAGCCCTTTCAAAGCAGTGAGGCAAAGTTTTCAAACTCTGGGTCTGTCCTCTTCTTTTCACCTTGTTCACACCTCCCGTGGGGCTGATGGGAAGATGTGAACAGATCTAGAGTTCCAAAAGGCTCCTGGCAGTCTCTCTCTCCAGAGCGATGGGTGGAGGCTGCTCTGCAGCATAGTCCCTGTATAGCAGCTCGTGCGTGGGGAGATGGAGCTTCTGAGAAGAATGGAAGCTTCTACGATGGAAGAAGCTTCTTCCAATGGAAGAAGATGGAGCTTCTGAGAAGCTTTGGAGGGGATGAAGATTGGTGGGCTGTCACTTTTCACATGTCCTTATTCTCCCATGAGTCTAGACACTTGTAAATGAAGAAGTAACAGCAACGTGTCTTCAGTAACCTCAGTTTGTTATGGAAATCAGCTTTATCGGTCTGCAGCCCAACAAGCAAAGCAGCATGAGAATGGAAACCCCCGACCACCAGAAATAATACCAGGTATTGCGCATCACTTGATCACACCGCTGCATGCACTGCAGCCGTACCTTGCTGGCAGGGCCATCCCCACTGCCCTCTCCATTCCTGACGCCTCACCAGCTCCATTGCCCTTCTCTGGACACGGTCCAGTGCCTGAATGTCTTTCTTGTAGTGAGGGGCCCAAAACTGGACACAGCACTCGAGGTGGGGCCTCACCAGTGCCAAGGACAAGGGGGTCCATCACTTCTCTAGTCCTGCTCACCACACTGTTTCTGATACAGGCCAGGCTGCTGTTGGCCTTCTTGGCCACCTGGGCACACTGCTGACTCATATTCAGCCAACACCCCCAGGTCCTTTGCCACTGGGCAGTTCTCCAGCCGCTCTGCCCCAGGCCTGTAGCGTTCATGGAGTTGTTGTGACCCAAGAGCAGGACCCACCATGATGCCGCACTGAGATCCCTTTATACCTCCACAAGCATTTCAATGATCCTTGAAGTGACTGAAACTGCATAAACCCATAATTTATACCTCTTTTATGGTTCCCTCATGCTGCCAAAGTTGTGTGAAGCAACTTTGACATAACTGGCTGCTTCAAAGCCTGATTGAATTGTTGAGGCTAAATGGATTGGCACACATCAGCTGAGCCTCAAGAGCTGCTCATGGGTACGCCTTTCACCGTGGAGTAATTTGACTTGTTTAAACCCACTTTGCGGCAGCCTGAGTGAGGTTGAATCAGCCCGTTTGTTGCTGCCTAGATTCGCACCCATATGGACAGCTATTCTGGCTCAGCTGACATACGGCCTCGTGTTGAACCCGACCCCATGGCTCAGCTCCAAGAATGCATAGCGCGGCGTCCAAGCTGGCTATCATGGCGAGGTTAATATCTGGGGCCTTTTCCTTCTCTGCACAATTCAATCATCAGCTGTTTACGTTCGTAGTCCCATGCACTAAAAAATAGTTTATGGCAGCACTGTAAGAAGGAAACATGGAGAAAGGCCATCACAATAAACACCCTTCAACACCCATTACGATGAAGAGCACTAAAGCCCAAGTGACAGCCTAAAAAGAAAAAAGTGTCATCTTTGATTCATGCCACTGCTGAATTAAGCAATATAATCACTGACAAATCAATCATTACCAGCCATAAACAACCGGTTCGTTAGTCGGCCTTCCTAAGGCAAAGCTGTGGACCATTAACGTGTTACTCTTTGGGCTGTTAACAGCAATAAGAATCAGCTCAACACTGTCACCAGAATTACCAATAATAAAGACCAATTTCTTGCATTATGAGATGTAAAGCAGAATCAGAATCAATCAGAATAAATCAAGAGTAATTCTTCCAAGCACAAAGAAATCACTATACTGTAAATATCATTTTGGGAAATATGAGATTCTAGTGGAACATTTTAAAATGCTCAAACAGTATTTTTAGGGGAATATCCTGGAATATTTTAAAGTGTCAGCACTTTAAAATTACCATTTTATTGGAAAGGGCACAGACCTTTCTTGAAGGGCTAAACGATGTGTTTTAGTAGGACTGACAACTTTCTTAAAGAAACAGGGAAGTTTAGGGCAACTTTTCTTTCACTTGATTCAGTTCCGATATGAGTGATTTTAAATTAAAAAACCCACCTCTACTTGAAGTATTTTTGGAGAGCATTCTTTGCTGGATATTCACTTAAATCAGAGTAGCATTATCTAGGACAAAATAGACGATTTTTATTAAAGCAAGAGGGAACCTACTTGTGGAAAAGCTGAAGATTTCCAACAATGCCGTTCATTCTGATTGCTGAGCTTCTAGGCTACAGGTAACAACGCACCCACAAGATGGGCCTTGGACAAGCCAAAGACAATGCCAGGATTTCACATTATTCATTGAAAACAGTTTTCATTTCTTGACAGCTGTGCTTGTGTCTTACTTCCTTCTCATATTTTGCAGCATTTCAGCAGGCCTGTTATGGCTGTATTTCTGCTTTTTTTTTTATTTCTAACACCTCTTCACTGATTAGGCAATAGAAAGAGGCAATAAAACCACTCATAAAAAGCAAACGAACAACAGAGCAATGTGTATGTCCTCACTCTTCTTCCTACTCTGCTGTAATTCTACCCTGTCACATTTCCATCCCTCATAAATCTACAGGAATCAAGAAATTCGTCGCACTTGCCATCCTTTTGAAATACACTTCTCAATGAAAAAAAAATAAAAATTGCATCTATACCAAGAAACCTGAGAAGATCATTACAGCTAACAGTATGTGATTCATTGAGAGCCTTGGCAATTCTGGTACACAAATCCTCTTCGTTTAGCCTCTTGCCTCAGCTTTACTAAATATAGGAGCACTAACGCAGGATACTCAACCATGGCAGTGACCCACGTGTCATGACACCACGGCCGAGTTAACTGTAGCTGCAAGAGAAAGATCAAAAGCACAAATTCTAGTTGCATATGGAAGGATGCAAATTCCAATTGAAGCTGGAAGTGTGCGCGTGCTATTTACCCTCCAAGAATACTGATGATAACCTGTATTACCTACAGAAGTGCTTTTGGAACTCTTGGGAGCCAACTCTTGGGTCAAACACTTGGGAATGTTGGATCTCACAGAAGCTTCAAGTGCAAAGTTCTGTGAGACATCATTGAGGAAGGGAGCAGCTCCTTGATCTTTTCCTGCTCCCAGTTGCCAGCTGGAGGTCTGGGTGAAGCATTATTTAGGACAAAAAAACTGTCCACGAGAGAAGAGTGAAAGCAGGAAGACAGCAAAGTAGAAATGCTATCCATCGGCCATGTTAATGGCGTGCAACACAAGCAGCCATTGAGGTCAACTAGCCATGACTGCAGAGAGGACTCTGCAGTGACAGCTTAGCAGTTGTTTTTATTAAAGCCCCCTGTCTAAAAGAGAGACAAAAATTATCCAGGACAGTGATGACTAGGCATAATCGTTGCTGGTTGGGTGGTAGACTGCTGCTTCGGATTAATGTTGAAGCAATGGTATATCCAGGTCTCCAGAAAAGATCAAAAAATACAATCAGGCTTGAAAGCAAGGAACCCCCAAATTGAGGAAGGGCCGTTTCTAGAGGACGGAGTTTCAATTTGCAGATTCTGGAATGTCACCAGGTTTACTCTGCTTTATTTATTTGTATTATTTACCTTTTTATAACCTAAGCTGCTCAGGTCATCTCTGCCTTCTCGTCAGTATGTACGAGCCCAGCACAATGCAAATGTGACTTAGGTCTAGCAACACTAACATGTTACAAATTATGCCTAAGCCCTTTTAAAATCTAAACCTCTACCTCTCCCAGATACGAAATCTGTCATATTTTTACGCCTTGTTTTTCTGCTTGCACTTTATGAATACTTTATATCTTTCTTGAATCACTTTATTTACTCTAATCAAATGGTTTCTGTATGAGGGAGGCTGTGAGCAGGGTAGTCCTGGAGACTAGAGGCAAGATTATTTCTGTATTTTGGAATAAACACTAGCAGGTTTGTCATGCCTTGATGCGAATGCAAAATGCATCGCCTTAACGATGACTCCATATCAGGGCCGGGTATGGCAATTATGTTTTATGCATGAGATCTCTGCTCCTCCAAGGCACATCAAAGGTTCATCACTGACCACTGATAAACACATTCATCCTCATTTGAAAGCTTTGTTGTAAGCTGTGTTCTTTTCTTGTCTTTCCTAATGGTCTTTCAGCAAACACCCCTCTCCTGGGAGATGCTGCAGTCCAAAGGCAGGTTTCAGCTGACTCATCAGCTCTCTCAAGGTTTTCTTGCAGCATTTATGGGATTTAAGGTGCGTTGCTTTTCAGGACTTCTGAGAATTTTTGCATTCTTTACCATGTGGTTTTCTTTCTGGCCTAGAAATGCGAGTGATTTGCTGAGCTCTGGGCCTGGATAATCGCATTGCACTGAGCTGCGAGCACGGCCGGGGGTTTGCTGGGAGCTGGGCTCTAACTAAACCCCACCACAAAGACGCTGAAAGCCAACTGCAGAGGTCCAGCTTGCAGAGTCCTCTGTAGAGCAGGGAGCTCCAGCAGCAATGTTTTGTAAAAAAGAAGGGAAGAGGTTAAAGTAACTGCCTCCCTGTTGTCTCCTCTCACTGATTTGGGTCTCTCTGCAGCATGTTAACCTGGCTGCACTCTTGCTTTCGTCTTCCTCAGTTCCCTCTTCTGCCTGGTTTAGGTGTCCGCTCTGCCATGAAGGAGCATCTCCTTTCTTGAACCATCTGCTGATGGGTCAGTGCTTGTGTTTTTCCCTGTTTAATAGGCTGATCGCTCACTTCTCCGGACTGACTGAAACCTACGTGCCTGACACACGTTGACACAAGCAGGGCTGATACGGTGGGTGAGATAAACCATATCATGTCTCGTCTATCACAGCAAAAGAGGGTCTACACAAAGGTAAGGGTGGGAAAGGCAAAAATAATTTGGTTATTAGAATTCCAAGGTGAAAGGTGCGTCTTTTTTTTCCCTGAAAAAAGTATTGGGGTATTGTGAGATCATAGAATTAATGGAGACTGTCCTTATTAAATGGGTAGTTGCTTCTCATTGTAATAAAAGAATTTATGGAAGATCACAGCAGTTCAGCATATATCAGCTTAAAATACATTCAGAGGCTAATCATACAGCTGCCTGAGAGCTATGCAGAGAGTACTGAATTAATCAGGTGCTTTGGACTATGAAACGCTGCAAAAAGAAAAAAAATAACAAGAAACCAAAAGAAAAGGGAAAAAGGAAAGCATGTCTGCTGGCTGAGCTGCCTGTAACTGAAATGGTACCCAGGGACCCCTTCAACGGGAGTCAGCAAAAGAATTGACCTTCGTTATCGAAGTGCTGACTGGGCACTTTCCCAGGCCTGCTTTCCGACGTCTCAGAGAAAGAAATACCGGGCAAAAAAACGTGTGCTTGGAATAAACAGCGATTCACAGCCTGTAAATGGACTGGTTTCAAAGGAGGATCCTGGCAGCGTCCCATTTTGGGCCTGTAAATGACAGAAGGATTTGCGCTTTGCTGCTGACTGCCTGGCATGTTATTTAGTCTATTTAGCCCTCGACTCTAAAAGGGAAAAATGGGTGTAATAATTCTTCTTTTCTCCCAGCTTCTGTCATATCTATTGGGCTTGAAAGCACTTCAGTGCAGGAATAACCTTTTTTTTTGGTGTGCTATAAATATACCTGTACTGGGCACGTGGTACGTGGACACCCTGCAGAAATACTGTGCTATTTCTCTCGTGTAATAAGTAATTGTTAGGTGTGTTTTTACTCGCTTGACCATTAATGTAAAGCCATTATAGAGTGACATATATAGTCTGGTATCACTGCCAGCATTGCTTGGAGCTTGTTGGCAGGCAGGCGGCTAGCGGAGGCTCAGGCGTGCAGCGTTCTGGGGTAGATCCCCTGGCAGCGTGCTCTGTTCATTCAGGTAGCGACCGCACTGATTGCTCAGAGAGAAGCAAATCTATTCCAGCCAGGAGTGTCCGTACAATGGGCCGCGGGAAGCTGCTTCCAGAGAATTGCCGCAAAGCAACTTCTTTTGGCGTAGCTGCTGCAACCAATTCCCCATCGCACGTCAGCGGGCCTGTCCATCAGGACGTGGTAATGGAAGTGCCAACCTCGCTGAAGCCGGCCGGCAAAGAGAGCCTTGGGGTCTCCTGGGACGTCGGAGGGTTCTGTTCAGATCACTGCCTGGAACAAAGCAAATGAGTCCGCAGGTTCATGTCATGTATTTGTTTCCCCACTTTCCACTACGTGCTCTCCACTGTGACTTTCAACACTGTGCCGCAGACGCTTTGGGTACACTGTGTGGCATCCTCCTTCTGAAATTATTTCACCCTTGAAGACTGCAAGGGCTTCTCTGCCGTCCCTGTCCCCGCATATGTGAGGAGGTCACTGGTGGCGGCAGATCCTGGACAAACGAGAAGGTGGAACATCCAACTTCTCTTCACTGCTCAGAGCTGTTCCTGCTCACTGACCTACAAGGGCGTTGTGTGGTGCAGGTGGGACTGTGCCTCTGCACAGCGTGTCCTGGCAATAACAGAAACCCTCTGCAGCCACATCCGATTTCCTCACCAGGAGGTGGGGGCCTGCATCCCTCTGCAGCTCCGGGAAGGCCAGGGTGTAAGTATCCACGTATCCTAAATTTTTTGAAAGGAAATGGTGGTATTCGTATCACCGGACTTAATTTAAGGCACATAGTTTAAAAGTAGTTCCCTACTGCACTCAACGAGAAATGTGCTTCTAGGGGAAAGATGTCCTTCTACCTACCTTAGACAGGCCCCTTAGGAGGGGATGAATCACACCTGAGGACCACTTGCTCTGCGGTTGGTTCAGAGAGCAGCCCCCATCCACCCCGAGAAGGATTCTTACCCTGGAGACTTCACAGATGAGGCAGCAAAAAAGTTTGGGGGAAATTGATGGTGGTGAGCACAATCCTTCCCATAGAACAGAAAGATTAAGCCCTGCTCCTCAAAGATATATTTAGACCTCTAACTCCCATGGCAAACGGGAGTCCTGAGGGGCTTGGCAGAAGCTGATAGAGTTACAAAAGCGTCAAGATTAGACAAAGCTGCATTGTCTTTCCTTTGATCTGTAACTCTCTCCTGGATTGTAAGAATAAAGCATGGGGGGGCAGGAGGCCTTTCCAAGACATTGTTTCACTGCCAGACGCTGCCTGCAGGCAGCAGAAACCTGAGCTCCCACTTTCGGGTGGGCTCCGTGGGGCAGGAATTGAGGAAAGGACTGGTGTTTGTGGTGCCGCCCATCGAGAAGGGTGTCAGATTTGCCATTTAGAGACAAGCCACGCTCCTAATAAAACTCCCCAACCATAAACCAAAACTCTGCTGAGTTTTAACACTGCTTTATGCTAAGTATTAATAAGTAATTCAAAGTCTTCGTTTTGCCCATTTTATTTCTTCTACAAAAGCTAACATTTTAGAAACAACAGAAAACCAAAAAGGGCAAAGGAAACAAAGTCACAAGGGGTGACAAGAACCTCTCTCCCAGTGTTCAGGACTTGGATGGTGTCTTCTTTCACTGACTCATCCCCCAAGATGTATGTTAAAGACAAAACGATGTGGGTACAGCGATGTGGATGAATCTTGTATTTCTTGTTCCCCTTTTTCTAACCCACCTGTTTCTCAAATAGTTTCCAGTCTACAATCTCTGTTGGTGCTCAAAGAGCTTCTACAACCAGTAGTGCTGTTACCATGAACGCTCTTAATCTGGTGTACGCACTGGGATGCATGTCGTAACGGAAAGTAAGGGGTTTAATGATTTCTCTATGCTAACTGCCGTCTTTTATATTCCTAAATAGTTTTGTTGTTGTTGTTGCAGCCTATACTGTTGCATCTGATGGAAGAACAGCTGGTCAATTATTTTCTACAGTCAGAGGCAATGTGAAGGGATTCAGAAACCGGACATAAAACCAAATCTGGACAATATAGGACTTGGCTCACTTGTCTGTTGTATAGTAAGAACTAGCACCAGCTGCCTTAAGCTGGTGGGTACGTATGCCAATTAATCCTCCAAGGCATTATTTTAATAAGTAGATTGAAAAAAGGAACCCAGGTGCAGCATAGATGTAGAAAGAAGGTCTCCTCCAAACGATCACGGTGCTGGGGGACTCTGAGTTTCCAGCAGATGGGTGCACGCAGTCCTGGTCACAGCTTCAGCTGTCACTGGTTTTGCAATTTTGTTTGACTTCCAGTTTGTTGCCTGCCAAAGCCCAAATAAACTCATCTGAAAAATGGCAAGTGGAACAGCATGGAAAGTGAGGAAGTGGGACAACAGCGAGGTCAACTGCGACAGAATGAAGACCAGTCTCCTGTCATCATCTGCAGGTATCAGATTTGCTCTGTTAGTAATGCTTCGGCACTTTTTTTCCATTTCCCATATTTTTCCCATAACAGTGTGTGAGTGCATATGTTCCTATTGGATAGGAGCTGAAGAGTCTGTTAGGACAATGAAAATCAAGACCAGATCTTAATTACCTTCTACAGTTGTACTCATGTAAATTGTCAGGGATATTGCAAAAAATCTTGAGTAAGGAATGAAGGATGGGGCAAGAGAAAAGGGGAAGCCACTTAAAGCCAAACTTTCTTGCTTGTAAGCACTGACAGACTCTGCAGAATTAGAGCATTAATTTACAAATTGTAATAGCTGCCCAAAGCCATGAGGTCCTCTTTAGCCCGTGAGGTTCTTCTCCAGCTCTAATGCCTCCTGTGATGTAGTCCTGCCTAGATCGGTGCTGGCTAATGCTATGCAGAGAGAACACCGAAATGGGATTGTGAAGAAAAGGTTTCTTCTAAATCTATGTCAGAATTTAGCAACTATATTTCCAAATTGCTTTTTTTACCATGGAACAAATGGATATTTCTACACTTTATACACCACAAAAATGTTGCGACATAGCTATTGGAGAATAGATGAAGCATTCTGAGGTCTTTCTTAAAGAAAGAGTAGTTCAGAGAGCAAATGGTCTTTATTGACGGTTGTACAGTGGTGGTGATCATTGTTGCAGCAAAAATATTTTGACAAGGATGAGTTTAAAAGGTGCAGAACTGCATCACCATGAACTGCATCACGGAATGGTCCCATCCAAAACTGAGGAGGGATGCTGGCAGGACACTGGCTCGTTCAAAGATGTTCATCACCAGCTGCTCTTCAGCTCCCAGGTAACTACGTGTAACAAAAATGAAGTTTATTTTAATTCGCTGATCTTCTAGAAAGACACTGTTCTCATAAATGCAAAATGAATATTTAACTGTCTTATGTTTTGGAAATTAGCATGCAAAGACAGTGCCAGCCATCTTGTCACAAGATGGGGGAGAGAAGAGGCAAGCTAATGAGGGCTTTCTGCTAGGTCAGGGCACAGCAGTGGAATGATGAACTGAAAATTCCTAAGGACATAAAATTGCCTGAATTTTTTTTTTTTTTTTTTCCTGAGAGAAATTAATGTGATGGAGAAAATTCAGGGGAGGGAGCAATTACTGGAGAAGGGAGGGAGGACAGGGCTGCTCCTCAGGTGTGGGAGGTACTGGGGAGCAAATGAACGGACTGCATATCATTACAGAAAAGGTCATTAATTGGCCGCTATTAAATTTTCCACCAGCTGATGGACAGTGTAGGAGAAAAGATACAGAAATCTAATGCCTCCTTCCCATGCTGCCTCCCCATGTTGCAGGTGTGCGGATTGGCAACAGTGGGGCTTGTGGAAAGGCTGTCTCTGAAGAACCATAGTTTTGTGTATTTTGCATGGCCTTTGTGAGTAGAACTCCGCTCTCTGAAGCAGGACCAGTATTTCCTTCTCAGGCTTCCTTCAGAGAGGAATTCAGCACGGCTTGACTGTCTCCACCACATCTGAAAGGTGTATAGCCACCGCTGTGCTCCTCGCTGTTTGCAGGGACGGTCTCTTTGGGCTTTCCCAGGTGTACCATGACGAACGCTGGAGGCATTGCGTTCAGTTCCCCTTTGTAGCCCTTCATTACACGGAACTCATTGAATTTGATATTTACACGCTTTATCTGATGCTTCATAAGCACAAAGCACCACCTACAAAAGAATATATTAGGGGAAGTTGTAGAAGTATAGCGTTTTAGAAGCTCCATTCCTTTCGTGGAAAATAATGCAGATTTACATCAGTGTTGCTGCTGGGTAGAAATTGTGGCCCATGAGGAAGATGCTGGAATTTCCACTGGGAAAGGAAGAGTTCCAGTAAAAGCGCGTGGTCATTTATACTGAGTAATCTTGAATATTAAATGAGGAAATAGAAATATACGCCAGTTTTGAAAGTAATTTTTCTCTGATTAGAGCGAATTATACAGGAATACTCTATAAGGTAATTAAGCACCTATTAGATCACAAGGGTTTGATGCAGAAGACTGGGGATATAACTGTGTCCAGATGCTGCATTCCTGCATTATGGTTACTTTGGCATTGCACTCAGCTTAAAAAGGTCTCAGGCTCTCCTGGAGTCCCCCCAGCCTGTCCCCTTTGCTGACCTTGGTGGCGCAGCATCCGAAGACCTGCTGCCAAGAGACGGGGTATCAACTGTTCAAATGCAGCTGAGGGAAAGCACAAACTGCAAGGTAGGGTGTCAACAGTCAGCATTTTGCTGATCAATAGCTGCTGATTTCTGAAGGATACACAGTGAATGCTCCAAAATTAATTGCTGGAAGCTGACATTAGTGCACAGGGGGGAAAAAATCAGAGGAGAAGACATTTGAAAAGAAAACAGCCCACCCACGAGTGATTTCTCCATGCAGAACACTCGAGGTTAAATTTTTCTGCCAAGGGGAACTCAACTTATTTCCTCAGTAGCAATGAATTAATAGTTCAGTTCTTAAGGCAAAGGCATGAAGCTTGCCTTTGCTACTTAATATTTCAAAAGTGCCATCTGCAGGCGTTGCTTTGTCCCTTGATAGCTCCTTTTTCTGTGCCCACTGAGTCAAACTTCTTCGTACAAAGTACCTGTAGAATACCACCCTTTGGCCATGTGGGTGTAACGTCGCTTTTGGAGCTTGATGCGACTGAGCTGAATCCCTGAACAAGACACAACATTCGCAGGAAAGGATTAGATCCTGCATCTTTAAATGGGAAGGAAACCCGCTGTCGCCACCACGTAGTTGAGAGCATGTCCTCCTGGGAAGTGGGAAAGGACAAAAAATACTATCGCAAAAGCAGTTAATAATACCCAAGCATGAATATATTGAAATACACTAACTGTATTTTATTTTATTTTATTTTGTAGAGAAGTACAAGAAGGTGCATACTGGCCACTTTGACGTGCTGCAGACCTGGGAGCAGAGGTGGGTTTTGAAAACTGGGGCTCAGGAGAGGTACAGTGCCAAAAAAGTGCCAGATTGAAAATTTCTCATGTGTTACAGCTTGTGTTTTTCTGCTGTCCTGAACACAAAGATCTTTCTAGGGTATTTTGTTTTTTTGTAAAAACGGTTCCTTCTCCAGCGCGCTCATAAAGGTGTTTAAAACCCCCCTTTTACTGATTTTTCTGTGACAAAGAAGAAACTCACCATAAAATCAATTTTAATTTAAAATTTTACAATTTTCATCCACGGGACTTTTCGAGCAGATCAATGTCCTTTAATTAGCTTCAGCTCACCTTTTAGTTTCCATTTCAGTCATGTAGCAGAATTTGTAATGGCAACCCAGGGAGGTGCGCCAAGGTGGAGCCTGTACCTGCTTGAGAGGGCTTTGTGTCTGGAGAGCTGCGGAGAGACCCGCGATCGATAAATGAGTGGTAACAAAGGAGGAATTAAGTTGAATTTTGATGCTATGTATGGAGTACAACTCCACTAAACAGTTACCTCCTAAAGCTTCACCAGCCCAGAAGATAATGGCCTTGGCTCACGTACCCACGAAGCACAAACACAGGGTACATGTCTGGATGGAAATCTTTGCATCTCACCACCTGTAGGTAATATTTTTGCACCAGAATTACGGTTCACATCGCATGTCATCATTTGCTCCACATGACGAGAAAGCATTGCCACATTTGGAAGATTAAAAATTACAATTCGTTATTCAAAATACCTACTGAATTGCCTACATTTCCTTTGCCTTCATTACTGGTTATTAGGATATTTGTGGGTAACCAGCAGCTATTCTATTTGCACTTTGCCAGAGTTCCTGCCCTGTCCGTGCAGTTATTTTACAAATCAAGCTTTTGTGACATTACCCATTTGTCACCATGGGAACAATTTTGAGATCACAAGTATGGGCTGTGGCATTAATGAATAAATAAGGAGGAAAGAGTGCTGATTACAAAGAAGGCATTAAAAATCTGTGCAATCAGCAGTAATAACAACAGAAAAAAAATGCATGACACATAATAAATGAGAAAGTTCTCGGCATTACAGTTGGAAAACTCTCCTCGGGTCCTGCACTGTTTCTGTGCATTAGGCTGAGATGAGTCTTCGTGAGGCTGCCATCTGCCTTGGAGAAAAATAGCTGCTGATCAAAGCTTCATTTTAAAGGATGAATTTTCGTTACAAGAATAAGGTGTAACCAGTATCAGTTCCCAGAATCTCGTGAAGAGAAATATAAACCTGAAAATGACCATGAACAAAAGTATTTTCCTTTCCGCATTTGGTTTTTAAATACTTAATACTGATGGATTGGGGTTTTTTTATTATTTGATGGAGTGAAAAGAAACCAAGTAGGAACTTTAGGCTAAAATAGTTTCTTATCTCAGTAGAAGAGTTTTATCATGACTGGATTTCTGCTCTGTCTGTCTACAGAATAGAATGAACCTTGGCCACTGGTTGATGATGTAGCAAAGCTGTTGCATCCCTACAGGCTTGCTGTTCCTGGAGCAGCCTAGACCTGGTTCTTACACCGGATCTTCCAAAGTCTTCAGCATCCAGGACAGGCCGGCAGCTGGGGGCAGCCTCAGTGGTGCTCGTGGCCTTTGCAGGTGGGTAGATGACATGTCTCCATGAGTCAGAACCTGGCTTTCAAGAGAGGGTTAAGCAGCCCGTCCACAAAGCGTTTTAATGCTGGGTTCGGGGCCTGGTTCAAACGTCTTTTTCCCCTCTGCCAGCTGTTGCTCCCAGCTTTGCTGAAGATACTGTGATCACTGGGGTTTAAAGAATTTCACAGCAGCAAAAAAGGCCAGTCTGCTGGCTTGTTTGATGCAGAAATCCATCCCCCTCCCTGCTGCTGCCCAGCCTGTCTCCACGCTCCCATCCAGCGCTTTCTCTTTATATCTTGTTATGAAATAAGGCAACTAGTTCATGCCGCAGATACTTTAATTCATTCTTATGGGCAGCTGTTTACAAAAGGGTTGTGGGTTTTGGCTGTTGGACAAGCCGTGGAAAGCTGGTGTTTCTGACAATGCGTTTAGTAAACGTCCTTCCTCCCATAGGGAAGGGAGAGAGCAACCACATTTTCTAGCTCTATTAAAGACTTTTAATCATCAGATTTTAATCAAGAAGGTAGGCAGGATAAACCACATAACTAATATATTTGGCTGTCATGCCAAGCCCCAGATAATGTCTGTTGGGGATAGTAAAGGCCGAGGAGGATAGGAAAACATTAATATCAACAATTATAAAACTCAATTATGCCGAAGCATAGAAGAACAATGGAGCAAAAGCAGCTTCCGAGGCTCATATGGGATATGCACTAACAGCACAATGGAATCATGTCTTCTCTGCATTTCATTAACAGTTGGCATTAATAAGAACGCAGGTGTAACATGAACTCCTGCATTGAGTTCGATGTCCTGCTGTTTTAGCACTTCGTTGCAAAATCCCTTCTATAAACTTACTCCACGCAGGGTATGCACAGTCCGTACCATCGCCGCAACAAGCACAGCCCAGTGCCAGTATGTGCAGTGTGTGAGCAAACAGGGCGAGCACGGGCGCTGAGCCTCCCTGCTGCCTCCCCTCCCGGACATGTGGAGGCTGTAGACCAACCACCTCCAGCTTTTTGGAAAGGACCAGTGCAAAACTGTCCATCACGTCCCTGTCACCACTGACACGATCCTCGTTATTCCATAAACTACTTAGATTTCGCAATATGCGAAATCACCTCCTCGCAAGTATTTTTCTTGGCTGGCTTCACAAACTTCAGTAACTATTCAGACAAGGTGTGCACCTTCTCTCCTGGATTAGGCCGCTTGGCCAAGTAGTCAGTGGAACTTCATTCCTGTCTCCATCCGTGAGCGTGCAGTCTTTTGCAAATGTCTTCCGTGGTAAATTCAGATAAAATTAGTCCAACTCTGCAAACAGTTCACGTGTTGATTAAATTAACTCACATGCTTATTCCCACTGGAATGGTCCGTAATCTTGTATCTGTACAGAGAAGCTGTCCTCACTAAGATTTTTTTTCTTGTTGTTGGCTTCTCTGGACACTCATGCATTCAAAATCTGTTTGCGTGACAAAAATAATGTAATTTTTCAAGAGTTTATGAAATTGCCTCTTCAATTTGTTCATACATGGTATACATTGCAGGAACATACCAGTAGCACATAAAAGATATTACTGGATGCATTTTATTGTTCAAGTATGCAAGTTGGCAAAATCAGCCATTTAAATATACTCAAATCTAGAAAACACATTTGGAAATCCATCTATCAATATTGCAGAGAAGCAGCGACCTACTCTTGGGTTTTGTATTTTTCCTTCTTTTCTGAGGAAGAAGGGAATACAAAAGACCTTCAGATCTTACAGGGAAAAACACTTTTCTCAAATGTTTAAACAACAAGTGTATGTAGAGTTATCTGTGCCGGGCAGAGGTAATTCTGCAATATGCATTCAGTGATACTAACGTAATATGCTAATATCCCTAGCTTATTTTATACATCTTCTCTTTAAAGAAGTTAGCATTGCAGTCCTCATGTGTATCATATCTCACCAGAGCAAAGAAATGTGACTTTATTTCCTATTATCCCAATTATTTTGTAATTTATTTCTTTCAGAACCCTCAGAATTTTTACTCCTTGGGGTTTAGTGTTCTTGACTTTTTTCTGGGTTTTTTTTGTCGCTTCCTCAGAGACTTCAGTCTCTGCCAAGGCCTCATTCTAAGCTCCCGTGACAAGTGCCCTTGGATAAAGAAATTTTGCATTGTATTTTAAAAGGAAAGGCGAATCAAAACCCCATCATTTCCCTTTCCAGCTACTTCACCATCCTTCGGTCAAGTCATTTCCTCTTCCTTATCAAGAGGTCCCACAGCCATCCAGTAAACTTTCTTGCTACTGGGAATATTTAATCACTGTTACTGTTTCATCCAAAGCTGCTTGTGATGTAAGAGCAGGTTTGAAATTGTCAGCGTCTTTTAGTGACAAGAGTGTTACGGCACACCAAATGGCCCAGCATTTCAGCTGGTAAGTTCCTACCCTCCAACAACGGAAGGCTCGCAGGGTGACCTGCTGTCTCTTTGCAAGCTCAGAAGAATTTCCTCAAAAGTCTAAGCCTGCGCGTGTGAGCAGCTGGAAGGGACCAGCACTGTGTCCATGCACTTTGTGTCTGAGGGCAGAATCTGGTTCTTCCCCTTTTTTTTCAGATAAAACAATTAGGACACAGGAAAATCAGCTTGATAGCTGCTCTCTTTCCATTTGATGGGATATTTTCAAGTGGCCATTTTTCCCTGCAGTTCTGTATTATCTTTTCAGCATTGTTTTTTTGCAGCTCTAGTGCACATTCTAGTTGAATGGTGTCTTTTTAGAGTATGTGACATCTTGCTCTACCATAAGATTCCAGGAGATGTTTCCAAGCAAAACACCTACAAGATCTAGCCACTATTCAGCCGCATATTTTCACTCCCATTTGTGCATGTGTTACCTTACAGCTGAACAGACTGTGGCTAGTTATTTAAGTTGCTGTTTCCCCTTTCTGCCTCCTCGTATTTCTTTCTTTGGATGTGGTCTTCACGGCGTTTCTTTGGATGTGGTCTTCATGGTGCTGGCTGCTGAGCAGTGCCTTGGTCTCTCTCAGGGTTCTGGGCAGTCAAGGCCACCTTCTCTTGCTGTGAGGGAAGCCCTTGTTGCACATATCTCTGATCAGTGCATCTGCATAAATGAAATTTAAGTTCTAAAAAAAAAAAAAAAAAAAGTGATTCTGATAAAAATAATGCTGAAATCATGTACTTTTAAAGTAGAAACCTCGATGCCAAAGATATTTCAGGCTTCAAAATGATTTATTTTTATTGTTTAAGGTTGAACCATCTGAACATCTTTGAGTTGCATAAATTTTCCACAAATATTAGTTTATATAATATTCTGTAATATTCATCATATCAGAAAAGATATAATCAACCCGTTTGACCATTATTAAAATATGAATTATATGCAATCCCCTCTCTCTTATTATTACAATTCTTTTGTATTTCTTAAGCCATACAAAATTTAATAAATCTTTGCAGGACTTAATAAATAGCAGAAGATTTATATATGTACTAAGACATTCATTTAGTCTTCATAGCCGTATTGAATTTATTTTCATCGGATTCCTCATCACCTGCTAGTTACCATATTTATTGCATTCTCTCCATTGCTTCTCAAAGCACGTACGCATGAAGTGTTCTTGGAAGAATATCTGTACAGATGTTGTGTTCATCAGGTAGACACAAAAAAACCATCTGATCAGCCAAGACATTTGACTGAGAGTAATGGAGAGGCTGTGGGTTCAAGTCCTGGCTGTCCATCATGTGAGTGCTCCTGGGAAGCTCAGTTACTGCCCTTTTTTTTTTTTTTCCAGAAAGGCTCCTACTGTTTCAAACAATAACCAGAGAACTGCCTAAATTTTAGCAAGAAACAAACGTTGCATTTATGTAGCAGTTGTGTTATTTGTGATGATTCAGACCCAATTGGTCACCCCTTAATTCCTCAAGAATTCCAATGCGTAGAGTTTTCCAGAAAGGAAAAAAAATTTCCATCTGAAACCACTTCCAGCAGCATTGCTGTCCCCAGACTGACCCTGCGACTGCTTGGGACCTCCTCTGGAAGTTAATAAGTGTATCTGGAGATTAATAGGCGTGAAATTGCTTGAGACTGTAGACTGATGAGGATCTGAGGGATCCGCTCTGCTTTTGCAATACCGATATCTCTCCTTGAGACAGGGGACTTCGGGGACAAATTATGGGGCTGGCCATGTGTTCTGCTGTCTCCAGAGAGCGGAGTCTTTGTGTCAAGAGGATGGGGCATGTTTGCAGCGGACACTATGAGAGCATCAGTCTGGCTCGGCTGCCAGCTACTTTAGCCCTTCTGACAAGACATTTGTACCATTGTTGAAAAATTTACCTTGTGAGGAGCAAAGTACGCTGCATCTACTCAGGCTAAAGTTGTGTTTAAAATGCCTTTATACCCTAAGGCGTGAGGGATCCTGCTTCCCACCAGCTGCAGGAGCAAAAATAGGTTCTTGTAAGAGGAAATCCTCTCCAGCTTCAACTCTGGCACTTTTTTCATCAAATGTCTTCCTTTTTTACCCTGGTTTACAGGGCTAGATCAAAACCTCAATCTTCATGCACCTTCTTTCTCTCCATGCCACCCGCTGTTGGCTTTGTCAACGGGAAGGTTTCTAACATCCAGACAGTTCGTGTCTTGGGGGCTGTTCTGTACATGATGGTGTTGGCATTTAAAAAAGTAGAACTATGGTCAGCAACACACAGTTTGTTAGATACATACCTGCCGTGTGGACAGAATTGTGCTCTGCATCATGGCATCATGGCATCATGAACAGGCCTGGAAGGGAACGCCAGAGGTCATCCCAGCTCGGCGTGGTGTCAGCTACATTGGCAATGATTCAGTCATGGCATTAGAAAATGTAGTAATTGCCAGCTTTCTTATCTCTAATCAACAATGTAAAAGAAAATCAGGTTACCTGTGTAAAACTCTCCTTGGCTAAATCATTTCAGACCAGAAGTTCACCTACTGCAGCATCCAGCAAACCACAGCCAACAGAAACAGTTGGGTAAAAGAATAACAGTGCGAATACGCAGTGAGACTTGCTGGAAAACATCTTTTTCCTTGTTTCAGGTGACTAAACCTGTCTGCTTGCATGAGGTTTGATATATGCAGAATGCTGAATGGATTAGGAAACTTGTGTGAAAACAGACTCTGGTACCAGGACAAGATTTTAGTCAGCAATCGTTCCTCACTGACAGGCAGTTAAGTGATGCTCTGCTCTCCTGTAAAAGCCCTTGAGGTCTTAACGTGATCACATTCATATTACTTGAAGAGATAACTCTAGAAAAGCAAGCAACTAAAGAAACTTAATGCCACTGGGACAGATCATGTTTCGAACTATGTGAAATTTTCTTGAAGCCATTAACTTGTCTGCCTGGCATTAAACATTTTTAGGAAATTTCAAATTTTTCCTATTTTTAATACTGCCTGTCCACAGAAATGCTATTTATTTATTTATCCATCTATTTGTTTGTTTGTTTGGCTGTTTTGCTGCCTGTCTGCAAAGATACAATCCCAGCTGAAGATAAGAAAGAGTCAAAATATTGACTGAAGCAGCACCAACAGAAACAGAGAGAATATTGCTTGTGGTTGTAAAAAGGCAGTTTTATTTGGAGAAAATGCAACTCTGCTAACACTGTGGAACTACACATCTGTCTAAGCATTTATAAAGCTGTTCCCGTACCTCCGAGAAAGATTGCAACATGCCTTACTCACTGAAACAGAATAAATATGTCCGGGAAAATTGTATTAGAATAGCCCAGATGGAGATTGTCAAAATATAAATCTTTGTAAGTAACTGATACATATCTCGGGGAAAAAAGAAACAAACAGCACATGTAGGCCACTGCTAATGAATCACATTATTCATAATGCTGTTAATGACTCAGGCACAGATACCTTGTGTAATTAAATTACAAGGAAGCAAAGTTTAAGCAGATGGAGCTTGTCGGAATTTTAATATGCTGCAAACTGCATTTCATACTAGAAAGAAGACTAATTGTTTTGTCAAGATTTATATTCTAGTACTATTTTATATATTACAATCCAGAATTTCAGATTTTATCTCGCCAAATAGCTGTCTCCTACGCACATCAGCCTGAGAGTGGTCCAAATGATGTTTCTTGAACTTTTTTTGGCTTCAGATTCCTGAATTCAGATTCTGAATTCAGATTCCTGAATCCTTAGTTTAGCCTCCATTTCTGCATTCGTCATATCCCGGCTAGGAGTTATGTTGGAATGAAAGGTTTATTACCTGTTATGTTTTGGGACCTATGAGATAACTCTAGGAAATTCTTCTTCTCCCATCCCTCCGATGGCAGTGTGTCGCCTGGTTTGCAAACCGTGGTCCTACAGCACATCACTGCCGCGAGGGAGTCCCAGGCGTGCTGGGAGTTTTCCCCCCGTGAGGCCCTACATCCCTGACCTCTAAACCTCCTTCCCTCTCCTCCCAAACCGCAGGCCTTCAGCTCTTCAGTGCTTCTTTTCGTTGCTCCGACCACAGACACATCTAGCCAGAATATGCTTATAAAGCTGTGCATATATTGTTTTACCATTTTCCTGGTGGTTTGGGTGGGTTTTTTTCTACATCTCTTAATTAAATCATGCATTTACATAAAAAGTCTTACAGTCCAAGGCATAATCACCTCGCTGTACTGAACAAGTCACAGCCTGCGCTTAGATTATTACATAGCTATTCCATATTAAATTATATTCATGGCTGTTAAAGGTGAAAGACAAAGCAGTGCTGAGGAACACGTGGCTACTGCAGGATGGCAATAGCCTCACAGAAGGCATTACAAGATCCACAAGGTCATTTCCAATTCACCATGCCTAATTAAGTTGTTCCCAATGTTAACAGCTGAAAAGCCATTCAAAGTAGTTTATCTATCAGCTCTGTTAAGTAGAACGTTAACTGTGTGGAGGTAAAAGCAAATAACGCGCAAGGGAAAATCCCTCACATCTTAAACGATCAGAATACGGTCTAAAGAAAAGCTAATTATGATGATGCCTTTTTGTGCTAATTAACAGATTTCGTATGGGGAAAATAAGCTTTACCATGCCAACTTAGGGGACCTGACAAAGCCAAAACAACTCTTGCCCCGTCGCATGTCTGAAGAAAAGAGAAGGGAGAGGAGGTTTGGGCAGCTCTTGCTGTTTCTCATTGCAGCCCAGGAGGCGGCCTGGAACCACAATCTAATATTGAGGTAAACCAACAAAATCGAAGCTTTTAACGTTGTTTGCATGAACACGCAAAATAGCATTTCCATCACTACGTCCTTCTTCCTTTCAATGCACCTTGGAAAAACGGATAGGGAACTCCAAAAACATAGGAATATTAAAATTAAGCTGAACGCTGAGGAGACGAGGCTGTACCTTGGATCCGCTACAACACCCAAAAGTTTAACTCCCTTCTTGTGCTCTGCTCGTGGCAGCTACAAAGAATAATTTTCTTTGGCTGAATGCTTTTTTTTTCAGGTATTTCATTTCAGTTGAATGAAACAGTGTTTCTCCAGAGCTGAAATTGTCTCTGGGAATTTTGCCCTCCTCCTAATAAAAAAGAAGATCTTACTGAGGTATTTTCTTTCAGGTCATTGAGAACCGAAATAGAATATTTTTATTTTTTCAGCCCAGTCGCGGTCCCTGCACCACTTCTCCTACACCAAGTCCCCAGAGTCTCACCAGATTCCCAGGCACGGCATTTTTTTTTTTCTCTCATTCCTTCCGGGAGAGGCCGTATTTCTCTGCTGGCCTCCCAGCCCCTCTGCGGGCAGCTGGGGAGCGATTCCCGCCTGCTGTGGGATGGGTATGCAGAGCCTGTCCTCAGGGCAGAGCCTAAGCCAGCAGACTGCTTTCCACCCAGGTGACCTCCATCAATCCATCCAGTGAGCTACAATTAAAATGAACCGAGCTGTTCCGCTCTAAACCGAGATATTTAGACTATCTCAGTAGATGGCGTTGGGACATTCAGCGTGAAAATGCCAGAGATTCATAAGTTTGCTTTGTTTTACACAGGGCAGAAAATTAAATGTCTTTCTGCCTGGGAAAAAAAAAAAAAAAAGTTGTTGGCTTGTCCACACTATTTCTCTTCTTAATGAGAGTCACTGTGACACAGGAAAGATGTGGTGGAGAAGCCAGATCCAATTGTCCATTGAAGTTAGTGCATATTGTAATTTATATAATTATTCAATTTGAGCTGTCCATTTGAGGAGAGGATAATAAATGGATGAAGATTAGAGATTAAAAGCAGTCGAATAAGTAATTCTTAATCAAATTCTGACCAATCTCTTGTTTGAAGTTTTACCTCTGGTTTCTAGAACCAGCATTTCTTTAAAGTACAAAAAATATTCCAAAAACTGAACCACTGTTTTTGTTCTCTGTCCTAGGTAACAATTTATTGTATTTTACCATCAGCGGTGGGACTTCAGGAGTTTATATCTGCAGCTGTTCACTGCAGCTCCACAGCCTCCGCCATAATTCAACGCAGCACCAGTGGAGCCGTGCGTCTTGGCACCACCTGACAATCCTGCTTGCAAATTCGTCTGAAAATCTGAGCTCTGAAATCCTGCAGGATACCGTTTTCCCTTTGCCAGACCCCTCCGCTATCCTTCGGAGCCGGCGCAGCGTGTATGTGACCGGGAAACGGACCTCGCTGCCTTCAACCTGGGGTTTCTGTGCCAGGCAGCACCGAGCATCGCCTTCTGCATCCCGAGCTGAGGCAGCGCACAAACCCGGAGCTGCCGAGGGGATGGTTCAGGTGGCTCCTTAGCTCTGTAAATGCTAAAATAGCTACCGCAGTTAGAAAACACCAAACCCAGTGATACACCGTCTAATTTTGAATTATTCCAGATACCACTCTCAGAGACCTGAAAGGGCTTCATTGTCATATTCTTCAGAGGGTGCTGCCTCTGCGCACGGGGCTGCTCCCAGCACGTGTTCGGGTGGAAATCCCATCTTTGAGAATATCCCATGAAAAAAGACCACCATACGCAAGGACCTATGGATCATACATCACCCCAGTGGCACCGGGGACGCTCTGAGGACACGTGAGCTAAAAGCGAACCAGTTAATGTTAGCGCATCGGTTTTCTAGTGGCTTTCCAGTCCCTAAAGGGGTTACAGGAGAGATGGGGAGGGACTGTTGATCAGGGAGAGGTGTGGTAGAATGAGGGGGAACGGTTTTAAACTGAAAGAGGGGAGATGTAGGTGAGATCTGGGGAAGAAATTGTTTGCTGTGAAGGTGGTGAGCCCCTGGCCCAGGTTGCCCAGAGAAGCTGCGGCTGCCCCATCCCTGGAGGTGTTCAAGGCCAGGCTGGACGGGGCTTGGAGCAACCTGGTCTGGTGGGAGGTGTCCCTGCCCAGGGCAGGGGGTGGGACTGGGTGGGCTTTAAGGTTCCTTCCAACCCAAACCATTCTATGATTCCATTTTCATGTGATCTCATTCTTGACAGTGTAAAATGTGTTTTGCCGCTTATCCGATTTCACAACCTCTTGAAGCTTCTGGGGGAAAAAAAAAATGTAGTGAGTTGAACAGCGGTGCGATCTCAGCCTGGCGGAGGCACTGGCGGTGTGGGCTCTCTACCATGTGTGACAGGAGGAGGCCAGTGCATGTCCTACGCCTGCTCTCACCCCTGACAGCCATGGCTTCACAAGGCACTCCACTGGTGGTGCTGACTGTGTTCAAATGCCATTTTCACCTGAAAATGGCTAAGCAGAGTCTATATAAATTTTAAAGTCAGGGTTACTGCCCTGCATATGTGGCTGGCATCAGCACTGTCTCTCCACAGAGAGGATTTATTGTAGTGTGGGTAGGAAAAGGCAGGAATTGACCATCCGCTGCCCCCGTCGGTTCCTGTGGGATGCTCTATGGTCAGAGCCCCGGTGCCGTCCCACACAAATGCAAGGAAAGAAGAACACACGGCAGTGTGTGTAACGAGCAGAGAGCTCATTAAGAATTAGGACATCAAATCTGCAGAAAACTTGAAGCACTTACTCATCTTTTCTTTGCCAAAGCTCAAATTCGTTGTGAATCTGGAAGCTGGAGAAGTTTACTGACCAGAAGGAAGTCTGTGCCTCTCGGTGAGCTGTTGGAAGTGGGATGAGGAACCTGGAGAAGTGCGGCAGTTATCTTCTTCCCTGGGCATCCCTTTTGGCGTCTGCCGTGAGATGGGATAATGCTCTACGTGAACTACTGCTCTGAACAGGTACATCACGTCTTAAACTTCTGATGTTATACAGGGGTGCATTTATATCACAACGCAGTTAACTGAGGGGGAAGGGGAGAGGGAGGGCAACAAATGCCAAGTGCATTCCTGTTAATTCCAGTACACTGCCAGAACACGCTCAAATAGTAAAAGTACAATTTCCATCTTGTCAATACGGGGAGCAGGGAGAGAGGCAGGAGCTCCTCTGGACTCTGACCCATCTCCGTGCTGCAGTCTGTCTCCCAGCAAGGGATGGGCTTATTTTTCTGTAGGAGCAGGGTTGGAGGGTTTACGTTTATATGCAAAAAAGAATCAATTTCTAAAGTCGTCAGCTACACTAAAAACCTCTTGATGGTTGTCCTGCAACCTGAGCCCAGTGAGCAAAACAAGGGGCCAGCTCCTGGCTCGGCCGAGGTTCCTTGTGCTCTGGGGCAAAACCAGGGCACAAATAGCTGAAGTCAATGAAACCACGCAGGTTTATATGCAGAAAGGCTCTGGATTGCTACCTATGGACCAGCACATGCACCCAAGGTCAGGCAGCTCCTTCTACTTACTCTAAGTGTTGAATCCAGCCTTACTACCCTCTAAATTACACATTAGACGGGCTTGTTTTTAACCAACCTCTGTGCTTAAATTACAGCTCAGTCTCTTGTCCCCATCCTCTGGCTACTTATGTTTCACGTGAAGCAATTTTATGCAAGGAGAGAACTGGGATTTGATGAAGGAGGTGGACACCGGCTAGGGCAGGAGGCCGAAGCTTACCTGCCGTGGCCCTTTGATTAGCTTGGCGGTTAGTGACTTGCTGTAGGATCTCTTCACCTCCAGGGTGAGACACAGCGTCGCTTTCCTGCCCTCACCCCGAGTCCGTTGTCCCGTGGAGCTGGCAGGGAGCCCACTGCCACTTCCCGGCGCCTCCCTGGCTGTAAATTGCTGGGGTTGGCTCCCGTTTGCTGCATCCGCCATGAAAAATGAACTTTCAAATAAAGAAGAAATGCAGTCCTATAAATCTGTTGAGGAAAGGGAGAGGAATATACTCGGCACGTGCTTTGGTTGTAGAATAAGCGGTTCAGCCACAAAGCTTTTCTTCTAAGAATAAAGCACTCAAAAAAAAAATATAAATAGACATGCAGAAAATGAGCAGCCTGCAAAGGCACAACCAGCGCTTTCTCAGCTGGCTGTTGAGTGATGGGTGAGAGCCACAACCCCCCTCTGCCCTGTGACACGGCTGGCTCGGTGGCCCAGACGGAGCTGCCGGTGGCTGGTCCCTGGCTCTCGCGCTGTGCAGGGAGCAGAACACGCTGCTCCCGAAAACACCGAGAAAAATTTGTCAGGTTGTTCAGAGGAAGAGGAAACTGCTTTAATTTCTCTACTGCTGTATTTCACTCATTATATTTAGTGTTTCTTACTGTGCTCGTTTATTACAAATGCATATTGTGCCTTGAAGTTGATTTTCGCAGCAATTCATCATTCTTGGAACCGCTTTCCTTCGCTTCCCTAATTTACAGCCCAAAGCTTGGCTCATCTGAATTGCTTCTCTTTTGTTACTGAGTTTGGGTTTAGGTACGGTTTTCCAGCCCAGGCCAGCGCTGTGACTGCCTGGTCGTCCCGGGGTGCCTTAGCGCGTGGCGGGGAGAAGAGGTCTCAAGGCTCTGACTCACCATTCAGCAGGGAGCTCAGAAGGGGCGTTTATGTCCTTGCAGAAGTCTCATTTTCTGCCCGTATTCTTTGAGAGCAGTATCTTCAGGAAATGTTCTTTCTAGCTGGTCAGTCAAGAATTACAGCTTCTTATCTTACCTGAGTGCTCTCTTTGTGCTTTTCTGTGTTTATTCCTTCCTTTTGAGGATGGATGGAGCAGACATTCAGCGGGTAAAACACTTGCCATAGGAAACTGTAGTGTTAGCCTGAACGCCTGAAATGTTCTGCATGCATCCCCAGTAATACCTTCCTCCGCAAGCGGCATATCTCCTCTGGGCTAGCAACAGAGCAACTGTCAGTTTGCAGGTAGCTTTCAGGGGAAATTTAGCCCTTTCTTTCCAAAACTGTGATTCCATATATCGTTCAGCTGTTACTAAATGGTGGAAGTGTCTAAAATCCATCAATCTGCTGTTTTGTTTTTAAAGCAGGATGAGCTGTCTTTATTGTGTAAGTCAAAACAAATTCTAGGGGGAAATAGTTTGGTTGGTTCCATCCTTACATGTGAGACTTGTTATGCTTTTTTTTTTTTTTTAACTTGAGTACAAATAAGAACACCTGCAGTTTTGTCATTTCATGGCTAGCCTGGGAGATTTTCTCAGCTTATTTCAGTGACCTCACCCCACGACTGGCATTATGTAGAGCTGCAGTTCCACATCCTCCTCACCCACGGGAGAGCCAGAGATGCTCCATGGGATGGGCAGGACCGATGCGTGCCATCGTGCCTGCAGCATCCCTGGAGCTGCCCAGATGCAAGGCGTGCAGGTGCAGCTTGGTACATGAATGACCCTGGGCACTGCAGCACCTCAGCCCTTCAGAACATTGGCCAAAACAGCAAATATAGTTGTCTATTTTAGATAAGAAAACTCCCATGATAAAAAGCTAGAGATCATAGAATCGCAGAATGGTTTGGGTTCGAAGGGACCTTAAAGACCACCCAGTTCCACCCCCTGCCCTGGGCAGGGACACCTCCCACCAGACCAGGTCGCTCCAAGCCCCGTCCAGCCTGGCCTTGAACCCCTCCAGGGATGGGGCAGCCACAGCTTCTCTGGGCAACCTGGGCCAGGGGCTCACCACCCTCAGAGTCAAAAATTTCTTCCTGAGATCAATTTAAATCTCCCCTCTTCCAGTTTGAAGCCACTACCCCTCATCCTACCACTACCTGCCCTTGTAAAAGGTCCCTCTCCAGCTTTCCTGTAGGCCCCCTTTCGGGACTGGAAGGGGCTGGAAGGTCTCCCTGGAGCCTTCTCTTCTCCAGGCTGAACCCCCCCAGCTCTCTCAGCCTGTCCTCCCAGCAGAGGGGCTCCAGCCCTCCCAGCATCTCCGGGGCCTCCTCTGGCCCCGCTCCAACAGCTCCGTGTCCTTCTGCTGTTGGTGCCCCAGAGCTGGAGGCAGTATTCCAGGTGGGATCTCATGAGAGCAGTTTCTTCTTTTTGTGGAACAATTTGTCAGATCTCCGCGGAAGCCAGAGCACTGTTTCTGGTCGCCCTGGGTGCTTCCCTCAGAAGTGGGTGTTTCACAAAAACTCCCAAGCTACTGCTCCCTGGCCAGCTGCTCTCTGGAGGCTTCGGCTGGCCTGAACGCTCTGCTTGGCTTCTAGCGCAGGTGGGGAGGCTTTAGCTGACGGCGGGTGCTTAGCAGCCTGCTGGGCTGGGAGAAGAGTTCAGCAAGAAAGTGTGTTTCAATTTTAAATATGTTGGGTCAAAATATCTTTTTCTTAAAGAGAAACAACTAAAAACAACAGCAAAACCAAAAGCGCTTAAAAACTGTTGATACCCTAACCATGAAAGTCATCATTAAAATAACTCAGTTTAGTTTGGAGAGTAGAATCTAATTACCTTTTTTTTTTCCCTTTAATTATCTCAGTTTCTATCCTACACTATCCAGCAAGGAAATAGTTGCAGCAAGACAGAAATTATTAAAGAAGGATCATTTTGTCTGACTTCTGTGTGATTTCATTTTAAACTTGATTGATCTAAGGATGACCAAGCAAGTTTAGTCCATTGAAACCAGAATTACCAACTGTAATGAGAACTACACCGGTGCTGGACTGTCGTGTCTTTCTGCCAACGATGTTTTAATTTCAAATTAAAATTCTGACTATTTTTCCCCAAGTCTGTCGAGCTTTTCCTACAGGTCTCCTGCTCACCAGCATCAGCATGTTCCCTGAATGTTACCTTGCAAGCCTCATACATGTGGGAATTACTAGGAAATAAAAATAGGCTTGGGCTTGTTCACATCCACCTGCTGTTTTCAAGATGAAAACACATGGGAAAGCAATTTAGAGTGACAGAACACTTTTTAATTTAAAAAAAAAAAAAAAAAAAAAAAGAAGTTTTTATGGAAGCCTAAAGCGTCAGCTGGATTGTGAACCAGAGGAGAAACATTATGTTTCAGACTTAACTACCATCTCCCGTACGGCGTGATACTGTTAAATACCTCAGAGGTCCACGAGGAATCTGAAACTCTACAGCCACTTAAAGCAAGCTAATTCAAGGCAGCAGCATATGTAAAGGCCTATAAAAAGCCCTTTTTTTATAAATGTTTCCATGATTTATAAGTGTTTTCCATGATTTAGACCTTTTTATATACTGTATCTAAATTGTCAAATATTTCAAAGCTCTATTTTCTTTACTTTTGTGATTTTTTTTCCCCCCACAGACTTACTGAGACTTTTCCTGCAACAAGAAAAGACTCGTTTTGATCTTCCCCCAACCTCTTGTAGCTTCCCAGGTTTCAGGATTTCTTTTGCACGTTTGAAAAAAATGCCATTGGGACAGATAAATGCCTTTGCTGCCGTACGGAGGTTCATCTGCAGCTGCGGCAAGGTGTATGCAGCACTCCGACTCCCCTTAACAGCTCCGCTTCAATGAGCAGCAGTTTTCTGCAGTCAGTTCTGACTTCCCCAACTTCGAACTAATACAAGCAGAAATACATTTTTATTTTTTTTTCCACTGCAACAAAGCTAATCCTGTGGAAAGTACTGGGAGGGTCTGTCTTTGTTGAGTCCTGCTGTTAGCCCTGCCCTGCCCAGGTGGTGACATCCTCTTCCAGATGGTTACAGACTGAAAAACAACGTCTAAGCAAGCACCTTGTAACTCCTTTTATACAGCCTTTCGTGTCTCTGCCCTCCCTGGCCCAGCAGACCTTGTCATTTACCACCACTGTTGCTCCACGAGTCAGCACTGAGTGTGTGGGTCCGGTCCCACAGCCGTGTCCATCCATCCTTGCATCCTGACTTGGTCCATGGAATCACGTAAATAGAAATCAAAGTAATTGACGGAGATATGCTGATTTTTATTATTTTTGCTGTTGGAAGACAAACAAGGTAAATCACAAGAATGAAGTGGTTTTGACTTTATATCTTCCGTTTCAAAATGACCGCTCCAATATGTAGTTAAACAGAGGGGAAAAAAAATTAACTAAAATATTTCAGTTTATTGAAATGTAATTTTCAGGCTGGTCCAAACGAACTTACGAGTTTCTCTTCAATGGCTTTGTCTGTCCTCTGTTCAAAACCAAACAGTTTTTAACTTCCAGATTTTCTTGAGGCGCGCAACTCCTGCCCGGTGCTGCCTAGTTGCCCGTTCAGCTGCGTTCGCGGGGGAGTGCAGCCCTTTCCTAAGTCAATGCATTCAAAGACAGGAAATATTTCCTGCCTTAACTTTGTGCAAAATCACATCCTCAGACGGGCAAGCTTTCTGAGGCATGGACGCTCACCGGACTTGGACAGCTTAGGGCTACCAGGATCTAAGTGAGTACAATTAATCTCTGCGCTGGAGGAAGGCGACCAAGGAGTCCTATTAGCACTGAAGCCGCTTTGACTCAGAAGGATCAATAACGCTTATTTGCAAGTGTTTAGAGTACATTATTTGCATTTGTGAAGGTAATGAAAAAACTATTGAATTTTAATTAGCATTTTCTGGCTCTTCTGGGAGAACTCTGATTCAATCCACAGATATTTTCAGTATATTTGAAGACAACATTGTGGGCAACATTCAGAATAATTTCTGATGTTCTGCCATTACAAAAAACACCTCCAAAGCATAGATTTCCATAAACTACCCACTGCCACAAGTTATTACAGACGCATAGTAATGGGTCTATTGTACTATAAATTGTTTTGTCATTTTGAATTTCTGGTAACTGCTGAGAAGAAAAATTAAATAAATAAAATGACCGATTTTCTTTTATGAAACCAGGCTTCAGCTGGGAAAATGATTTTTTCTACCGCACATAATAACATTTAGATAAATAGATCAGCTTTTTCTCTACTACATACTCCAGAATAAATAATTGTACTAAATGTCCATGTAAATGTTTTAGATAGAAAAATACACAATGGAAAATAATAAATACTGTAAGTCAGAATGGTCACATAATGTAGGTCTGCTATTCATCTGATGAGAATGAGTGTACCCTGAACAGCCTTTTCAGATAAGAAAGACAGATAGAATAATACACAGATATTTTAAAATAGATCTTAAAAAAAAACCCAGCAAGTTTTTATTCACAGAAAAAGTGAAATGCCTCAATTGCTATGAATGTTATTAATGTGTAGACAGAGTTGAGACATTCAGATTCCTTAACTGTTACTTTCCATCTTTCAATCCATTTATATCTTTAACTGTTCTTGACTCTACACTTCAAGTAGTTTTTAATTTATATTTTAATAGATGTTTCCAGACTAGGAATAAGTAAGAAAACTCTTTTATATTGATGATAATTGCTTCAGTAATGAGAGTGAAGGAAAAATTTGGACTCATCAAGAATCAATCTCAACTTCTGGCGGGAAAGACATGATGGAAGTGAATGTTCATACTAGCAATCCCCTGTGCCTGGTGTGGAAGGGCTCCAAGGAGGAAGAGCTTCAGCAAAGCTGATGTGGTCCTTATCCGGTCCTTAGTTTAGGAGAGCAAACCTTTTTCAGTTTGGCCTGGATGGTTATCTAGAAGCTGTCAAGAACAACTGGAGCTTGCGCTTGGCCTTGTTGAACTTCATGAGGTTCTCACAGGCCTACCTCTGCAGCCTGTCCAGGTCCCTCTGGATGGCATCCCTTCCCTCCAACATGTCGACCACTCCACACAGCTTCTTGTTGTTGGCAAACTCACTGGGGATACACTCACTCCCACTTTCCATGTCGCTGACAAAGATGTTAAACAGCACTGGTTCCAGTACCGACCCCTGAGGAACGCCACTCATCACTCATCAGCAAGTTTGCAGATGACACGAAGCTAAGCGGGAGTGTTGATCTACATGAGGATAGGGAGGCTCTACAGAGAGACTTGGATAGATTGGATCGATGGGCCAATGCTAATGGAATGTGCTTCAACAAGGCCAAGTGCTGGCTCCTGCACTTGGGCCACAACAACCCCATACATCGCTACAGGCTTGGGGAAGTGTGGCTGAAGAGCTGCCTGGCAGAAAAGGACCTGGGGGTTCTAATGGACAAGCGGCTGAACATGAGCCAGCAATGTGCCCAGGTGGCCAAGAAAGCCAATGGCATCCTGGCTTGTATTAGAGATAGTGTGATCAGCAGACGTAGGGAGGTGATTGTCCCCCGTACTCAGCACTGGTGAGGCCACACCTTGAGTATTGTGTCCAGTTCTGGGCACCTCAATACCAGAGAGTTATCGAGGTGCTGGAGCGAGTTCAGAGGAGGGCAACGAAGCTGGTGAAGGGCCTGGAGAATAAATCTCATGAGGAGCAATTGAAGGAGCTGGGACTGTTTAGTTTGAGGAAGAGGAGGCTGAGGGGAGACCTCATCACTCTCTACAGCTACTTGAAAGGACATTGTAGAGAGGTTGGTGCTGGTCTCTTCTCACAAGTAATTAGCGATAGAACAAGAGGGAATGGGTTCAAGCTGCAGCAGGGTAGGTTTAGGCTGGACATTAGGAAAAAATTCTTCACGGAAAGAGTGGTTAGACACTGGAATAGGCTGCCCAGGGAGGTGGTGGGGTCACCATCCCTGAATGTGGTTAAGACTCGTTTAGATGTGGTGTTAAGGGATATGGTGTAAGGGAGAACTTTGTAGAGTGGAGTTGATGGTTGGACTCAGTGATCCCAAGGGTCTTTTCCAACCTAAATGATTCTATGATTCTATGATCACTGGTTGCAACTTGGACATTGAGCCGTTGACCACAACTCCTTGAGTGTGGCCATCCAGCTAATTCCGAGCGGTCCATTTGTCAAATCCATGTCTCCAATTTAGAGACAAAGATGATGTCCATCACCACAGGGAAGGGCCTAATAGCTTTGTCTCAAAACAGAGTACCTCTGTGGTCCTCATAGAAACCACACTGGGTGGGGATGTTTACAGACTCCCCCTGGGTTGCTCTGAAACTTGGTACCTGATGAAGCAGTGAGCCCTAAGAGAAAAACTCTGCAAAGGAATGGGCAACGTCAGAGTCTCCTTTTTCCCCAGTGCACCGCCATAAAGGGTATCTGAATGGACCATACCCCTGTGCCGCTTTGGTCCCAAAGATGGGCACAGATGGTTTATGGCATTTACGGGGTGGAGCTAGGAACTGCAGTACAGACATTGGCATGTCTGGAATACGTAAGACAGAAAACAAAACCAAAAAGTCTTTGTGTTGCCCACCTTTCACAATTTACACAAGCTCTTGGTATTCTCTGTCAGTATCTTGAATGTCTTACGTATCATCTGCATGTGCCCGTGTATATCACCATCCAACACCAAATTAAACTGCGAAAACTTTTGTACGTGATTGGAAATAGGGTGTCTGTCAATAGTTTGAAGTAAATAGCTTTGGCTCTACACACTTGGAAGATGATCCTGAATCATCTCTGCTACCTGCTAAGAATGGCTAACGCAGTTTTTTTAATTCCTCCATTGAAATTCTGCCCCAGCTCCAGTCCCCTCGTTGCAAGCATCCCATTCATCAGCTCTCTCATGCTGCTTCAATTAAATCCTATCGCGCTCCGAGGCAATGTAGCATCCGCTCTGGAGAAGAATTTCAATTCGGTAAACAGGCCTGTAAATATGCTGCTGTGGATAAATTGGCCATCAGTGTGATAGAGAGAAGTAAAGTAAAATGTGTGATTACAGCTAGTTTTTATGTGCGAGGAAGCCGCTGAGACATTACTGGGAGCAGGAACAATGTTTTTGCACCCTGTGCTTATCTGGCAGTTTTGTACCTATTTTATATTAGCTATTTTCAGGCAAATGTTCTATGTCTGACTGATACTTCTCACTTGGAAAGCTACTTTTAAAATAATCTTGACCTAGATTTTTGGTAATGAAAAGCAGCAGACAGCGCCAGAAAATGTTGTGCTGTTAGTGCCATTTCATCTCCATTCCTTAAGCACAGTTCCTTTAAAAGATATGAATTAAATCCATGGCGGAAGACTGACGGACAAGCACTTAGATTGCAGGCTTGTGTGGATTTCAAGCTGAGTGCTCGGCTGAAACGCGTTTCTGCTGGTGGAAAAGAGGGCTCTCTCTTCGCTGAGGTTATTTCTGGTTGCATCCTGGCTCGTTTTTTGGTGTCCCGCTGGAGGCGGTAGCGATGCAAAGACGCCTTTCAGTGGCTTGGCCATCATCCAGGAGGCCAGGGCAGCGCTCCTTGCCCGGCTTGCTCCCTCTAAAGCTGATCCCAGAGCCCCAGCAGTGGAAAAGGATAATCTCTTTATTCCAGTTCACTGGCCAGGAGGACCTTTGGGTTGGGGATCAGCGGTTTGCTACCTCATTTTGGCACCCTGGGGGCTGAGCGAGTGCAGTTTGGTACCTCATGCCAAAATATTAGTGACTGCCTGAACCACTTTCCCGTCTCCCCAGAGGGATCTGTACGCTGCAAAAATCACATATATCAAATAAATGTGCCACTGCATCCTCACAATGCCTTTTTCTTTATGGCAACATGTCCAAGAATGAGGAAAGAGCACTCGGGAGCGAAAAAAAAACTTTTACCAGGTAAATCTTGCCCCAAGCCCAGGGGCTCACAGATGTGCGCAGAAAACTACCACAGCTCTGACATGGTAAAAGGCAAACAGAACAAAAAAAAGTCCCAAATACAAAGAAAAGCACTTTTGCTCCCAAGCTGAAGTCATCTGGTGACTCTCCTTCGAAATGCTGAATTCAGCTAAACTCAGGCTCCTGAAAGCAGGGGAATGTGCAATAAATAATTTAATTACGACTTTACTGTCAAAGTGAGTTTCCCAAAATAGAAATGTTTTTCAGAACGGATTAGCTGTATTCACGGGAGGTAGGTCCTTCAGACCGCATTAAAAATGCTGATTTGGAAACTGCTTAAACCACTTCTTGCTGGCGGCGAGGAGGATGTCGTGGGGCGGAGGGGACCCCTCCTGCGCAGGCGTCCCCAGCATCTGCTGTCGCTCACCTGCAGACGAGACACCAGCATGGGGGATCTTTAGGGCGGGACTGTTTCTTTTTTATGTAGAAAGCAGTTGATAGGCACCGCTAGGCATTCATCTGGTTCCCTGCACAGGTGAGGAGCACATTTCACCCATTCCTGCTGCATCCTGCCACATCTGCTGGGGTCACCGTGGTGGGGCAGGGGGGTTTCCATTGGGGAGAGCTTTAGAGCTCAAGCTGTGCCTGTGCCATGACTCCTCAATTACGCGCCCTCCGGAGCTGCGCTTTAATTTTCTTCAAGGTCACAAAGAACAACCTTTTTTCCGCGACGACCTCGTCGCAGACGATGGGCTGTCGGCTGCAGTGCCGAGGGGCCCCAGCCTGTGCCCAGGACCTGTGGTCCCTGCGGGAGGCCGGGAGCTTGCAGGACTGTCCGTGTGTCTCGTCAGCATTCCTTCAGCCTGCTGAATATTGATACATTCTGCTCATCCCTTCATAGCTGTCGGGATGCATTTCTCTGGAAAAAGAGGAAAAAAAATTCCGATATCTGAATGATTTCCTTGTACTGCCTGTGCTCATCTTGAAATCGCCTCTGGTCCCATATATATGAATTGGGGTATAACAGAAAGGAAAGGCGAATTGAATTATTCTGTTTCCTGGTGTGCTGGTACTGGATTAGGCTGAGTTTCACTGCTGCATATTGGTTACGTTTGAACATGAATTTTCTTGTCTGTGTGTTCCCCTCACAGCACCTAGAGCATAGGGACAGTATATCCATAAAGAAATAAAACAAGCACATGAACTATTGTTCTTTTATAGTGTGCTTTGCCTAGAAGAGCTTGAGGATGTGTCATGGCGGGGGTGAGAGTTCAACTGCAACAGTAAGGCCATGATATTCAGTGAATTAAATTTTGATAAGCTGTTTCTGTGCAGTTCTATGAAGGCTGAAGGATCCCAGTTATTATGATTTCAGGATGATCTGTCATTGAGCCAGCGCTGCGTGGGCCAGAAACACCCATCAGATCTCCTGAGAGTGCTCTTCCATGGCCTTGCTTGAGATCTATAAGGTAAATACAGCTGCATTAACTGCAAGCAAGCCCTATCAGTAAGGCTGACTATAGACTCCTAGTTAATCTTTTCAGTCTGCTCTTCTTACAGTTTGAAATACTGTAATTCCCTTCCTTCTTTCACCTCTTTCACCGCAGCACAATATTCAAGAGGAACATCGAGGTTCTTGTTGCCAGGTGAAAGGATACTTCAACACCTCCCAGTTGCCCTTGCAGAAAGCCCTCAGGTTGCTGGTCGTCTCAGCCAGTTTTCTAGTGTCTTCCGTAAGATGCTCGTCATAAGGCATTTCATTTCCCTGTAGGAACCCCAGAAAAATCCATGCCCTGAATATAATAGTTATCCACTGGAGCTGCTGCATCTCTTTCTCCTCTCAGTAGATTAATGTTTTATTGCAGAGAGATGTGACGAAGGACAGCATACAAATCAACTCAGATGGGAAAGCTGGAGCTCAGAAGAAACTTAGACTGTGTTTTGGGGGAGCCGTATCATCCTGTCAGGACCAGAGACCTACCAAATGCCGGCAGAGCGTCGCAGACTGGCAAGGCTGGATCCTCTCCAGGTTCCTTGGTCGCCCAAACACCAGTTGCAGGAGGACTTCTCAGGCTTGGGATCACTGGGACGCATTCACTAGCTTATTTATGGTCCCTGTTAGATACTTTCAGATGCCTTTCCTCCTAGCCCCAGGTATTTTAGGCGCTTAATGCTGTGCTATGAATTTGTGAGACCACTTCACCCCGAGTTGGATGCAGTGCTCCGGGTGGGGTCTCTCTGAGTAGAGGGGCAGAATCCCTCTAGCCCTGCACGTTGTCTCCTATACAACCAACAGGGAAAGGAGGACACGTACAGGATGGCCCCTGCTCTGTTATGTCCCCTGCTGTAGAAGGGATACAGCCAGCACAGCCTGGGGACACCCACATGGCACAGGACAACATGGCCTGACGCTCCAGTGGAGAGGAGCGATGAGGAACATCCCCCCTCAACACGCTCGGTTAGTGTGTGAAGTCTGCATGCTGTACAGGCTGTTGTGCTAGAGGATTTAAACATGAGGCTAAAGTAGCTGCGTGTGTGCGGATCTGCCTGGGGAGAAGATGTGTGGCAATAGGTGTATGGTGTGATGGCAGCTGTTGTCTGGACGGCCTTTACCAAGGTACTTGGCTGCAGCTTCCAGTAGAAAGCCACAGCCTTTGCAGGGTTACTGACTTCCCAAGATAAGTTTTACAAGGAATGTGCAGAAAAGGAAAAACAAAGGAGCCAAAGAAAACCGAAAAATATTATTGCAGGGGTTTCTAGTGTTATTGCAGGGGCTCGGTGTCATGACACTGGAGATGGTAACAAGAGGGGAGTTATGACAGAATTGGGACTACGAGTGAAGGCGCTTGAGAGCCACCAGTGTAATGTGTCCAACATGTATTTTTTGCATTAGCTTCCAAGTGTATTCAAACATGAATTTCCAGCTCTGCCTGAAAGCTGTTCTGCCAGACTCCCCAAAGGATCTGCATATTAAAATCACTCAGGTGTTCGTACCCTTCTCATGCAAATTCAGTTCCAAATTAAAATAACTTGCGCAAAATCTTGTAAAGTATATGTCTTTTTTCTACTTCTTGTTGCCTGAGTTGTCTCTTTAATGAGTACCGGCTGGGATAAACCAGCCGGAGGATGCTCTGTCTGTGAGTAGGTCACCAGTCAGTCATTAGTCACCATCCAGCCCAACAGCTCACCTCTGCTGATGGTTTAGCACCTTGCAATAGTCTGGGGAGCACAGCTCAAAAGCTCAGTTTAGGAGGAAGTCGTAAAGTTTGCGGCCTCCACCACCTTGAATGAAAATGAGCCGGCGAAGTGGGACGGGAAGAAAGCTCTCCTGCAATTTACAGAGGCGATCCTGGTTTCAAATGCCACTTCAGGGATTAGGACTGTGATGCTGCTTAGCAACATTTCAGCTCTGGTCCTTCATGGATGTATTCACTGTGATCTTCAACAATTGTACTGCTGTAATACAGAAACTTGACACGTGGCATTTTTACAGCTATTTTCTTCTTCTGATCAACTTCCTAAATTGTTGAGGGTTGGGGTTTTTTTTGTAGTCCTAAAATAGATTTCTCTGCTGTGCTTTGTGTTCCACTTGAAAGACGGAAACAAAGCCTTTTTCTTTTCTTTTTTTTTTTTTTTTTCCCTTTTCCATCACTGAAGGGCCATGACCAATAAGAGATTTCACGTTGGCAGCCTCCAGCAGTCCCACTTGCACGTACAACGCTGTTGTTGGCCTGGAGTCAGCTCCCTCCTCGCTCACCTGAGCTGGAAGATGCTCCCCACGCGTGCCCAGAGCGGCACTGCTCGAGTCACGGGACTCGCAACGCTCCATTTTTCTGTTGTCCATCATCTAAAAGCTACCACATCTGATCTCTGCTCTTTCTGTTGGTTTTTTTTTTAAAATTTGCGGCAGGCATTTCACAATGCTTTTGTTGGGGGTATCAGTGTGCATATGGATATTCTGAATTTAGGCTCTAAATCTGCAGAAAGGCCTTAGCAGTATAGAAATATGAAATTTCATTACCAAATTCAGATAATGCTTTTGGGTCTTTTTACTGCTCTGGGTTTATCCAGTGTAATGTCTGCCATTCTGTACTGCACCAACCTTGTTTTCCGCAGCCACCTGTTCTCTTGCAAAATGGTTATTCTGAGGTAGTTTGGGAAAAGAACTGTGTTTGCACTACATGAAAATTATATTTCTTTACCAAAGAACCCTATTGTAAGTCCAAAAGCTGCATTACATCTCTGTACCAAGAGGTGAGAGATTCAATATTCTTGACTTGTTACTCACTGGCACAGCATTGTGTCCTCTAGGGTATGAGAAGAGCTGGGGGAAAAAACCAAACCCCCTGTAAACTGAAATTTGCAAAATCAATTTTCTTTGTTAAAAACGTTCTGTGTTAAAAAAGAAGACTACAGTTTCGTTCTCATTTTCATTTAAAGCATTTCAGGAATACTTTATTAACATCACTTTCTATTATTTGGCATTTTTCTTCCCCTTTTCTTTGTTTTTCTCTATGAGTTTCTTTCCCTCTTTTCTCCCTTTCACTTCCTTTTATTCCAATAACACAATAAGAATGGTAAACGAAAACAAACGAAAAAAGCAACCCAAACTTTTTCAAGATTTCATTTTTTATAAGATACTTAATAAATTTAAAGCCCTCCCTCCTGGAAGACCTGGCATTTAGACTGCTTCTTCCAGCCCTTTTTCCTTCTCTCCTTTGCCACTTCTAGGGCTCATACTGTCAGAGAGGTCCCAACAGGGAAATAAGGATCCCAACGGGTTAATAAGGAATCTGTCCTGGTTAACAGCAGAGTAAATACCTCCTATGTAGCCGTAGGACAAAAGTATGTCATTGGGACCAAAGAATATTGGTGTTTCAGCTCCACCGTCACCTGGCACTGAGCTTTATCATGACTTTATGAGCTCCTTCGTGATGCTGAAGTGGACAGTCCAGCATTAGGATAACACGAGGATTACTTATTATTAGAGCTGGTTTCCCATGGTTAGTGCCTGCTCGTGATGACTGTGGAGGGGCACCCAGTTGCGTAGCATTGTGTCGTATCCTGGTGCTGTATACTCCCACCTACCAAAAAGCTCCCCAGAAATCAGAAACCTCACAACAATCTTTAAGGTGGTGTTACCCTCCCTGTTCCGACTGTTGTGTCTCTGTGTTAAACCCTAACACTGACACCCAGCAGATTATAAATAATTCTAAATAAATTCAAACCGTGACATCTCACTGAGCACACAGGTTCCAGCTCAGTCTTTAGCTTCTGCTTCAACACGGGGAGCATTGATCGACCACACAGAGCAGCCTGGATGTTGGCTCTCCTGCCAACGGAGAAAGAAGTTAATTTTGGTTTATTTGAGTTTATTAACAGGCTCGATGCGACAAGGTATCTCCAGGTAACGTAGATCTACCTTGGCATGTTGTGGTGTCAGTTCTAGTTGTTGACCCTTTGCCATCGCAAATCAACACTCAATGGTTGAGCTGCTGCCGTTACCCAGGGGCAGCAGATTTGTTTTTCCTGGCACATCAACATCTACAAAGTCATTGTTGGTTGAGAGGGTGATGGCTGCTCACCCAGGCTGTCCTGCACAGCACGATGCCACTCTTTTCTGAGCACCAGATTTTTCAGCCAGCCCCATAATGTGTTAAATTGTTATGACACGTTTTGCTTGTTTAGAAGAACTGCAGTTCTAATTAAGATTAAAAACAAGTTATGACTCAGAGTCCAATAAAAACACAATGTGAATTACACACCCTTACATTTAATTGACTCACCCATAGGCTGAATATCCTCAAGAATGTAAGAAATGCAGAAAAACAATTATTTTAATTAAAAGGAAAGATTTGGTTAAGCTAATTTACATTTTAGTCCAGCCTCAGATACATCACAGTCTCTCACCAGCCTGTCCATTAAGAGAGAAAATCAAAGTGGTTAAATTGAATTATAGATTAGGATCTTGTTGACAAACACTAGAGAGCAAGAGACCGACAAGAAATAGCAGAAAAGAGGCTGTAACAGAGTCATGGGGCAAATCAGAAGAGTTCCAAAGACTCCTGGCACTGGTTCAGATGTACAGGTTATAAAACACGAGGCGACCGCTGAAGTCCCATGGTTTGTCCTTCCACATAGCACAGGCTGCTGGAGCTTGAATCAACCCAGGCTGAGCAAAACAGGGTTGGAAAACCAAAGCGACAGAATGGAGAATTTACCTTTACCTTTGCTAAATTGTTCCAGTGATTAATTAACTACCACTGGCTGAAGCATGCAAGCAGATGGTTTTATCCAGGCTGGGGATCAACTTGAATACTTCAGAAGAGCCCTGATGATGCTGGTCGGGCCGGTTGGGGCAAGACACTGAGTGCCCCAGCGCCGGTGGGAGGAGAAGGGGTGAACACTGCCCAGTTTGGTCCAAAGGCTGCGTGGATCCAGAGTCCAGAGGAGGCCCCGGAGATGCTGGGAGGGCTGGAGCCCCTCTGCTGTGAGGACAGGCTGAGAGAGTCGGGGGGGGGGGGGGTTCAGCCTGGAGAAGAGAAGGCTCCGCGGAGACCTTCCAAGCCCTTCCAGTCCCTAAAGGGGCTCCAGGAAAGCTGGGGAGGGACTCTGGATCAGGGCCTGTAGCAACAGGACAAGAGGTAACGGCTTTAAACCAAAAGAAGGTGGATTTATATAGATATAAGGAAGAAATTCTTGGCTGTGAGGGTGGTGAGCCCCCGGCCCAGATTGCCCAGAGAAGCTGTGGCTGCCCCATCCCTGGAGGTGTTCAAGGCCAGGCTGGATGGGGCTTGGAGCAACCTGGTCTGGTGGGAGGTGTCCCTTCCCAGGGCAGGGGGTGGGACTGGGTGGCCTTTAAGGTCCCTTCCAACCCAAACCATTCTGTGATTCTATGATCCTTAAGCAGCCTGCTGCTTTAGGAATAGCTGGAGCTCTCAGGCACAGAAACACGGACACCTGAAACTTTCTGATGATGTATTGCCCCCCTCTCTGGTACATATCATTAGTCTGTCAGTGATTTATATGCTGTCACCAGACTCAGCAGCAGGAGAGTCTTTTAAGCGCTAAGAAAAGGCAGCACAGAGCATACCTGAGTACCCCAGAGCTACGTGCCTTTTGAATAATTGCCGCTGATATGGGGATGGTGATTGCAGGAGCTAAATTTATGTAGAGACACCCACATCCGAACACAAGCATATAAATACGTATGACCTGGTAAGTGTGTACATAAATGAGGAAGGCAGAAGAACAAGACCGTCTTCTCCGTAGCGCAGGGTCCGTCAAAATCTGCTGTTCTGAATTTTTGTGACCTGACTTCTTTTAGGCTTATTCAATACGGAAATTTCTATCTGGTTCTCACTAACAGATCATATGGCGGTGCTGTTACCCGCAGTGTTAGGCAAACGGTGGAGAAAGATATTCTTTTTCAATGGGCAATAGATACCTTACCCATTAGGACCTTTAATAGGAAAGTATAACGCTACAGGCAATCGGTGCCTGATTGGTGATGATCGAGGCTTTATGCTCTGGTTTTGGCTTCTTTGCCTTTCTGTTCTCTGTACCACAAAGAAGTTACTGCAACGATTACGATCAGTTTAGAAGATAACATAGAACGATAAAGGCAAAGCCAGGCAGAATTATATTATGTGAAAATTGAAAATAATTCTGCTAGCCACCTGCTTGCTATCAGGCCAAGACTTTCCTGCGTCACCTGTTACGATATCACCATGCAGTTCTCCTGGGTACCCTCTTCTGCCCCAGGTCTTTCTAAAGCTGTCGTTCTCATCTTCCACCTCTCATTCGCTACCAAAAAGATCAGTTGTTCTTCTTCCACTGTTCCTCAGCTGATGATGCGACTTCTGTTGCTACTGGGCTTTCTCTTGGGCTGTTTAGAAAGTACTCTGTAGGAATACTCTTTCAGCCATTTAAATAGCCGTTTTATTACTTTTGATCCAATTCCATTTATCTTGAAAAAAAAGAAAAAAAAAAAAATCCTACCAAGAGATGACATTTAGATATCCATGTGGTATAACGTTTATTCTACCGTTGGCCAGTGTAGTGCTGCTTATCTGCTGTGTGACTTGGGAAATGTGTTTCAAACAGGGAAGCATGAAATGGAAATGAAGCACAACTGAGTGTGTTAACGGATGCTAAGGTCTGTAGGTAAGCCATTACTTGTGCTAAATAGTTTAAAAAGAAATTGGGTTTTTGTCAGGATTATTATTAATATTATTATTATTATTAATACTAGTATTTCGGGTTTGTTGTTGTTGAACTGCCAAATAAAGAAATCAGTTTCCTGAGTGGTTTCAGAGTTAATTTGGTAGAAAGTTAATATCAGTATTTTGCTTCTGATCAGAAATGTAAATTAAAGGTGTTTTCCCATCGGTTTCTTACAGCACATGTTCCTATTGAATGATGCTAAACTCTCATTTCATTTTCCATTTAAGTCCTTGACAAACTCTCTTTTTTTACAATTTTGACATTACCCTTCTGTATTTTATTAGTGAAAAAATAGGAAACTTAACATTCGGAAACCCTGGCTTCATATTTTTTATGCTAATTCTACAGCTTTTTATACCAACATTTTGAAGAAGAGGCCCTGGCTGTTCCAAGGAAAACCATTTTAGTTTTAGGTTTCATATTTATGTTAAAAGCAGAATTGCTTAAAACTGAATTTGGGGACCAATTAAGAATCTCATTTCTACAGGTTTTAAGTAGAAATTTCTAAATATTCATTTAAGTTGCAAAGCAGCATTTATTTTTTCCACTGTAAGTAAAATAATAAAAAATAGCTCAGAAACTCTTAGTTATTGTAATCCATCTTCATGACGGAGCCTCTCCTCACAACCACACTGCAGATTCCTTTGCAGTTTCCTAATAAAAGAGAAGGAACGAATTTTGGTTAAAGCTTTATTTTTTTCAGGTTTAGAAACAGCAGGAGAAGTGTTAGAGGCCGGGGAAGTTATCGATGTCACCTGGAGATACTGGGTCCTGTTAGTGCCCGCTGAGACTGCGGCAGGCTCATTATCTTTTAACCAAATATTTTTGGCCAGAAAATTCCAAATTCCTCAAATGGAAGAAGCTAACGGGAAAAAAATGGTTTCGACCAATAACCCACACCAGCATTAAAAAAAAAAACCCAACTATTTAACATGTTCAAAAATGTCAGAATCGAAGGGTTTGTTGTCCTTGGCAGTACAAACGCACACAATCTCCTTTTTGACGACTTTTTTCATTGCTGTCTGCAATACCGTGCAAACTATTAATTTTTCCTCTGGAATATATTTCTCTTTCTTTAAACAGAGAGGTTTAATACAAGCTGGCAAAACACTTGGTGCCTGGCAGTCGGTAAAATGCCCCAGCTCCCCCCGGCAAACAGCCAGGCTGCTGCGTGCACCTCTCCTGCGCTGGGCGCGCACTGTGCCCAGCTGATGCAAAATGAGAAATAAGTGTTAAAAATCATTCTTACTCTATTCTAGGCATCCTTAAAGCTGTCAGGGGAAGGTGGTGTTGTGGTTTTTTGTTGGTTTTGGTTTTTTTTTTTCTCCATGTGATTTATAACAGAATACTATGCACAGTGGAGAGCCCGTGTTTTGATTTGTATTCGATTTCTGTGGGATTGAAAGAAAATAGAGGAGTCCTACCTGCGTGTCACGAACACGAGGATGAGAAAGGATGACCCCTGTGTCCTTTGGCGTGCTTGCAGCAGGGCGCTGGGTTTGATTTGCTCAAAGCGAGTGTTTTCATTGCACTGAGGCGTGTTGGGGAGGCCAGGGGGTCTGGCGGGCTCCTCACCGCCCCGTGCCCCGGGGCAACAGCCAACAAAATCAGCGCCGACACGGGAAGCTGCAAATATTGTCCTGTTGGCAGAACAAGAGAAGGGTTGGAGATAAAGCAGGTAAACATTAGCTAGGTTGTCTCCTGCCAAAAGATTAAGGGCAAATCTGCTTTTAGAGGGAGTATGGAGGCAACACAGGCAGCTCCCGGGATGGAGGGACAGACTCGGTGGCAAGCACCTCCCAGCATGATGCTGCTGCACCAGAAATGCAGGTTACGGAGCGGTTCTTCACTTTCCTACGCTGTGTTTCCACCAGCCTGGCTCAATATCGCCGTGAAATCCGTAGCAGCATGAAGCCAGCAGCTGCTCTGTTGAGGGCAGAGGGAAAGCGGCGTTGCCTCACCTCACACGGCGCACAGCCCTCAGGACACTGCGGATAATAAAAATAGACGTGGGTTTAAGAATCGATCGGCCAATTTCATGAAAGAAGATAGATCTGTCCAGGAATTTGGAGAAATAGGGAGGAATCGCTCAGACTGCTCCACGTCTGTCCCTGCCAGCACCCCTCTCCCAGCTGGGGTCCCCTCTCGCAGACACCAGCCCAGCCACACGTGCCAACTCCGGCAGCTTTCCAGGTCCGAGACATCGAGAGGTACCACTGTACAGGAGAGCAGGAAGGAAGGAAGGCAGCTGAACGTGACATGCCTTACACAGTGCCACAAAAGCCTTACGCCCTCCACCCCCAAAATTCTGCAAAACCAAGGCAGTGGTGATCTCTTCCAAAAATACTTTTCTTTTTTCTTTTTTCTTTTTTCTTTTTTCTTTTTTCTTTTTTCTTTTTTCTTTTTTCTTTTTTCTTTTTTCTTTTTAAGTGGATGCAATAATGGTAGTTACTAATAATAATGAAGGTAAGCATATGCAACACAAATAGAACAAAGAAAGTATACTGGCATTTTAGTTTTCTCATGACACGTAAATGCCATTAAAAAAGCACCAGAAATTCAGAAATTTGTAAAGAAACATTCAGGAGAGAAAATAACTCTTTATTTATTTATTTGTTTGTTTATTTTTCTGATTTTGAAAGTAGGCTGTACTTCGGTTAGTGCCTACTTTATTCAGACACATTTCTCAAGACTATCTGGTGCAGTGATATTGCAGGCTGTAAAATTGTGTTATTTACTTTGTCGTTTGCGAGGACCTGAGTTTACAGTCATAATTCACTCGTGTTTCCCTTCACACCTCGGTGATGCTGATAAGATGAGACAAATAGTTTAGCATTTCCAGCTGCAAGACACAGTGCCTGGAAGCATTTAGCTTCCAGAAATAAAAGGAAAGCTGCTCCTTTGGCCAGCATTTACAGCTAATTTCCTTCCTGGTGAAAGCTGGAATCGATCACCTTTACGATATTTTATCACCAGGATCCAGACTAGCCAGGCAGATGGATCTACTCCAGAATAATCAGATGTTTGCCTTTTTTTTTTCATGCTTTTTGCATTTCATGGGGAAGCGTCTCCCAAGGCGCGGGAAGGCTGGTCTGGAGAAGCACCTTAACTCGACTGCCGTAGTACTCTGGGTTTGCTGAAGTGTTACAAAGAGAAGAGTCACCATACATGTTTTCATCCTCTCCTATTGCAATGAGAATTTGGAAATACAGAAAAAGATGTATTGCTGCTTTGTGAAGCGTGCCCACTTTATCCTTAAAGCATTCATAATTCAGGGCAGAAGGTACTACACTTTCCCCAGGAGACAATCCACCAGCTTATGTTTTTTTACCTAATCTCTACTGGCTGTATCTTTGTCATCTATTTTTTTTCATAGCTACATCTAACAAGACTCTAGCAAAGCATTACTGAGCAGTCATTATGCCAGAGTAGTGTCACAGCTGTGGAAATCTCAGTATACATTAAACAGCACGTATTCTATCATATGGGAAACCTGGTCTGACATTCTGGGACTTGAGATGGGCCCCCTCTAGGAATTGTTAAAATAGACTTGGAGATTTCTTAGATAACCTGAAGTGGTGTTGTTATTTATGTTTTCTTCCATGCCACCAGACAAAATCCCACTGGAAATTATTTTTTCCAATTTACAGGCTCCGATAAGCTATGTATAAGCTATGTATGTTTTGCTACCATTTTTTCACTTGTCATTCAGTAGTTTCCTCTAGACTGTATTCCTTCATTTTACTTACACAAGTATCATAAAAGTCAGGGTCAAAAGGCTTGTTAAATCAAAAGATAAGATGTTCCTCCATCCATAGAGGCCATTACAGTATCATAGAAATAAATTAGATCAGTGTGACATGATCTGACCGATCCACATTGGCTCTTTCTTCCTTCCTTCCTTCCTTGACACCTCCTAAGTCTTTATCAATGCCTTGTTTCAGGATACGTTCCAGTATTTTTGCAGGAATTGCATTACAAATCTTGACCTTCCCTGCATTATCAGATGATAGATTTTCACACTTCCATTGCAGGAGGGCCGGTTTGCTCTTGTTTAACTACTAACGTACTCAACAGAGTGAATTCTTGATGTTTCTCTGTCTGCAGTATCTCATCGTGGACTTCGTACCTTCTGATTTTGCCCCACCATGTGATTGCTCATTCTTTCACTCCTTTGCAATGAGGCGAAACAACTACTAATTTCTGTGGCCTTCGTCCTCACCTTGTTCCCTTCCTCAGTCCTGCTGGATTCACGGAGCTGGAGTTGCTGGGGTAAATTGCTGTAGGCTTTCAACCAACAGTTCTATGTCTCCAGCTTTGGGGTCTTCTGCATGTGTGACTAACCCTAATCCAGCTCCATATTCGCCAACACATTAACTTAGTAAAGTCCCTAATGGGCTTGGGTCATTATTGGAAATGCATGCAAAACCCAAACGTATCCTTCTAGCCAATCCTAATTTTTCAGTTCGGAATTTTTAGATTTTCATTTAATTTTAACACAGAGTTTCGAATAGAGAGGAACATATCCTTGTATTATTGTATTATTCCAGTTGGTAAATAAATGCTTGGCAAGTAGTGTAAAAAGAGCATAAAATATGAATGTGTATTGCTTACTTTTCAGCCCCAAATAGAGAAACATTATTGGAGTTGTAGGGGAGGCGGTTGTTAGGGTTTTTTTGTTGTTGTTGGCAGGTTTTTTTCAAAAATGATATGACCAAATTGTCACTTTAAGTAACAGGAGAAAATGTAAGGGTTGTTTTTTTTTTTTCTTTGAAGGAAAAATAACTCAGCCAGCTGTTCGAATCAGAAGTGACTGAAATTGTAGGATTTTTTTAAACTATATTTTATATGTAATCAGTTGGCTAAGTCAATCAACGAGGTTGCTTTCTGATTGCATAAGGTATTTAAAAGACAAAGTGAGAATATTGCAACCATTTGCTTTTCAGGCTGAATTATGTTGGTATTTTCATGGAAATATACACGCTGCCTGTGGCTGACTGACACAAAGATTTCTTGGACTTATTTTTATGGTTTTTGTAAATCGCTTCAGTATGTTACATTATTACCATCTCCTTAATGGCTCTATGATTTTTTAAAAGGCTATTGAATATTTTTTTAAAGCACAACTTACTGCTCTTTAGTTTTACTAGGGAAAGATAAAATGATGTGGAGGTTGTGTGTAACCCAGTAGAAAGAGCTCAACTGTAATGAAGACCTAGGTCAAACACAAGAAGTTGTAGAGCAGACCTACCCACCCGGCCACAGCTTCCATCACTTAATGGGAGAGTCGCTTTCTGCAGAGGACGCTGTAGTGCTGACCAAGCATCTGAAATCAGATGATGAAAGGGGGCTCACTGCAGCTCAGGACGAAGAGATGGAGCATGCATCTGTGGCTCCTGGTCCTCCTGGACATCTTGATGGTGGCCAACTTTGAAGCCAACTTCATTTCTCCACGTCCTGGCACATGCCCAGGGCCACTGTGGCATGTCTGAGACCACCAACCACAGAGCCAAGGAGAAATGTGAACTGTGGCTCACAGCAGGGCAGAAACTTTGTCTCTTTTGCTCTCCTGACCAAAGAAGATGAATATGTATGTAGGACTCTCCTCCTGTCCTCGCATGCTACGTACTGACACGTGGTTGAACTGAGACACTAGAAAGGACTTCTGCCTTTTCCCTGTTCTTTTTAACTTCTCTTATTTCTCTTCTGATCATCCTTTATATTCTTTTTGCCTTACTCTTTTATTTTTCTTTTTTTGAGAATCTTGGTACCTAGTGATGGTCCTGGGCCATGAAGGCAAAAATCATTTCTTGGGTATTTTGTTGCTGAGGGAGCATTTGAATACTGCACAAAGCCAAAAGACAGAAATATCGCAAACTGTCTAATACCGAGACTGCTTGGTCCTTTATGTATGGGGAACTGTGGTCATTGATGTGCTGGATGAAGAAAATTGTGTAGCTTCAGGCACCAACATGAAATACCTAGAATTATCCATCTATTTTCTATTTGCCATCTGTTTATTTGTTCAAAGTCTAATATGTGTAGGGTGAAGTGATAAGGAAAGGCTACGAATTTAGAGTATAATGAACTGAGCACAGAAGCCTAGCCCTAGGAAGCTGAAAAAAGAATGAGGTAAGTCACAAGTATATAGAGGAAAAAGCACATTTCTTCTGGTTGGGCTTGTTGGTGCTCCTTTTAAGTATCTCTGCGGAAGTCATCATATGACTGAATTAACTGGATAATTTTATCCTCTTCCTTTTGATTTAAAAAATAAATCTAAAGCAAGTAAAATAGAGATTTATTGTCTTTTTTAAAAAAATCACATTCAATCCAGTTTTATTTATAAGCTATGCAATTCCTGCTGAGCTATGTGCGTATATGTGTCTCCAGCCTCAGCCACATTTAGTCTCTCCAGTATATATTTAAGCACAAGCTGGTCATTAAAACAGTTTTGCTGAGTCCCACTGAAAGTTTTCTAAAAGTCAGCTTTTTCTTTCAGTGGTTTCATTAGGGAATTAGAAGTAGGCACGGAAAGAAGCTGAAATACCTCAAGCACACAATCGTTAGCTTCCAATAAGCCCTTTGAAAGTATTAACCTTTAGCTGACGGATCTGTTTATTGAGTGTTGCTCCATGGATTTGCTAGATGGAAGATGAAAAGCTCTGGACACTCTCTCTGCTTCTTTGTGAAAAGGAATAGGTGAACCCCTGAGGGCAGCCTCTACAGCATCACATCCACTAAGAGCTCCTCTTCAGCTCTCCTAAGCACTTTCCGATATACTATTTCGGAATGCACTTGTTTAAGACCTCCCCTACATTTTGCACTATTCTTTAAATCCCACATCTGTAAGTAAGCTTTGCATGAATGTGTAAATAAACCTTTTTCTTTTTTTTTTTCCTGGAAAAAAATAAAACCCAACGCAAAAAACCCAAACGTAATACCTATAAATATGTTTTGCCTTGAACACTGATCATAAAAAAGATGGTTTGGTATCCTGCTGAAACCGGAGTAATAAATCATGACATTTCTGTAATTTCAGGGATGCAGTCTGCTCACCCTCATGCAGGTAAGACCCAAATTTGAACCAGTTTGGGGTGTGCAGAGAGCTAAGGTAGCTGGTTGGAGTCTATACATGCCCTTTAATGAAGAGAAGAGCTTCTGTGGTAAGTTGGAGCACCAAGGTCTTCAGTGTCTCAGCAGGGAATATTCCTTCATGGTCCCAAATCTGGCACCCAGTAGGACTATGTGTACCACCATACAAGGAGTACCTGTTTCTACTAAAGAATGCCACTTTACTAGCTGATATCTATCCTCTAAAGCCCTTCAGACATCTGCAGAAAGCAGGTAATCCGGCAACATCATCCCGGACAAACATTGTTTTCCAGTGCAGACTGGAAAATGGCTAAACCCTGGGTTTGACATTTGATCATCATCATTGCCTGAAAGTAGGTTTGTTACAATAATTTCCCAGTATTACAAGGTTTGGTTTTTTTTCAGGAAAACAGACAAATCTCATCTTTATCTGAAGACTTTCCAAATAAAGAAATGAATATAGCAAGCAATTCAGATTACCAAGCTATGACAGTCCGTAAGTTGTCCCTCTTCTAGTTTGCATGGGCATTGCATGTTCTTTCAATATGAATAGTGATATGGAATTAATGATACTAATACCCAAGTTATTGTAAACACATCCCAACATACCTTTCCCTCATTCTTTCTTAACAGGGTTATTCAATTTTAGCTCCATAAGACTGCAAAGCAAAAAGAATACTTGATCCCAGAGCAAGACATTCAGCAGGTCTTCTGGAGAAGGCTGTCAGCTCTTCGGGCAAGACCTCCATGTATGAACCAGCAATTCTCCATTTTACCTGAGGAAAAGGAGATATATTAGCTGCTGCATGTCCACAAATGGTTCTTGTGTTACTGACACTCTAGACACTGGAGCAGGGAATGCTCTCCTTTGGAAAATCCAGTACTGAATTGTTGGTATGCTGACAATCATGAACACACACACACACACACCCCCGTAAGAAGACGAGAACAGAAGAATATGACCAAAACTGCCTCCCATGAAACCAGACTTTATTGTCTAAACATGTATTAATTCTTTCTTTTTAGACCTAGCTTGCTGGTATCAGGGGAAAAAAAAAAAAAAAAACAAACAAAAAACTTCCATATTAACCATTCTGGCTTCCTTATTTTTCCTTTGGATCACCTCCCCGTCTTTTTTTAAAGCATCAGGACAATTCTGCAAAACAGCTAACCATTAAGTTTAACCCAGCTTTGCTTCAAAGTAGTGTTTCGCAAACCTCCTCAATGTTTTCCTTTGGGATGCTTGTATCCTTTCATCTGTGGTGTTTGATTTTAGCAGATACTGTCTCACATCTGTCTTGCTGACAAAGATGAAACTCTCTTTCCACCTACAACAGCAAAAAGATACCTGCTGGATACATCTGCATTTTCCATGTGATCTACCTCCTGCAAAGGCCTCATATTTCATTTTTAAGAAGCGCTACCACTGCCTGCTGGGCACTGCCTCGTCCTTGCTCCATTTGGCTTCTCTTATCAGCCCTTCCCATACTCCCTTTTAACCATGAGGGCAGTCTGCCCTGCATCACTTTTTATTGCGTCTGTGGGATTTTACTGTGTGCATGCACATGTCCTTGAACATTTCCTAAGTTTCATAAATATCCCCTGCATTAAGCTGGCAGGGCTAATCATGCCAAAGATTGCTCTGAGCTTAGGAAGAGGAGGTTTGGTTATCCATGCTCTCTGGTGTCCGTTTTATCAAATGCTTTCTAAGTACCAGAGCGAACGCCCGAGCCCGCAGGCAATAAAATGCTGTTGAGGTCTACAATGTCCCTCTCGCCATGACAGTGCAAGAGTTAACGCACTTTTATGGACTTGTAGCTCCTTGAGTGTCTCACGGTGCGTAGAAGTTCTCCTTGCTTTTCGACACCTCATGGAGAGCCGTAAGTTTTCATAGCCTGGTGTCAGGCGTGACAAATGTGCTAGCTGAGCGGAGCACTCAAACTCTAAATGAGAAATGATTACTCCAGGAGCGCCTTGATGAATTTGGAGAAAATCAGAGATCGCTTTCTGTCCAGATAGTCAGTGAAACAAATTAATGGAAAGGTTGCTGGCATGATGATAATCTGTAAAAGCATATGTTGTGAGTAGCTAATAATGTCTCTTCTTTGTTGGAAGTGATTATTTTTCATTTAGCAAATCTGAACAGCTAAACAACTTGCATCTTTGCTCATTCCATTCCTCAGTACCAAATTAGAGTACAAAGACTGAAGTTGTCCTAAGGGCAAAAAGAAAATAGAACAATATATTAAACCTCACTTGTAAGTAATCGTGTATTTTCTTAAATAGTCCTTTTTAAAATTACATTTTCTCAAATTCTTGAATTATGCAATATATTCAAAACATGAAAGCAGCCCCAACTTACATGCTCTGAACAAATATCTGGTATTTTATTGAGAAACAATCTTTTCATCAATGGGACAAAATAGCCAATTACAAACATTTTAGAGTAGAATTTACAGTTCTCAGTTAGAATAAACTAGGCATGGATTCTTAGTTATAAGGAACCATCAGTTTGCATAGACTGGCATCGCAGAGTAATTGCTTTTTATGGATTTGTGTTACTACAGTTCTCATTATATTAAAGATTTTATCACTTCTTTTTTCCTGTTGGAGAAAAGGAACTACGCTGGACAACTTGTTATGTAGCCAAAGCCTGGGAAATGCTCAGATTTGTTATCCGAGCTAGTGGTAGGATTATATTAGCAGTCATGTACCCACTGCTTCTTGCCAACAGACAAACACTACTGTATTTTGGGATTGTACTTTCTTCACCAAAGAAGGTCTATGGTTTCACCACAGCGAACATTTCAGCCTGCTTTCAGCTTGAGGGAAACCACAGTTTTCAGTCACCTGCAGAGGGGAAGTTTTTTGTCTCCATGTTCCGGGAGAATTCCTATCTACTTTCCTAAATTACCAGCTGCATTAAATGCATTGTGAGAAAAAATACAACAATTTCTCCTGCTGCAGAGTGTGATAAATTTCACTTAACCATAACAAAGCCATATCTCAGGTATCAATTCCCATTCCCTGTTCTGGATGATCCATCATTTTCAAGACAGGACAATCTTGCTCAAAGAAAGGAAAAAATTCCTATTCTTCTCCCTGCCAAAGCTTTCAGATCCATTACACTGGCATTTTAATAGATGAATGCCTGCAGGGTATGAAGCATATTCATCCTTTAAATGTTAAAACATCCAAAACAAGGTATATTATACATAATAACTCCTCCACCATCTCCTGAGCATTAAAATGTAGACGAGATTTATGCAAAAAATGGCACTACTAATATTACTGAGGCTAGCAAGGAAAACTCAGATTCTCAGTTAAATTACATTTTAATATAGCATAGTCTTGGTAGAAGAGGCATGACAACTCCCTCCCAAGCTTAGGTCTTAGGAGGCCTGGCTTTGAAAACCTGCCCAGGGGAAGAGTATTTCTTCAGTTAACTTGCATAATGGATGCTTGGTAACTATGAGCCCTTTGTTTGAATTTCAAGTACGTTTGGCTGGAGAAACGTTTCACAGTCAAATAAAAATGCTTGTTGAGCAGCGCTGGTAGCCAGACTCATTCTAGTGAAAAAGCATCTGCTGCTGGAGTTCAATCTGGATGAGGCTATAAGAAGCCAAATGAGGTTCTAAAGCCAAATTCAATGACTTTGTGGGAATGGAGCAGCAAAGTCCTACGGAAATATTTACTATTGGATTTATATAAAGGCGTTATCCATTCTAATTAATTAATCAAGAAAAGAAAAGAAAGGGGGGGAAAGAGAGATGCTGAGAACATTGTACAAAGTCCTTTTCACCTAGACGGATTTACACAATCTTACAAGGTAAAATTTCCCAAGGAAATGAGTGCCCAGGAAAATCACCATTTCTACACCCAAATGCCTATTTTAAAAGAGGTTGCTCCCATGTGGAAGGCTGATCATACCCTAGGGAGATCCTCTGTGAGATGGTGGAGATGGAGGCCCATGCTGGTTGTGCACAGCCCCTGCATCCCAAGGGACAGCCAGGTCCCTGGCCACGCTCCCAGGTCTGACTTCAGTGCTGCTGTGGGGTGTTTGGAAAACGTTCAGCTGTGCAAGCAGTCATTCACCACCTCACACCCCCAGGACTAGAATAAAAGAAAAGCAAAAGCAAAAAGGCAGAGAATGGGGAGGAACTAGGAGCAAAAAGAGTTAGAGCGGTAAAGAACATAAGACAAAGTAGCAGTAAGACACCAGAAGTAACGAGAGACAGAAAAATGCCATTTTGTTATTTCACGGGCAAGAAGAAATAACAAACAACAAGGCAGCTTGAATGTTTAAAGCCCGTTTCTCTCAGTCTTCATGAAAAAAAAAGAATACTACTAATTAGGTTCTCCTGAGAATTAATATTAATGTAGCTAACAACAACACAACAGAGAATCAGTGCAACATGAAGCTGAGTTATAAATATTCAACTCATCAAGACCTGGTGAAATTCATCGGAGCACTTAGGGAACTAAACATAGCAATTTCTAAATCATTAGTGATTACCTTGGAAAACTCAGAAAGGGCTGGTAAGGTCCCCAAGTTACAGGAAAGAGCAAATGCAGGACCTCTCTTTAAAAAGAGGAAAGATAAGGAGACAGAACTATAGACTTATCAGCATAACCTCTGTAAAAGAGGACACCGAAACATTGTTTAGCAATCTATTTATAAGTGCTAGGAGAAGAGTAAGATGATAAAACATCCAATGTGATTTTCTCAAAGGCAGTAGTGTCAAGCCAACAAATTTTCTGTTATCAAAAGTGTAATTGGAAGAGAGTCACTATTTTTGCTCTAGCAGCTCTTTTTACACAGTTGTACCTGACATTCCCATGAATGAAATATGATGAAGGTGAAATCGCCAGAGTATTGATGGGCCGTCAGCTGAAACACTCCGAGATTAGTTGTCGCTGGTCTATTTTAGGGCATGTGAAATGTGTCCTGCCAAGGGCTGTCCTGGATTTAGTACTCTTAAATATTTTCCTTAGCATGCAGATGATGAAACAGAGAATCTGGGACATAATGACGTGTGGCTGTGAAACCATTATTAGTGGCGATACTAAAGAATTTTTTTTTTCTATGTTTGACAAAAATATCCTGAGGATTGCTTGGGAGCTTGTGATCCTGTTTTATAGCAGGGAGATGGAAAAGATGACCTCCCGAGGTCCCTTTGAGATATATTTTCTAATGACCATATGACTCTCGAACTTTCGTAAAGTATTAAAGTGGTTGGAAAAAACTGTCTTGTCATTACACTGATGGGGATTATCTGCTTTTGGGAAGACTGCTGTTCATATTTATAGAAACGATGATATTAAGAAGACAGATACATTCCAATAACACTACTGCTGTAAAGGGGAAACCAGGTTATAAGCACAAAGACACCAGTTTGTGTGATTACCCTGATAGACATTGTAAGAAATGCGCAACAAACGAAGTTATTGACTAATAAATATGAGGGAAAGTGAATCAGGGCAAGACACAGGAATAGTTAAAGTCAAAATCGAGTGGTTATACAGAGGAACAACTAGGATTGCTCAAAGGCTCTATATTAAGAATATTAACTAAAGTTTTCTGTTTTCTCAAGGCACTTGTTAGCCAAATGCAAAGATGTTCTGACTTCATTCTGAGCTGTCACTGATTGTAGCTATCGCTGTTATCTGGCTTTAATAGAGCAGACTTAAAGGACATGAAGAAACGGTCATACCAAGGGGTAAGCACACCGTCTCTCTGCTCATGGACAAGTTTTTGGAGTGTCCAAAGGACACAAGAAGATGCCAATCAAAACGCCAGCTCCCTTCTTGCTCCGTGATGCTAGTAAGTCTGGGTGGTCCCTCTCCATCAATATCCTTCTCCTGAGGAGAAAGGGTTGAACCGGGTCCCAGTTCACCATCATCACTGCAAGAAAAGCGGAAAGACACAGGAAAAAAGATGAGAGAAATACTGGAAAGACAGAGAGAAAAACGCTACCTCTGGAATGGTGCTATTGCAGTGTAAGAATGGCGAGGTGGCTGTGATTTACAAGTGAATAAATGAAAAGAAAACTCTGACAGCCTCTCCACAAGGACGCTCTCCTTCCATTATTTGGATACTTTCCTTCTTCCCATATCAAAGTCTCTCTTATTTGAGAAAGGGATAGCAGCCATAATAGCTCTGTTATTTTATTCAAGAAATAGATCCTTCTCACATGCAAATTTTGGTCCAATTATTTATTATTTTTTAAAAACAAACTGTCTTTAGACTATGTAACTAGGCATTTTTACTTGAATTAAATCATATTAAATCATAGAATGACTTGGATTTTCTTCCACCTTTTCCACCGTACACAGAGAGGGCAACCTACACCCAGCTGTGAGTTTCTGGCTTCCTCTGAGTGCAGCGGTTTCACTCTGCGCTTCCCTCTCCCTCTCCTGTTCATCCATGAAGACATAGAATCATAGAATCATTTTGGTTAGAAGAGATCTTTAAGATCATTGAGTCCAACCGTTAAGCTAACACTCCCAAGTTACCACTACCCCATGTCCCTCAGCACATCATCTACCCATCTTTTAAATACCTCCAGGGATGGTCATTTCACCACTTCCCTGGGCAGCCTCTTCCAGTGCTTGACGACACTTTCCATGAAGAAATTTTTCCTAATATCCATCCTAAACCTCCCCTGGCGCAACTTGAGGCAGTTTCCTCTTGCCCCGTTGCCTACTCCTTGGGAGAAGAGCCTGATTCCTCCCCTGGCTACCCTTTCCTTTCAGGGAGCTGTAGAGAGTGAGAAGGTCTCCCCTCAGCCTCCTCTTCTCCAGGCTGAACACCCCCAGCTCCCTCAGCCGCTCCTCACAAGACTTGTGCTCCAGACCCCTCACCAGCTCTGTTGCCCTTCTCTGAACATGCTCCAGTGCTAAAAAAGTCTCATGCCTGGTTAAAAGCACTGGAGGGGATTTTTTGAAATCACGGAATCATGGAATTTTTCAGAGTTGGAAGGGACCTCTAGAGATCATCTAGTCCAACTCCCCTGCTAAAGCAGGATTGCCTAGAGCACATTACTCAGGACTGCATCCAGGCGGGTCTTGAAAGTCTCCAGAGAAAGGGACTCCACAACCTCCCTGGACAGCCTCTTCCAGTGCTCTGTCACCCTCACTGTAAAGAAGGTTTTTTCCTCATATTTGTTCAGAAGTTCCTACGTTCCAGCTTGTGCCTGTTACCCCTCGTCCTGTTACTGGGCACCACATACACACCATTTGCGTAAAAGGATTTATTTGTCTGCTCATTTCTAATTCACCCAAGTAGCCTCTCTTTTCATGTGGTGTACATTAGTTTATAAATTAACACGAACTTTTATATACTTAAGCTTTCTGAAATCAGTTGTGAAATGATGGCCTTGGATTTTGATACGAGCCTGAATATTGGAAACATGGTCCTGTCTCTGATCTTGGATGAATTTCCTACCCATGTAATGAGAACAGCAGAATTTTATGCCTCTCCCCTTTTGGCATCTGCTGCACCGAGGCCATCAGCGCTTCAGAGCAGAGGCTGCGGTGCCAAGTGTACCTCCACTCTCGCTGTGGTAAGTTGGTTGTGTTGACTAAGGCCTCTGTAGAACTGCAATAATAATTATTGATAATAAATATGCAAAACTGTTATTTAACATAAAAGAAAATAAATTCTGAATCATAAAATTTAAGGCCATGATGTTGAACTGTGCCATTTTATAACTCTTTGGGACTTGCTTTGCCATTTATTTTTCTTATTTTGTTTATCTTATACGCTAAGTATTTTGTGTCAATAGAGTAATTTACAGGGGACTAGTAGAGTTCTTGGCCTTTTATAAATTAGCGTTATGGAATATTACCTCCTCCTTTCAGTCTCAACCAGCAATCCTCATGATTTATGACAGTTAATGACACTTGATGGCATAACACACTTATTTATTTTAAAATCTCTGCCATGCAAAGCACTGCACAATGAAAAATGTCATTTTTTTAATGGTACCTAGGAAATTCGGGAAGAAAAGAAAGAAAACTGCATTCTATTTCCATTCTGACATTCATTAAAGCAATTAAATTGAATTGAAATTAACTTCAGAAGATCTTCCACATGCTTAAAACAGCGTATTTCCCTACAGTCTTTTGTTGTTACTATTATTCTGACATTACTGCCTGATCAGTTAAGAAATTATGATTAATGACACTTAAAAAGTGAGCTTGATTGCTCTGAATGCTCGAACCGATTATTTATGAAAATATTGGAACGTTGAACACAGAGTATTGATTCTCTTTCACAAGATGATAGACCTCGGTCCCATGCACACATTTACAATGCTTGTCACTTCGCTGCCATAATAAATAATAATCCCTCTCAGTTTCCCTGATCACATCTCAAAGCACTTCAAACACGACTATATCTCTTCACGTTACTGAAGCAGGTTAAAGAAAGGTAGTCAGACATCCTTAAACCAGGAGCATTTGTGCTCCACTGTTATGCCTAACCCAACGATTTAGCTAAAATCCAGTGGTGAATAAAGGATGGCTTCGTTCTTAATGGCTGAATAAAGGGGAAATTCCCACATACACTGCCTATCCTCTGTTCTGTCTTCTGATCACTTACTGAGAAAAATCAAGATCACTTACTGAAAAAATGTGGTTCTGCTGACCAAATAGCCAAAAAAAAGCTTTCGAAAGTCTTCCGATTAGCAGATGGAATTCTGGGGTCATGGAAATTGGTGGTGAAACACATCCTGCCAATGTGCGTAACACAAAGCACAGATTTAAACATTAACTTGAGCAAAGATAAAAATGAACATTAGCAGCGATAGAATCTTTATAGTTGCTTTAGTATCTGAAGGATTTGCAACATCTGAGACAAACGTTATCAACATTTAAAGTAATGAAACTGCGGACAATAACAGATGCCCAGATTTTAACAATTCTCTTGGTACAAATATTAATTAAATGGAGGATAAGAATTACCTTTTTATTGGCTATAAGTTGCAGATTACAGTTCTAGTTATGTTTTTTGCTCTGTAGCTGCTGCAGGCTGCAGATTTCGATGCAGGAAATTTGTATATATTATCCCTATATGCAGCCATAAAGACGGCAGGGTGAAAAGTTCCCAGGCAGAGCGCTGGGCAGCGGAGAGCAAAGGGCTGAATGTTTGTGGATGCAACAGCTATCAGGCTGCTTACCGGCAACCCAGCAGCAATATAACGATGGCAGACGTAAGTCAATAGTTTGGTTATAATAAATGCTGTGGTGTTTACGTATCGTTCATCAGCGGTGTCAGTTCACGTGTGCTGTGAGGGTACCTCTAAGCATCTTCACTCAGGGATATGAAAGGTGGTTGTGACTCTGGTTACAGATCCAGGAGCGAACAAAGGCTTCCGTAGGGCTCCATAAAAATGGAATTAATGACTGCACAACCCAGCCTTTGAGGGCGAACACTCCACTTCCAAAATCCAGGCTTGGAAGTCAAACAAAAAGATGGGATGAGCTGCCTTTTACCCTCTGCCTAAGCAACGGACCACGCTTCCCCTCGTAAGCGTTTCCAGAGCAACAGTAAATAGTACCCCTGTTGAGACAACAGTATATTGCATTCCTGCTGAGAGGAATTTGCATTTCATTTGCAGATTATTATACCCGAGGCTTAGTCTAAACTGCTTTCAAATTTCCTTTGCTCCTATCGGGTATTCACGTCTGTGTCTAGATAGAATTTAGAAACTGGAAATTATTCTCACATCACGTACAAAACCATATGTTTCACCGTAAGAAGTTTGATATAAGAAATACCCTTCATTTTGCACAGATAGCTAATGTAAAACGGACAGAGTAATAAATCCAGGAAGAGCCACATTCTCTTTCATCTACGTGGATACACCTTTTGTGGAGCAAAATGGAGTTACAGAAAGTAACTGGCCACCAAATTTAAAAGTTAGACTGAATGTGTTTTGGAAAAAAGAAAAATTCAGAGAGACACACAGGATCACGGAATTGCTGAGGTTGGAGGCAGCTCTGGAGATCATCTCATCCAAGGGGCAGTGAGAGCAGGTTGTTCAGTGCTGTGTCCAACCGGATTTGACTGTCTCCAGGGAAGGAGACTCTACAACCTCTGTGGGCAACCCTCATGACAAAAAAATTATTTTCTCATGTGTTTAAGAGGAAATTCCTGTATTTTTTAATTTGTGCCCATGCTCCTGTCACTGGGCACCACTGAGAAGAGCCTGGCTCCATCTCCATTACTGCCCCCCATCAGGCAGTGGGTAAGACCCCCCTGAGCCTTCTCTTGTCAGCTCTCCTCAGCCCTTCCCCACATGATAAATGCTCCCGTCCCTTCATCATCTTTGTGGCCCTGAGCTGGACTCTCCTGTAGCCCATGTCTCTCTCATCCTGGGGAGCCCAGCACTGGGCCCAGCACCCCAGCTGGGTCTCTCCAGTGCTGAGCAGAGGGGCAGGTCCCCCCCATCAACCTCCTGGCCATGCTCTGCCTCGTGCAGCCCAGGAGGCCGGTGGCCACGAGGCACATTGCTGGCTTGTACACTGCTGTCTAATATTATAACATTACTCTTCTTCCTCGTTCTTAGTACTCACTTCTGTAGTCCTTTTGGTTTAAACCATTCTTGTTGGTAAAAGCTGCTCACAGATAAACTCCAGGGCCAGGATGAGAAGAAGGATGAGACCATGCTGCCCTGTAGGACACAGAAGGACGGCATGGACCAAGGGGTCCTCCAAGGGACAAGGACGTGGTCACGGTCTGTTTTTTCTCAGACCTTCCCACAAACGAACTAGTGCTGCAGTTTTCTGTTTTCCCTAAGCTATAAACTGTTTGGATAGTGACAATAATGGTGACCGTGTTTTGCTTTTCAGCTTACAAAAATGCAGCAGATTTAAAGATTTAGCCAAAGTAATAGTGGAAACCTCACATATATGAACTGTCCTCCCTTTACAGTTGTTTTCCTTAGGAAAAATAACCGTGCTAATATTTGCTCCTTAAGATGTCCAGGACTTACAGCAAGTTGAGCATCCAAATTATTTTTATGATATTTCTAGTTACCCTTTGGCCTTCAGTTGTGTACATTTGACATGGACATTGCTGTCCTCTGCCACCACCCCACCTGGGAGCAAGGTACATTTGCAGAACTGGAAAACATTTTTCTTCTCTCCGAGATAAAGAATAGAAAATGTAGCCTATTTCACAATAATTCTTCTTCTCTCTCTCTCTTTTTTTTTTTTTTTTATGCAGACAAGAACTAGATCCTACTCTGTGAGAGAAGATTCAGATTCACCATTATCATGTTCCTGAACCACAGGGCTATCCTACAACTTTATGAACCTTAATTGAAATGAAAAAAAAACCCAGATGCTGCTTAATTGCGCAATAACATGAAAACTTATTAATAGTTACACATTAGCTATTAACCCCAAACATAGTCTGAATCATTTATTGAGGCAACCGGTCTCTTTTGTGACATTTATGTAGTGTTTGGGTGAAATATAAGAAAAGGAAGCACCTTCTCCCTCCTTCTCCTAGTGACAGCCAGCCAGTGGACAGATAGGAACTTTTCTGTCCCAGAGGAATTATCATTTTTTGTGTTTTTTGGGCTGTCACAGCTTCAATGAAAGGAACAAAAAGTGTTCCTACCGTTCCTCCAGAAGAACCTGAACCCTGATGGTCATGGCGCTCCCTCTAGCATCCAGCTGAGGTGGGCAATAAAGGCAGATGTCTCCTGGTCTGTGCAAATGTCCCAGTTCACCTTGCACAGATGATTTTGTCTGGGGAGCCGTGGCATGTCCCTCCTATGTTCCTGTTGTATAATAAGAAAAATACATTTTCTCACTCCTCTCTGGAAGCTGTTGACTTATTTGCTAAGGAGGGGGGGTTATATCTCTTCCCAAAATAATGATAGACCATGTAAACCCATTAAATCATTGAAAGACCATTGAATGTCTTACAAATGAGATATAAAGATCTAAATAAATTTGGAGGAGCATTATTCTAACGTCCTTCAAAAATGTGGCAAATACTTCTGTCTCACTGCCTGTTACATTACCCAGCCATTAAACATGTATTATCTTTTGAAGGAAAAGCAGAGATTAATGACCTGAACCAAAATGATGAATTCACTGTGCAAGATGAGGTAGACTTCTGAAACAAGCCAGCAAACAGAGGGAAGAAATATTAAAGTTAGATAAATAATAGAAAAAGAAGGTCAAAGAAGGAGAAATTAATAGGCAGTTATTTTAAATTATTCTAATTCCATTCCTGAAACTTTAAAAAAATATTAACCAGCTAGATATATATTTATATTTTCCCTGTGCTGACTTTCCTCTACAAGGAGATCTCTCCCTATCGCAGCGTTATATCGCAGTGAAAAAGCTCCATATTGCAGTAGAAATGGAGGCTGTGGTTTGAATGAGACCTGAGAACGGAGCCTGTCGTTTGCCGAGGCTGTGCTGATTCCGAGGCGGCTCCCGGGGCAGCAGGGCTGGGACACCACGGGATCCACTGCATCGGGCTTGTCCTGTCCAGCGTGAGTCCCACCGCTGCCACAGAGGGAGATGCGGTGAAGTAGCTGCTTCCAAATAACCGCACTTTGCTTTTAGTGTTTAATCATCTTCTTCCTATGCCGTACATGAATTACAGTCGCTGAAACTGAAATTTGTTGCATAAAGGATATTAATGTGGTTAATAAGACAAGCAATCACACACCAGTGGCCTTCAACATATCCAATAAGTTTTTAACGATTTTTTTTTATTGTTGCAATTTGCTACTATAAAACCACTAGGCCAATATGTGCCTGTTCCCTCTTTAACAGGAGGATTTCTGATGCGCGGAGTTTGAAACATTGGCACTTTTTCCTAACATTTGGGTATGCGATTTTCTCAAGTAGCACTGAGCAGTTGCAGGGCCAGTTTGCCCCAGTACTCGTTACACTCCGCTCAGAGGAACCTGTTTGCATTTATGCTAAGAAGGACGCACTGGGTGGGCTGTAAGGCCATGAGGTGCATAAAGCTGAAGCAATTCCTGGAGCTCGGTGGCAGGCAGCGACACATGCAGGTGACACCGCAGCGTGAGAAGCCACCACGGTTGTCTCATTGCGCAGGGAAAGGCACCGCTCGTTGCAAGTGGGAGACCTTCTGCCTCTCCAGAATTGCTGGAGCCTTTCCGGACGGGACACACGCACATCGCCCCAAGGCAAAGCAAGAAAGCGTTCTATGCTCCTCTGCTAGGGGCTCACAGGGATGCACAACGCTTCACCACCGATTTCAGTTCTTCAGCTCAAGTGCGAGGTTTGCAGCAGGGAGAGAAAAGCCATGAGTTTATTCCCTACTGGGAACCACAGTAAGGAGGAACAAACATCAGGAGAAGAAAAATAAGTGGGTATAAACAAGCCATTTGCCAGTGCCGTGACGGAGGCAGAAACAAGAGAGAACTGTAATAGCAGGAGACAGGAGGGGTTACCGAAACAGGCACTGCTGCAGAAGTCTGGTGCCGTCTTATGGATCTGAAAAGGTATCCCAGTTTAAAGCTGCCTTTGGGGCAGAACAGTGGGCGTTCATGTGGAGAGCAAAGCTACCAGTGATCCGTGTGCTCCCGAAAAGCAAAACGATCATTAGGAAGGAGAGAGTCAGCGCTCAGCATGAATGCCGGTGGAGACCGAACCTGCTGTACCTAGAAATACAGTACAAAAATATCATTGTGAAGCTAAAGGAAAAGTACATTCTTAAGGTAAGGAGTGCTCCAGACATGAATAATGCTAATTCCGTGAACTGCAGCAGCATGCCTGGTGCTGCCTTTGCGGTATTTAAAATATATATTGGTTTTGTAAACCTGTATTTGCAATTCAGCCAGACTGTGACGTTCCAGTCTTCCAGGCAGTGATTAGACATGCTGGTTGTGGCAAAGCGCAATTCCTCATTCCTTGAGAGGAACGCATTTCATGGTGTGCTGAGTACCATCGAAAATCTTCACCCATCCTGCTGTTATCCACCCTCCTGTAGGAGCACCCTCAGGTCTCCCAGTGATGGGGCTAAGGCAGGAGATGCTGGATGGGCTTTGGGCAAGGACCGTGGCTGGTCCCAAGGCATCTTGCCCCCAGAGCATGGCTGAGCCCCACACCATGCCCAGGGGCTCCTGGCAGGTTGCTGTCAGCTGGCAGGACTAGGTGTGCCAGGCTGCGGAACGAGAGTTCTGCACGTCAAATGCAGCAACGCAGAATATAGCACAAAATGGCAAGGGTGCAAACACGGGGTACTTCAAGATTTCACAGTTCGGATCAAGATAAAAGCCCCACCGCAATACTAGTGCTTTTCCTTTGTAGGTGAAGAAGAAGTATTTTACTGCTTACTGGGAATTATGACATTTTCTACTCACTGAGCACTGCTGTGCGTACAGATACTGCGTGGTTTTAGAAGTGAGTTACTGCAAAATAGCATTAAAATGTTTAAAACTGGCAATCTCTGAGGCCTTGAGCTACTGACAATAATATTCAAGCTCAGGCATGACACGATGCAAACGAAAGATATCTATCACAGCAAAGTCCTTCAGAGTGCCTGTACCAAGCTTTCTGACTTCTGCTGGCCAGAACTCTGCAGGTAGAAAGGGGATTAGTGATCGAATATATACTGCAAGAAAAATGCCACTAGGACTAATTTCGCAGAGCTGCAATGGCAGATCACAAATGATTAGAGCCCACACTTAATAAATCATGAAGAACAGGACTGGCTAGAGCAGAAGAGAATACTATTACAATTGAAAAGGAGTTTCCCTGTGTGGTCTCTACCAGGACACAGACCTACTGTGCTGGGTCGCCCAGCAGGAGACAAAGGCACAAGCTGACAGAAAAGAGAGTGATTGCTTTTAAAGTAATTGAAATACTTGACAAATAGATTAGCAGGGAGCTGAGGTCCAAGGATACAAAATGCCAAAGCTCATCGCGCAACCTCACAGAGTATTATTAGTAGCAGTAGGAGAACAGACACGCATAGTAGATTGTGAGATATTATCTAAGGGTCCAGACCTAACGAGGTACCGGACAGCAATGGTTAGAGAAAGTAATCCCCTATTGAGTATTCTGCTTTTGCACCAGATTTGAATGCTTTGTGCATCAGATTGACTGTCCGGTTTCTTTTTTTGTTGTTGTTTTTCATCCATTCTGGTAAACAAAATTCTCATCACTAGGTATGAGTCTCTCTGTCCTGTCGGTCACAGATGCTGGTGTTTCTCCTTTACTTTTCCTCACGGTCCCTTCACCCTGCAGCAGTCCACCCTTCCACAACCTCCCTCATACCCTCTTTAATTCCCTTATTATTGTCTGCTTTCATGTCTTATTGTCCTCTGGCTGATGTTTGCATGACCGAAGCATACTTTAGACTTTTGCATCTTGAAAAGAGCAGCCCCAATGGCTCCACTTATCTCTTTCACACCGAGTCCAGAAATCAGTTTTGTCCTTTGTAACCTTGGAGCTGTCTTTAAAAATGCACAGCAAGAACCTTTCTGCTGTTGTATCCTCACTTGTCTCTCCTCCCCGTGGTCCTCACCCTCCACTCTCACAGTTCTCTGTGTAGGTGCCATAGGACTGGATACTGTAGGACTCCTTTTCCTTCCTCTCCACCTTAACTTCAAGCATAAATTTAGCTACTTCCAACAGCTCTTCAGCTTCCAGTCTGTCCCTGTCCCCAAATAAGTATCTCAGATTTTTTCTTCTTGACTGCTGAGCCATCATCCCAAGTTCAACATAACTGAAAAGCTTTCTACGTTTCCAGGACCTTTTTTGGTCCTACCCAGGACAACAATAAAATTACTAATACTGCAAACAATCCAAGCAATTGGTCACTATGGATCTGAGCTGAAAAGGATTTAGGAATGAAATAGAAATCTGTTAGTACCTTCTGTGTAGTTAAACACATACCCATCCTACTCCTCTGTCCCGCAGGAGGAAAGAATTACACCATAGGGAAGTCCACCTGGCTGAGAACCAAAATCACATTGAAAGGGGAAAGAGTAGTCCAGGAGTGTCTTGGCCATTATAAAATAAAGTGTAAATATATTGAATACACATTACATTAGAATCCTGACAAGTCATAAAGAGCTGTTGAACTCTGGGAAGACATATCCTTCGTGGGAGACAAAAACCTACACAGCCATGATGATCAAACCTGGGAAATGCAATATTTATCTTTCAATGGTAGACCAGGGAACATGGGAAGCAAATCTAGAAACAATTTCGCGGAGGAGGCGGTGTGTCACAGAGAGGAAAATGAGAAATCTGTATTAAATATTTTTCATCAATAAGTCTGCCCCATGACTCTCTCATTTTTCATCACTTTTATCTTTCTTGACAAGAAGTCTAGCCTTTGGGGAAAGCCCCATTCTCTCATCTCCCCTCCCCTCCCCTTCTCTTCTCTTTATTTCCATGACACGCCAAAGGAACAACAATATTCCTACACCTTTCTTCTTGTGGTGTTAAAAGGAAAGCAGGGGGAAGAAAAAGACTTTGCTGCAGCTGATGAATTAAATCACCTGTTTTCCTGTAAACATTTTGTTTAAATCTTGACCGGTTAACTTTGCTGAGTATGACACATGCCTGGCTTCTCCACCAACACCTCCATGCCAGTGCTGCCAATCATAGAATGATTTTGCTGCTCATCATAGTAGAGACAGAAAAATGAACAACTTCGGCCCCCGACTACCTTCCATTTTCAGGAAACTTCATAGTGAAAAAGAAAGGGGAGATAAACAAGACAACTAGAGAAGAACAGAGGTTTTGGTCAAGGGAGAGCTCTGAAAGGCAACCTCCAAGAAATCTTTTCTACTCCGCTCCCTCCTTTTCACTGCTGAAATCTCGGAGAAGGTGGCTTAGCTTGAAAATATGCCAAACAGAACCCGTTGCTGATCTATTTTGAGCCTTCTTGGCAACTGGCGTTTGTCTGCCGTCCTCTCACAGGCTGCCTGCGCCCCCGCCCCCCCCAGCCCAGGGGTGCGTTTTGGTCAGGAAATGATAACGCACCTTCTAACAGCTGGAGGAGGATCTACTCGTTTAGGTCACTGACCACTTATAATGGGATGCAAGCTCCCCCCTCAGCGTTTACACTACTTGGAGGAAAACCTATAGATTTCTAACTGCGATGCAGGGGTCCAGAAGTGTGGAAGAAGATCAATACGCTTTCAAGAGTGAGACGAGAACTTTGAGCCCCAGAAAAAGACACATCTGAACAACTAAGTGAATGCACCTCTTCACCGTAGTGCGTAAAGCTTACTGAGATAGATCCCCGTTAGCATGGGTACTGCATGTTTTTAAAATCCTTCCCTGGGCAGGTTTTTGATAAGTGTGAGCTCACAGCATAGCTCCCTCTTGTGCGTCTGGCTGAAAAATCCCTCCAACAGGCACTAAAATTTCTGCGTTACTAACTTTTCTCTTTAGCTGGAGGCCGGGGAGAGGGCGGATGATTTCATCACAGCAGATAACATCAAACAGCCTGACAAGAATTTATGAATGGGAGACGTGGACACCTTAGAAATTAACAATGACTGAGCATAGCTTGCTAAAACTAAATAGGAAAAAAATCCGTGCATCTGAGAATCTACTGTCTAAGCTGCAGCACTGAGCAATTTTTTTTCCCCATGGTTAATTTTTTGGCTCCAGTAAATCCAATCGGGTAGTGATTTATTAGGAGCTTCTATTTTGTGTCATTTCCTCTTCAATAATTACATTTGATGATTCATTTTGTTGAGAAAGACAGACAGTATTGCAAATCCCTCCAACTTTCACCCAGCAGCTCCTTTGGGCCATTGCACCATCTAATGGAATTTGTGCTTTCCCTAGTGCTCAGGCTAAACTTTCCCTGCCTCGGGGATCCATTCTCTTCTCCTTTGGTGTCCGGGTCTCCCAGAGAGCTGGAGATAAGGTCTTACCTCTGCTGTCATGAAGGTAATGAACCCTGCTCCTTAATCATTTTTAGTCTCATGTTCTGTCAATACCCAACCTATCAATACTGCTCTAAATTGCTTGTAATCATATTCTAACCACGGCCATTCCTACGGTCTCTGTAGTCTGCCATGACAAATCCAACGTGTCTTACGCGCAAATGTATCTCAGGAAAAAAACAGGCAATTTAGCTGAAACTTATTTATAGTCATTGGCTACCGTGACTTAAAGTATTTTAAAACAAGTGCTTTAATTTAAGAATTAGACCATTGAAATTTAATGAATTTACAGAGGGAAAGAGTGAGAGAGAGACGGGAATCAGTTTCTCCATACTTACGCGTTTCTGCTTGTGTTTCGGAACTCAAACATAGAGATGAATTTACTAAAGAAGATGATGTTAAACCTGGTACTGAATTTACTGTTTTGTACAGATAACCTCAGATCTGTCCCTCACTCTCCTCCCAGGGGTGGTAGACAGACCTTCATACATTTTGATGGCAGAAAAAGACTTTTAGATTCCAGATCCCTTCACTCTGAGATTTAAGAGGGAAGTTATACGATATACTTGCTGATAATGTTTCAATAATAAAATTCTTTCTACCAAACTATTAATTTCTTTACGTATTCAGCCAGCAAGGTAACGTGGTTTATACCATACCAAAATAACATTTTGAACTGTCACTGTTTATTCTAGGAACTTGATTCTTTTGCATGGCATTATTCTTTTAATCGAAGAGGCATTTTCCTCCTTCCCTCACTGTCATGAAGTCAGGGTTGATGACTGCTTAATTTTTTTTGTAGCACACCTAGATTCAGAAACCATGAAAAAAGAAGGTGCTACCCAGGGCTGGGCTGAAAACCCAAATTTGGGCTGAAAACCCAGTCAGCTGAAGACTGACAGTGCCTGTCCCTCCCTCTGCTCCCAATGGCTCGGCAGGGTTGAGTGCCACCTTACTGCAGAGGCTGCAGTAAAGACTCCTTCAGTTCTAGGTTTCAGGGAAATTTCGTCTGAAATATTGTGCTTTTAATTAGTAGAGAATTCAGCTCGCCGACAGATGAGTATTGCTATATTCCTCAAGTGTACAAGTTTTACTGCTAATCTGCAAATGATCTGCTTTCGTTCCTCCGTATGCCTCTCTGCTTCTGCGAACATCATCATTCAATCACTCTTGTTTCAGAACCTCCTTCAGCTATTTTTGTACTTAATGGGGCACATCTCAATCCAGAGAAGTGGTCTCAGAAGGCCTGGAGGTGTTGGTGGAGCTGAGATAAGTCTGTAAAACCGCAAAAAGCTTGAGCCATGCCAGGGGACGAGGGAGGCAGTGGGTCCTGGGCGGGAGAAGCTCTCCTGGGCATTCCCTGCCAAACCAGCAGTGCCACCACGTACGACAGTGGATCCCTGTGTTAGAGATGTGGTGGGTCCTGGGGGGGTGTTTTAGCATTGCATTTTCATCTCTCATTTAGGATAAGAGGAAAGCTTTTAGTTCTTGAATTGCCAAACAATGATGGAAAATATGATCTCTAAAGGCTTAGAAATCAGAGAAGAGAAAGGAAAACAGATGTATTTTAGTTGGGGAGAAGTAATGGAAAGATTTCATCATTTGAATGCAGGGATCATGGATGCACATTAAGGATAATTGCTGAATAAGTTGATAGTAGTATATTTATCTGGTATGTCAGCAATAATAAATTCTTTTTTTTTTCTCTGCTCTAACAAACACTCTGGTGCTTTAGACTGGCTTCTGGAAGGCTGGAGGGCCTTCCTGCGCAAGTTGATGCCTCCAGTGCTGTGAAAAGCTTGGCTCTCACAGACCTTGTGTGATGCCATCACCACCAAGTGCAACCGTACAGTGGTGTCAGCTGGAGCTGGTCATCCCTCAGCCCGGGCACGAGAGCGAATCAGCCAGAGCAAAGAGCCGTGCTGCTCCGCTGCCCTGTCTACACACAGGCAGAGCACACGAGACTGCCCAAGTGTCTGTTGGATGTTATCCTTTTAACATTGATAAAACCAGCAGGAGATGCAGAAAACACAATGCCCCATGCTGGAACGACTGCACACAGCAGGCAATTCCTGAACTCATCCATGACAGCAGGACCATCTAGATCAGAGCTACTGCCCTTCCCCTGCCTTCTCCCTGCTGAGAAGGACTGCGGGATATTGGTAGGGGAAAAAATGGAATTAAGTCAGCAATGTGTGCGTGCAGCCCAGAAATGCAACTGTATCCTGGTCTGTATACAAAGAATTGTGTCCAGCAGCTCAAGGTAGGTGATTCTTCCCCTCTGCTCCACTCTGGGGAGACCCCACCTGGAGTGTTGCATCCAGCTTTGGGGCCCCCAACAGCAGAAGGACACGGAGCTGTTGGAGCGGGGCCAGAGGAGGCCCCGGAGATGCTGGGAGGGCTGGAGCCCCTCTGCTGTGAGGACAGGCTGAAAGAGTTGGGGGGGTTCAGCCTGGAGAAGGCAAGGCTCCGGGGAGACCTTCCAGCCCCTTCCAGTCCCTAAAGGGGCTCCAGGAAAGCTGGGGAGGGACTCTGGAGCAGGGAGGGGAGCAATAGGAGGAGAGGAAACGGTTTTACACTGTCAGATTTGGATGAGATCTGAGGAAGAAGTTCTTGGCTGCGAGAGTGGTGAGCCCCTGGCCCAGGTTGTCCAGAGAAGCTGTGGCTGCCTCATCCCTGGAGGTGTTCAAGGCCAGGTTGGACGGGGCTTGGAGCAACCTGGGCTGGTGGGAGGTGTCCCTGCCCAGGGCAGGGGGTGGAATGAGATGGCCTTTAAGGTCCCTTCCAATCCAAATCATTCCATGTTTCTACGATTCTATGCTAAAAGCCAAAATGGTATTTGACAGCAAATGATATATCCCGGTTCCTATATGAGTTCTTCCCAGCCATTTCAGGTCTGTCACCCCAGATCATGCATAAAGCTATTAGTTCATTTATTCTCTGAATCATTATTACCAACTGTGCTAACTAACATAAAAAAAGACTAATGGATTCCTTGAGGGAAAATTTATATGCAGGGTCAACTATTTCTTCTTTTTTAAGAGAGGCAGGCAATTATCACTACTTTTATTTAATGATGCCTTCTTTGAATATATGTCATATTTCTTGGAATAAAAAGCTACAAATTTGAGTATTCAACTTGAAATAGAATTATTGATTCATCCAGCATCAAATCTACTGTCTCATAATTATAGACAATGAAAAGCTCCTCTCTCTCTCTCCTAACAGTGTCAAGCTGTTAATGCCAATCAAAAATGCTGAAGACCATTATAAAAATTGAACAATGCAAGACGAATGTTGAGACTTTGTTCAGCCCAATCCTACGAGACGCTGAATGTCATCAGGGCACATGGCAGAATGTCAGTGCTGTTTTCTTGTAATCTGTAAAGGAAAATAGCACAATCGTTGTGTTGTAAGATTAGTGTACCTTTTTAGTGTAATTACAGCATGGACTATGTATCTTGAGCTATCATTAGAGTTATGGCTAAGAGAAGATTTCTTGTAAAATACTTTTGTCAGAGAACAACCTATGGTGTTGGGTTTTTTTTAAGCAAAATCTCTGTACAATTTTCATTTCATTTAAAATGTCCTGTTTTGCACTGAAACACAAACAACAGCTTTTTTTTTTAGTTTGAATTTAAAAATAATTTTTCCTTTTTTGTCAGCTAGGAAGTTTTCATGAAGATCTATGAAAGGCCCCACTTCCATTTCTTTCTGAAGTATCCGTGACAGTCACCCGTCACACAGCAGTCATCGTGAACCCTTCGCTCTCTTGCCGACTGACTTCTCACTAGCACTTTCCAATACGAGTATCTATGACTCAAAACACCTGCATAAGGAATACAAAACCTTCATGAGCTTTAGGTTTGAATTTACAAGATCTGTGTTCGTCTTGCAGTACTAAAAGGAAGAGCTAAGGTATTTAAAGCCTTGTAGTTGAGCACCCAGGGAATTACCATGCTTTTCAGAGGTGTTAGACCTTCTGGGCCATGAAAACATGGCATGCCTGAAACCAGCCTTATATTTCACCCACAAAATATTGGCTTACAACACAAAAAGGCACAGGGTCTCAAAGAAAATAGTTTTGCTTGAGCAACTACTTATTAGAGACACCCAAACCTCTCATTCTGGGCTTGCATTACCGAACTCCAGCCGTGGCTGGTGTTGCACCGTACGAGATGTTACCCAAGAACTGACTCTTAAAAGAGACCTCTGGCACTGGGGCACCCAGGCACCAGTGCTTCAGCAGCTGGGGTGGTGAGGGATCTCCAGCTGAGGCTGGGGCAGGGCCCATCTCTCCATATTTGAAATATCAGTCCTTCCACTGCCTTACAGAGCGCTCTCTTTCAACCCAGAGACTCCGTCTGTTTCCAGAGGTGGACTTCAGCGTGTGGATAGGAGGCTCCAGCTCATTCCTCCCAGGGTGTGTAGCCTGACAAGCCTACTACAGAATGAATTTGACATGAATTCAGGGTAAACTCCAAAATAACCACCATCTTTCATAGAACGATTTTGAGCAGTTTCATATTTCTTCATGTGACGGATTACTTGTTTCCTGCCTTCCCCCATAAAATCATCCCATATTGACTTTAAAGTAAGCTGCCCAAGTCCATGGAAATGTATTGCATTATTTGATCCTACAGTAAGTGCATTCCTGGGTTTGGAGATCAGTTAATCGTACATTTCCCTGTCCCTTGCAATTCTCTCTCTTACATCTTGCTTTGTTGCAGCAGCAGTGTCTGGCAACTAAGCCTTTTGCTGCACTGTGAAATTTTTGTTAATGCAGATATTGCTGAATTACGTGATGCTCTGGGATAATTTTGCTGTTGCCAGCTTTCTCCAAAGTCCAGTGCATCTTGGTATGCTCTGCCACATTATGAGGGGTGTGTTTTATGATGAGTAGAATATGGGTTATTCCTAATATACAGCTATTCATTTGTTTTCCATTAGTTGGAAGGAAATGAGGCAAACCTACTTACCTGCTGGTCCCCAGGCTGAGTCTAGAAGGAGAAAGAAAGATTTTAAATTATGTGGGCTGATATAAATGCTAACATTTAAGCACAAGAGGTTGAAAGTATGAAATTAAATGAAGGAAAGAGAAGTAACAGCCAATGTGAAAGATTTTAGTTGGGAAACATTTTCACCTCTACTCCTGCAGAAAGAGTTTGTCCCCAGCCTCCAAAACAAAATGAAGCGTAGAAGAAAGGAAATTGCCACAAGGAGTAAGTGCATTGTGGATGGGTTTTTCAGAACAGCACTAAATGCTGGTTCTCCCTGAGCTCCTGGAATACAAATTAAAATTTCTATAACTGTTGTCAGCCATAAGCAACTTAACCTCTTCTGCATCTCCCTACACCATAGACACATGAACTCTGCTCTGTTCAGAGCTGATGGACGCTCGCGGGGCACCTGGGCTGGAGCTGGGAGAGGGACCTCTCCTACCTCCTGCTCCCACGGTGCATCACCAAACCCCTTGCACTGCTACTCACAAATCACCCTAGAAGCAATTTTGCCCCTACACACACATCTGAACACCAGTGAAGCAAAAAAAAAAAAAAACTTTAAAAGCTTCCTAATGGAAAGCAACAAGGTCTATCTGCAAGTAGTAACAATAATCATAGTAATAATAACAGTGATAATAGTAATAGTGATAATAATATACATTACAACAAAGCTGACGTCCTCATCGTTGGACTTATGCCAACGGATGCTGATTTAGTAATCTGAAAAAAACCACCCCACCCCAAAACCACGTCAGCAAGGTGAGAAAGCAGAGTCTTCGCTCATCCAACATGTGGCAGACCGTTAGCCAGGTCATGAGGGACTACAACAGTAATTTATTGAATAGGGTCTAAATTAGATATATCAAATTAGTATTGCACAAACATTTGTAAAGCGCATGTTTTAGAATGCTTGAGGTAATTAACTGAACATTGGAACAAGTTGATCCCCCCAACCCCTTCTTTTTCAGTTTGGAAGGGAAATGAGAGGAATAAATTATGCACTTACTGCAGGCCCCAATTGCTGCCTGTGTGTTTGCTAATAGCTTTTCTTTTCCTCCTGAATATGTATTATTTATGTATGTTAAAGAACAGCACACAGCACAAAAGAACTTGGCCCTCAGCCTGCTCTCTTAAAGCAGGAAAAAACAAGGTCGTGCTGCAGATTATCGGTTTTGTAGTGAATGGCTTTATATGCTAATTCTGTGGGCTGGGAGTACAGAATGGAACGTCTCACCATACCTTACACACGTGGCAAAGGTGGAGTGTGGTTATTTTGCGTTGCATTTAGTTCTGAGATTTCATGATGTGGGAAAAAAAACGCACTTCACTCCCTCTTTTCCCTCAATGGCTGCTACCAGAGACTCCTGGAAACTTCACGGTCAACTTAATACTGGAAACATTTGTATGGGGTTTGCTCCTTGTGTTTTTCTTTCATTGAGTTGCGTTTTGTGTTCTTTTAATTGGAGCAGAAGTTTTCTATTTCAGACCTGGTTGCAATTTTGCAGCAACAGTAAATAAAAAATTACTCTGGCTCTATTCCCCAATGTTTCTAATTTTGCTCACAGGGTACATCTCATCTGAAGGCAGTTCCTTGAGTGGCAAACCAAATACTAGGCTGGTAGCACTGCCAATGGACTCAGGCTTCTTTGGCTTTATGGACCTCTGTTGTGGTGGAGACACGCAAATGATCTGAAACTTGTGGTTCAAAGGCACGATGAGCGTGAATGTCTGTGCTTACCTTGTCTGCGAGGAGAGAAACACGTCTGGCCATCACTGAAGCAACACTCACCAGGGAACAGCTTTACTCCTTTGGATTTCCCTGGAGGCAGGAGCGCTTTGCAGAGCAGGTTTCACCATTGCTGGATGTCCACCTCTGCCCCAAAGAGCCCATGGTTGGGTGTAGAACATGGTGGTGGAGGGGGCTCCCCATCCCATCCTTGGCAAATGACATGGATAAAACCACCTGGCACGAAGGGAGCAAATCACATGGGGGTGGGCAAATGCACTAGACTGGAGCACGTTGGGGCCCAAAGCTGACCATGGTTTGGAGGAAGATGACCGTCACCTGGATTAAACAGTAAACTAGTGATCGCAAAAAGGCTTTGGAAATTAAGAAGCTTGAGAAAAGGTAGCAAAGAGGCACAAACGTTTGTAACAGTGGGAAAAGACCGAGGGGTAGAAAGAGGTAAAAGCTGGTTGGATGCTACCAGAAGCAGCCCAGATGCCATCACAACCTCTCCAAGGCCGCAGAGCGCAGCCTTCCTGTTGGACACCACATTCAGGAAGGCACTTGTACACACATCTCCTCTTTGTTGTAGTGTGTGCGTGTGTAAATACAACTTTCTGGGATTAAAGACAGGCGTTCAAAAATTTCTATGCATTTATCATCATTTTGTGGGTGTCTAGCATTGTGACTTACCTGTTGCATCACCGCTATTGATCCTGAACATGCAGTTCACTGATTGCCAGTTAATTAAATGTTGTTAATAAATCAATAAACCACTTCAGCCCTGATTTGGTTTAAACTATGTGAGCCGAGCAGTTTTTTCCCTGCAGCAGACAGGCAGTGGCAGTAATTCCCCTGCAGGGGATCTGTCATTTCTAGTGAATGCAGACAGGGATGGCGGGGGGGGACAGGACGCGGGCTGTGCCTGTGGTCATTTATATGTGTTGGTCTAAAAACCACCGATTCAGTCGAAGGGTATAGCTGTGACAGACAGGTGCCCATTTTCCCACTGCACGAGCAAAGCCAGCAAAAGAGATGAAGCTTCCTACAAATGACACCTTGGATAGGACCTCCTCGTATGAGAAGCATTGTGTAATGGGAATGTTACAGAGTTATATATTAAAAAAAAAAAATCAAATCAAAATGCTAAACCTCGTGTGCTCTTTCCACTCACCTTGCAGTTATAACTTATTTATGTTTAAACGCAGATTTCAGTGAATTTACAAGCTTGGACCCTCACCCACCCTCTCATTCCCATGGCTCAGCTCCCCCAGGAGAGCTGCCTGGGACCTACTAGGCTGGTGGGACATGGAAAAGCTGCTAGGTACAAACCTGGGGGCATTAGTTGCTCTACTTTTATTTTTCCTTTCTTTTTTATCATAGAATTGTTATGGGTGGAAGAGACCTTTAAAATCATCAGATCTTAACCGTTAGCCCAACATCGCCAAATCCACCTCTACCCCACATCCCTCAGCACCACATCTGCCTGGCTTTGAAATACCTCCAGGGATGGAGACTCCACCACTGCCCTGGGCAGCCTCTTCCAATGCTTGACGACACTTTCCATGAAGCAATTTTTCTGAACATTCAGTCTAAACCTCCCCTGGCGCAACTTGAGGCCATTTCCTCTTGTCCTGTTGCCTGTTCCTTGGGAGAAGAGACCGACCCCCCCCGGGCTCCACCCTCCTTTCAGAGAGCTGTAGAGAGTAAGAAGGTCTCCCCTCATCCTCCTTTTCTCCAGGCTGAACACCCCCAGCTCCCTCAGACGCTCCTCATAAGGCTTGTGCTCTCTCTTCTTTTGGATGGTGGGGTGACGGTGATGGATATGGGGTTGGGGATCAGGTGTAGCTCCAGGGTCTGTCCCAGCTCCCCCCAGGTCCCACAGCACGAGGTGTACGGCCATCAGCCATAACAAGGAGCCAGCGGTACCTGTGTGTGGGTGGAGGGTGTCCCTGGGGCTGGCAAAGCTTGGAGAGAGCCTGGGAAATGCTTCTCACAGTTTGTCTCCAGGTGTTTCCTGCAGCTTCTGCTTAGTGCAAAGGAGCAGCCGAGCAGGGAAGAGGTCTGCAAACACGCTAAAAGTTTCTTCTCGGAGGGAAGGGGAAGAGGAGAAAAAAAAAATAAAATCCCAAAACTAGGAGGAAGGAGAAATTACCATAGCAACTAGCGCTACTTTTGCCAGAGAAAGTGAGGAAAGAATCAGAGATAAGAAAGAAGTAATCAAATCATCTTAAGGGATATAAAAAAAAGTAAAAATTGTTTATGAATTATATATAAGCCTGCTAAGAACTCTTACAAATCAATTCAAAGGAAAATAGATATGTTGAATGAATTTAAAGAAAAGGAAAAGATACTATTTGCATTCTAACACTTTGCTATAAATTATGGATATCTTTGTTGGGCATTACTGCTTTGTTTGGGAAACAACTCAGTGAGGTGACTGAATTAATGAAAGTCCAAATATTTAAATACAAGCCAGACTCTGTGATGGAGCTGTCTCGCTGCTAACGGTGACACAGGATGAACCAGCACCAGTTTGGGAGAGCGGGTAGGAGGACACTTCGGTTTCCACTGTGGCTCTTGCGAGTGTGGAGAGGCTGAGTTAGCTCGAAGTCTAGCTTGCCCTAGAAGGTAAATATTGTCCTGCACAATGCATAGTCATCCTAAGAAATTCATCGCCAGAAGAGACTCAGTGGAAAAAAAAGGACTAAATATGGTTAGGAAGAATAAGAAGAATTCAAGTTACAAGAATGAAAGTACAAGATCTGAGCAGAGACTTCATTATAAGTTTTTCAAGGATTATGAGATCCTCATCCCTGGTACATAAAGCAGACTGAAATCCATGGATATTGGAAGAAATAAAGTCAAAGATTACTGCATACCCAGCACATCCCACCTCGCACCTTCCCAGACCGGCACCAGGGAGAGCACACAGGACAGCAGGGATGGCTCACATGTGCCATGCCCATGTTCACACGGTGCTGGGTTTTCCCAGACACATGGAAGTGTTTTCTGCTTGCCTTCCCATGAGGACCAAGTCCTGGTGGAGGGCAGCCAGTGGGTCACACCCATGAATTTTTCTTGGCTTCCCAAACACGTCCCTGAGGTTTCATTTGCACCTTCCATCCCCTGCTCAAACCCAAACCCACACCCAAACAGCCAAAAGACACCTTGTTGCTCCCTCCCAACGCCCTAATGCCATTAATCACAGGCCCATGCAATCCCATTGGCATGCTGCTTGCATTGCTTCAGTTTCCTGCTCCGAGGACGTCCTTGATGCAAGACCTCTGTTTGCATTCTGCTCCACCAAAGTACATTAAAGTCTCCCTCTGTAACAAGCGTCCCACTTAGATACATAAATCTTGAGCTCCTAAAAGCAACTTCCCAGAGAAGGTGGTTTATTTATTAATGCACACATTTATATAAAGTGCCAGCTGCTGCAATGGCCTACTGTTGTAATGGCTTTGTTGTTTTTTGAGCAACCTGGTCTAGCAGGAAGTGTCCCTGCCCACGGCAGGGGGTTGGAACTAGATGATCTTTAAGATTCTTTCCCATTCAAACCATTCTATGAAATAAATATCCCAGTCAAACAGTGCCAGCCAGGAGAAGGGGTCAAACCCTGGTGCGTTATCAAGCACGCTGCAAAGGCTTCAACACCCACTCATGGAGATGAGCTGGGTTTTGAAGAGGAGACCCTCATCACTGGGTGAAGGTAGGCTCAGCAGCATTAGGAGATACCCACTCTTCATGATTTTGCCCCCTGGCAGGAAGATACCCCACTTCCCTTCAGCTCCCTGGGCTTGTATGCAAGCGAGCACCCGTGACAGCAGGTTGGACACAGACTTTTCCAATGTATCCTCTTTAATCTGATCAGAAGTGGTGAAGAGAACAAGGATTAAGCTCCTAACGGCCATATTTGCTAGGAAACTCAGGCATGGAAAGATGTAGGCAGACCTATAGGCATGTGCACGAACTGGAGAGTTGCTTCATTAAGTGTATACGAGGATTTGGGTCTTACTGGGAACAAGGGCCTGATCCAGTTGGGTCCACAAGTCTCTGTAAACAGTAGTGAAGCAAGATCCTTTCTTGACCATTGCAGATCCCACCTGTGCATCCTCCTGCATCTTGAGATACGACTTACCTTTGAAATTCCACTTAGGGAACCCAAAACTGACATCGATGGATGCGAGGTGCTCGAGTGCTCTGTAAAACCTGTTCCTGCATGCCACAGTCTCTTTCATAAAATAAGGTTTTTCTAATGGAGAATTACTGTATTGTTTTGCATTACATTACAACATGTTGCAGCTTCATAACAGACGTATGCATTACATACCATATCAATTACATCATTAACATTTTATATTGCACTGTACATAAAACCGACTAGAAAAATATAGTAGAACATGGCAGTGGTCACATAAGGAAGTCCACACAAGTGGAAGTTTTTATAAATAGCAAGAGCACGCAGAGGTAGAACATGAAATATGAACAGAAATAAACAGTTTAGGACAGTTTATATTTGATGTTCCTTAAATACGTGCAGTTGGCTACAGGCCTATATTTGGTGCTGTCTGAAGCCTCAGGCTATGACAAAAAGAAGTTTGTGCCCATTGTGCCCCACGGCTGTCACGTGGCTCTTCTTGGAGCTGACCGAACTGGGCAGTTTTTTTGGAATGAACAAATTAAAGACCTTTCCCCTCCATAAAACTCCTTGAGATATTCCTGAAAATTACCCATTCTTTTCTTTTAGACCCTTTAATGAAGAAAAGCCTCTAGGGGGGAAAAAAAAAAAAAAAAAAAAGAAAAAGAAAGAATCAAATTATATGTTCCAACTTCAGCTTATGTTTTTCCATTTAAAAAACAAACGAAAACCATGGGGGTTTAAAATTTAAAAAAATAATAATAAAAAAATAAATCAATGAAACAAGTATACTGCGTTCTACAAAATCATGGTTAAACTGAGGAAATCTTTAAAAAAACCACACATTTATTTTCCATTGAAAATTAAGTGAGTCTCAGTGTAGACATTCCTTTGATAAACATCGGAATATAATTGATGTCTCTTTTACAGGGTCTTTTTTTCCTGTATATTGGAGAGAAGATGAGCAACGCCACCTCAACTGAAGAGGTGGAAAATTATGATGGCACCTATGAGTCTCCTGAAGCTTTTTTTTTTTTTTTTCCCCAAAACTATAGAAGCCTTTTGACAAAAGAGGTGCTGCAGTGCATGAGCCCTGGCCTGGACACCTCATCCCAGGGGCAAAAAAACCCAAAAGAAAATGAAAAAGAAAAAATAAGCCAAAGATGGTATTTTACTATTTTGGGAATGTGACCCAGATTGCCGAGGTCAACACATCACACGGCTGTAAGTAGCGGAGGAGGACAGGTATTTTTCTGTGCTAGTTCACACCCTTTTTACTTTCCATTGGCTTCTCAACGCACCACTAAATCTGTCATTTGGTAAATTGGAAAAATGTGTTAAAAGCTGTTCTGAGTCCGGCTACGTGAGTACAGCCAGCACCAGGAAATAATGCTGAACACCTACTTGGGAGTCTGCATTGCATAAAACACAGTAATGCACCTCAGGGGACACAAACTCACCTGAGCTGGACTTGCAGGACCCCTGCCCCTCCCCCCCCCCGTCACTGACAACACCAAACTGGCAGCATGTCCCAGAATCCCCATTTTTGCTGCTGAAGCAGTTCAGAAGCAGCAGAAACTGAAATCGATACCTGGTGTTCTTTTAGTTAATAATTTTCTGCTGTTGCCCGTTATAATTATAAGGACATTTTGAAGGAATGCAGTGAGACGTTATGATATTGGAAGATCTTTCAGTTCTGCTAATCTGTTTCAGCTACTTAAAACTCTATTTTTTATTTATTTATTTTTTTAATAGGGATGACGAGTTGATGTTTGCCACCCTCACATGGCCTGTGAGACACAACTTGATCCCCAAATTCTGATCTACGGATGGGGGTGATGAAAATATTTCTGTCTCTTGGGGTCTCATGCAGAAATAGTAGGGAGAAGGTGCCAGTTTACATCAATAACGGGAAGAAAAATGCAATATTTTTTCTTGCTAAAATGAAAACCTGACAAATTCCATTGTTCTACCTGAAACATCGCAAAAATGGATGAGAGGACTTTTTTTCAGGCATATTTAATGCAACTAAATGAAAGTAAGGGCTGGTGTAACACTGCTGTGGGTTCCAGTACTCATAGATCACTCACACCTGCGTACACCAGGGCTCAGCGCCCCGGCTTTCCACAGAAACACCACTGGAAACACTCATAACCATTGCTGGTCTGAGAAAGAACGTGTTACTGGCATCTCCCATCAATGCTCCTCTGCTGTGGTACAGCACAGGTATCCCCTGTCCCCAACAGAGAAACAGCATCATAATCTCCCGTCTGCTTTCAGATCAATTTTCTCGGATTAGACAGTGATTTTCTTAAGGCTGTAAAAGAGGAGAAGCAGCAAAACAAAGCAGCATCTCCGTCACTTGCACAAAGCACGATATTTCAAGCAAACTGTAAAATCCATATTGTTTACTTGCTTACTAAGGATTCAAGGCCACTGAAGAATGTCCAGCTAATTAAATTGGCTAATTGGCTGAAATTTCTGGCATGGAAATAAGGAAAATAATTTTCCATTCCCAAGACGGAGTATCTAACAGAGCAGCTCCTAGAGCATGAGAAGAAAGGCTTTGAGAGGCGTAAATTACCTCATCCGTCTAAGGGTGCTGCCTATGAAAACTTATTCTAAAAAAAAAAAAAAAAAGAGAGGGGGGAGAAATATATATTCTATTGTTGGCTTATTTTCTAAAATTTTTTAACTGCATTACTTTAAGTTTACTGTAACTTCTAAATTTTTTTGGAGGTGACCATAGATATAGCCGCATCCCTCAAAGGCATGCTGGTATTAACAGTGTACTAATTTTAATTTAAAATAGTGCACTATTTTTCAGAGCACAGGGCACTAATATTACAGTGGCGTAGCCTCAGCTGTTCCCTGCACGATGTTGGCAACACACGGAGTCATATTCAAGTGCGAAATATTCCAGTGTCAAAATAAATTCTCTTTACGTAGTTTGTTCGCCAGGTTAGACACTTCTTCCCAGTGGTGAAAGCCATCAGTCAGTACCAATAAAATTAGTCCAAATGATCATACAATGGAGGGCTGCGGCCTTTTGTCATGATAGCTAGAAGACCTCTGCCCCCACCAGATGGTGTTTAAACAGACTTCGTCAACAGTTCCACGGGTGAGTTAATTTCCACGGGCTTCAGAATATTTTTAGGTTTTGCAGTCGCTTCAACACATTCCTTTTTTTCCCCTGCTCCTTAGCCACAGATTATTAGATATATTACAATGGCAGCAATTTATACCTGCCTGCTACAATATAAAGGCAAACAAAATCACATACAGCAGAAGACAAGCTGCAGGTCCCCTTCTGCTCTTGCACTGACCGGTGGCATGGAGATGTAGTTTCTGTCATTGACGCCAAATCACCGCGCATTTATACTACCACAGCCAAAAGCAGCGCTAAGCCTGAAGGTTTTGTTTGTTTGTTTTCTTGCTGTTTGTTTGGGTGGTTTTTTTTTTTTTGGTTTGGTTTGTTTTGGGGATTGGTTTGTTGTTGTTTTTTGTTTTTTTTTTTTAAATATGGGAGCACGTTATTTAAAGACTTCATAAAAAGGAAAACGTTTAATCTTCAGTGAACCCAATTCATTACAGAGTATGCCATGAATGAAGTTCTGCCTTTTCTCTAGACATCCTGAATGCTAAATTCACTGTCCGAAGGACATGGCAAATAACCCAAGGAGCCCGCTCTTTCTGCGTAGGAAGGCTTCGTGTTGAGCAAAAGAGCGATATTCAAGACAACAGTCACCCTAAAGCACATCACCGGGGAATTTCATTCACTTCTCACTAATTCTGCATTAGATTTCACACATTTCACTTAATAGAGCCACCGCATTCCAAAAATAACACGTGGGGGGAAAAGGCTCACAGAGCAAGTGAAACAATTATTTCTTTGCACGCCACATGAAAGCCTGCTGCAGGTCCAGGCAACCCCCAAAGACTAAGTGCAACCCCGCATCATCCCCCTTGGAAAATGAAGGCAATAAAGGACAATTTTTGTAGATTTTGACCTGACCATGTCCAACCCTGCTATGTATAGGGAACGAATCCAGGTCCAATACGTACCCACGTACTATTTGACAAAATAGAGGCAATTCGTTAGTCGGGACAGGATCTGGGCTGTCATTAAGTAGTAAGGTGTCCCTAGGAAACCTTCCAGAATATATAAACACTCTAGTGCGTGAATCCAGCTTGCCATGAAAACTGTCAGTGATGAAATTATTTCAATCTGGAGCAATTTAAAGTAGTTATAAATGACATATCCATCTTCCCGATTCAACCCATATTGAAAAGTAGTTAGGAAAACAGTTCATACCCATACGTACTTGGAAACAAAGTTTTTCAGAGATTAAACAGAAGAATCTCTGGTTTTCCATAGTCATCTTGTTGACTAATGCTTAAGGGTTCTGCTGAAAGAGACAGCAATGTCAGCTTGTGCTGACATAATTGCGGTGTAAAAGATCTAAATATTCCAATTCATTAAATAAATGATGAAAGGAAGTGGGGAAAAAAAAAAAAAAGGAGGATAAAGGACTTCAAGAATGAATAGAGAAAAATATACCAAAAAACCAGATTATCACGTCAACATTAGAGTCAGTGAACTTGATAAATCACAATTAAAGGCACCCAAAGAGCTCTGATAAATAACTCCTTGACATTACTGCAAGAACAGAGAACCAGCCTCACCAAAGACCGGACTGGTCTCCAGAAGGCCCCGGCTGCCACAGGGGGAACCCAGTAGAGGTCTATTTTATGCTTCACAGCAGCCATGACAAACTCAATTAGGATTCGGTAAATTATTTATGTACTTGCACTGGTAAATCATTATTAATCAAGAATTAAGGTGCGTGTATCGAACAACAGATAAAGGGTGAGATTTTTCCGAGCAGTTTTCAGCTTTCCAGGGCCTGTCGCAGACAGCAGAACCCGGCAGACCACGAGCACAACAGGGTTTGAACTGCAGCCCCCCTAAGAGCAGTCCAGCCCAACCCTCGCACTGATTTCAGCTCGCTTTGCTTTAGTCCAGTTTTTCCTCTAGGGCTGATCTTGTTTTAAACGTAATCTGTGCTTTAGTTACACACCTGCGTTTTTCAATGAAATACAGATGACTATTTTTAAATGGATTTTAAACACTACGGTGTTTAAACGCTGGTGCTGGGCAGGTTATTCCCATTGGCTATTTTGATAACACAAAAAAAAATAACTTCGCCAAGGTGCTAGTTAAATTCTGAAAACTAAATCAAGTTAGCTAGATTCATAACTACAATATAGTCAGAAGGAGATAAAAAATGTAACTTATCACCATTCAGAGCCTGGAGAGGACTAGATTACTACTTTTAAGATAAACTCTGTGGTTTTTTTTTTTTTTTTTTTTTTTTTTTTTTTTTTTTTTTTTTTTTTTTTTAAGGTCAGCTTCACCTTGGAGAGAAAAATCAGAAGCGTGGTATTCTTAAGCAGCCAGGCAGGAACTGTAAGGCCGCGTGAATTGCCTAGAAGCATGTACCTGTGTTACTAACGATTCAGCTATCAAGTATAAATAAAACAAATGTTACCAGCACGTACCAAACGCTCGCGCACAGACTTGCAGGGGATTACCATGAACATTTTGTTGTCAAACTGCAGGGACAACCCAAAGCATCTGTAACACGTTTAATTCACTTACAGGACTTCGCGAGGGAACAGGGATCTTTTATCTTAGGGCACTTTTGAAAGCAGTGACCCTGTCATTCAAACTGATTAAACTAAATGTTTTGGGCATTGTGAGTTGCCCCGGTAAGTTTGTTTGGCCTGCAGATGGTGATACTATTTTAGAAATCAAACGTATTTTTTCAGTTGGAGGATTTTAAAGGCTTATTCAAGGCAAGAGTTGTGCTTCAGAATTGGTGCAAATCTTTAAAACAGGTTCCTCTGGTAAACAAGGTATTTAGGTTTCAAACTTGCATCTTATCTAGGCATTTTTAGCTTTCCAGAATGTTTTCCTCCTCTTTATGTAGGCAATTAGAAATTAGGAGTTAGACCTTAGGCAAAAAAAAAAAAAAAGAAAAAGAAAAATTGGTATTTTTAAACTGATTCGACCTAGTCTGTACATACCTCGGCTTCCCACTAGTGCATTTTTCCCCCCCCATATCTCCTACGGTTTGTAACAGGATATGAAACCAGACACGACATGGATCTTATTTCCAGCATGCAGAAACACACAGTTCTTACCTAGAAGGAAAGCTGTGTTTAAACAATACAATAGATTATCAGTTTTAGATTTGGCTCACAAACGTATCGTTTCTCATTTGAGATGTAATGGGTATATGGGGCTTCGATGAAGTCAGGACTTTTTAATAATATAGGAAGCTGATACTAGCTGTCCATCAGTTAAATTTGGAATTTCATCTTCTGGCTCAGTCATAAAATGCTTTTGCAGGAAAGACAGCTTTTCTCCTCAATGATATTTTAGCTTCTTTTTAGCCAGGGTGCCCAGGAAAGGGAATTTGTCTACAGGCAAATTATAGAAAGCCTCATCTGGCAGGTCAACAATGATTTTCTTTAGAAGTCTGTGTATGTCCAGAGTCCGGTGGAGGCAGAAGTTTCCTCACCTACCTTTAAGCAAGCCAGTTTGGGTACCTCAAAAAAGCTGAGGTGCAACAGCATAGATCTGGGCTACAGCTGAGATACTTGTCCCCTGGTTAAAGGCATACCAGAGTTTCTACCCACAGAGCAGAGACAGACGACACGAGAAAGGACGCCAGCTTTAACTGGTCAATGGTTTCTTAATCACAGAGCCATAAATAATTTAAATTCTTCTCATTTGTAATACAGACATTCAGAACTACGTTGGCTTCATTTGCAAGTAGGCAGAGTGAATAAACTCCCTGTCTGGCTGGAAGCTGGCAGACATGGCTGTAACCATACCCAGCCCATACTCATCAATATTTCACAGCTGCTAAATCAACAGCTGACTTAGAGACTTTGGTCCTACTCAGAGACTTTGGTCCTGCTCTCACAGGCACAGGTTTCGTGGTCACGTGACTCTCTGCATTTCAGTCCTACAATAATTTCACTGTACCAAAGCCACCGTAAAGCGACAGACTTACAGATTATGGTTTAGTTTGCTCAGAAATACTCTTGAAAAGACAGAGACCCAAGACATACTAAGATTCACTCAGATGGCAAGTGAGGACATACAACAGAAGTAATCTTTTTAACGTAGCAGAGATAAAGCATAGCAAGTTATTTCCACCTGAATCTGACAAAATCAGCACTGAAGTAAATCACAGCATTTTAATAGCGAGAGTCATCAACTGGAAAGATCAACTGCCAGGGAAAACGCTTGTTTCTAATCTCTTAAAATCTTCAAGCCTAAATACCTTTCTGGAAAATGTGTCTTAATCACAATTTATAAGGCAGAATCCAAAGGTAATAGTGGAACACGAGGCCTTTAACACACAAGTTGCTAAACTAGAGCGCTTTGAATTTTTGCTTCAAGTTACAATACTTCTATTAAACTTACCCCACTTGCACTAAAACATCACACAAGGAGGAGTCACTCTTCAGGAAGCTTAGCCCTGGTGAAACGGAAAGCACAGCCATAAGGAAAGCTGTCTTCGTTTTCCACTTAAATTAGTGTTAAGTGATTCCAGAGAAAATAAGTAACAGCTGGGAGTCACCAGTGCTCAGCTGAAGGAAATCACAGGAGTGACTCCTCAAATCCTCAGGACACCTGATGCATTTTAAAGAGGGTCTCCTGTCTTGTTCATCAGTAGCTCTTTATGACTCTCAGGAAAGGGGAAAAATATGAAAAAGGAAGGGCAGATCTTCAATTTCTTAAATAATTGTTGCTCAGCTGGCTGGCTGGTTCCCCATATCTTTAGATCAGCAAAAAATCCAGGGCACCTTTTATGGGCTGCTATGCCTACTTGTCTCTCTAAATGGCTTACTGGCCTTGAAAATGATTCTCATTGTTCTTTCTTTGAGTAATGGAGAATTTTTTCACACAAGAGTGAGCTACCTTGATTTACACTGAGGAAAAGCAAACTGTTTCCATTCATGGGCCATATATCCTCTAGGATATGGCCATTGAACTCTTCATTAAAAATTTGTTAGTTTGAAGATTTATTACCAAACCTCCTAAAAAGCTCTAAGCAAAGCCCTGGAGAAGGGCAGGGGAAAATCCCTGTGAAGTACCTGGCTGGGAAACCCAGACTGACTTCTTCTCTAAAAACAATTAGAAGTGATACAGCCCAGGAATAATTCAATAACATTTACTAGCATTTTCCAGCAACCCTCTCCCTTGACATCCCATCTCTTAGAAGACTCCTAACTAGATCTTGTCACAGCAAACCACTTTTGGTCGTGCGCTTCACCATTGTCAAAACAGCTGAAAGCTAAAAAACAGCTAAAAGGAAGGTAGATAATTCAAGTTGACTAGCAAACACATCCACTGCAGCTCTTGCGTTGAGGCTTGGACAGGTGCCCCTGGGCCAGGCCAGGTCTAATCTGCTCCTAAGGAAACCTCTCCATAGAGGTGGCCTCCTGGTGATTTCACTGTCACAGCTGGGAATGGTTTCATGATACACAGCCTCATCTCCAGGGCTCACCTTAGCTCTCAAGACTCTCTCTACAAGATTCACAGCCTTACTAATCTCTGGTCTCTAACAATCCAGGACTACTGATCACCATCGCTCAGGTGACCACCGGGTCACCCTACTCGTCTGTGGGCCACATCGATGTCTGCTGATACCTCCTTGACAAAAGCCTTATCACATCCCCTTCTGTCATCTCTCTTCCAGGCAAGACAAAGCCAGTTCTTGCACCTTTCCTCAGGAGAATGGCCAAGTTGCACAAACACTTTTTCATTCATGGCAGTGTCCTGCAGGATATCCCGCTTCTCTGGGTATTTCCTGACTCGTACAGAATCTGTGTGATTCTGTAATGCCCCAAACTGAACACAGTTTTCCAGCCTGCTGTTAATCAGCGCCGAGCAGACCTCAGTAGTTACATCCATCTTGTGTTGACACATTTCCTAACAACCCCAGCACGGAGATGAATCATGGTTTATTTCTGCACTAAGGAAGTCAATGCGTTCTTCACCGGGAAATGATATTTTACCAGTAAGTGGAGTAAGCATCTATTCTTCTCCTGATACCCACTTTATCTTCTTACACCTCCTGCTCAGCAAAGGACACAGTGCCCATGGAGAGCATACTAACTCCTCTTTTCTCATCCAGATTAAATCCAGACTGTTGTTTTGTTGTTTGTTTTTGTTTTGTTTTGTTTGTTTGTTTGTTTTTCTTTTCTCGAATAAAAGCAACTAAATGAATTTTCAACTAGATGTTGAGATGTAGCCTAAACCCCATATTTCAGTCCAGCAATTCCATGACAATTTCTTACCGGAGTATTTCCATTTCTTCCCTTTGCCCTTGACTGCATCTCCGACAATGAACTGAGGCTCATACTTGTTTTGAAGTTTGGAGCCAGGTGTGATTTTTCAGCAGGAGATAATCTTGGCCTTTCTCATATGTCAAAGGAAAATCTCAGATCTCAATGATAATCTATTTGAATGAATGAAATAGAGCAATTGGAAAGAATTTAAAATAATTTCTGCCTAGATGAAAAGGAATAAGCAATAGCTTTTGGTTTAAAAGAAAGAGAGGGGAAAAAAACACAACCCACAAAGTTCAGCTAGCATCTGGTCCTAAATATATAAAAAGGAAAACGAAGAAAATGGTGGATATACTAGAGTGCTGCTCATGATGCCTTTGGAAAGGATAGCAAAAGCATGGAGCCATTGGAGTTTCTCAGCAAGGATCTGTCTCACAACTGGAGGCAGAGGGATCTTGAGAGCAAAAACCAGCACAGCCAAGAAGCAGGATTTGTTGGCTCGGGGGCACTAGAGGGAAAACATGCCTTTTTTTGCATCCAGACTCTATAAACTCTAATGAAGTTGCGCTGCACGATGTTTTCTAGACCTATGTCGGGTCAGGCCAGCAGTTTGGATCTCTGAAGTGTGCTGCCTGATGGACATACCCGTAAACTCCCAGGTTGCAGAGATTTAGGCACGTGAGTACATGAACGTGATCACTTCCAGGGGATTATTCACTTGAGCAAAACTGAGCATATGCATAAATTTGGCAGGATTAAGAACTTCAGTTGCATTTTCCAAGTTATTTCAAAGCAGAGCATAATGGGTGTTGGTAGGACTCTGAAGACTCATCCAAAGCTGGAATAATTAGAATTGACAAGAGTTTTCCATTGGATTAAAGTAACCAAGATGAAAAGAAACCTGAGCAATACAGCCAGCACATGGAGGTGTGCCTGGAAAACTGATTAATGTACATAAAAAAAAAAAAAAAATGCTTCCAGAGATGGTTACTTATGAAATCTTGTCTGCTTTAAGGTTAATCAAAAGAACCAATAAATCTAATACATTCTGACTAATGTCTACAACTCAAAGCAAAATTCAGAATTTAGTCTGGATCTCAATATGATCATGTTCCTTAAGGGACTAAAATTAAGGTTTATTAGAAAAATAAATATACCACTTAAAAAGTGAAATGGAAAATGTACTTTTAGTAATGAAATTAAGTTTCATTACATGCAGGAACAGCAGAAGCGGGAAGATTAGTTGTTCAATTAATTTTTCATCTTAAATAATTAAAAAAAAATCTCTATATTATAGAGGAAGTGCATTTAATATGCCAGTTAGGTATATAATATACGTCCCAGATGTGAGAAGATTTTCATTAGGAACGACAAAGCAAGAAAATATAGCCCTCCACATATCAGCAGAGGAAGAATTCAAATCAATTAATAAAACTGAAGGAAGATTTACTGAGGTACCAACTCTTCAGGCATCTCTGAAGGGATCATCACTGTCCCACGGGGTATGTCCATGAATCACGTCATCACCTTGCCAAAGGAGACAGATCTGCGCTTCACCTAGGCTGCATAAATGTACTCGGGGTGGGGGTGTACTCTGCAAGAGGCACATAGCTCCAAAGTGCTTGTCCCCCCAGTTTGCCCTGAAGGACACACACTGCTTTAGTGGCTCCAGGAGCTCTCCCTGCTTCAGCCGCAGCCGCTACGCAGGAGGTGGCACAGCCGTGCTGCCTTGGGTGGTCACGCTCTCTGATGCTGCAAATGTTGTGATTTTTGCCGAACAGGCCAAATGCAATCAGGGGAAAAGCCACCATCTGGACTCATCTGGCCTCTCCATTGCAGAGGCCGTGACGAGAAGCAAGGCGGTACGGCACGAAAGCGTTCATTAGAAGGAACTGGCTAGAGCTGGGTTTGCAGGGAGCACAGTCCTGCTGGCAACGGACTACAGCTGCACACCACAGATCACCTGAAGAGTGTCGGGTTGGGCATAAAAGCCTGGCTAAACCTGCTGAAACTCCAAAAGTTCTTGGCAGGCTTGGAAATGACATGTGGTATGCAAAGGCTGCAAGGGGTGGTGGTAGGGACATGGTTAGAGCGTGCAGGCAACTCCAGGACTAAGTGGTAGCTGGCCAGAGGTTATTTTCTTTGCAATTTTGGAATGTTATGCCAAAACCCCTGTCAGATAAAGCCCTGCACATTCAGCCACAACACCCTCGCTAGCCCAGGGCAGAAGCTGATAGCAGGAATGCAGGCTGTCTTGTCCTGTCCTACTTTAAAGTAGGGGTTTGCAACCTCACCCCAGAGTCCCCTCTAGCCTCTCGCTGCTGCTGGTCCTTGTTTCTCACAGGGAGGGAGGACAGATGAGCCAGGAGGAAGGAGTCGGCACCAGTGCCAGCCAGCAGCCTGATCACCACGTACCACCCTAGGTTGGCCAAACACTGACCAAGCCTTTCTTTCCCTTCAGGGCCACATCCTAGCTCCTGTCTCCAGAGCCCTGTCCTTGCCCTCAGCTCCAGCATCCCAGACAACCTCTCCCTTGCAGACTCCTTGGACTGTTCACTGCAGCATTCTGTCCTCTTGGGACAGATTTCACAGCCGCCATCTGCGTCAAAAAGGTCCCAGGGACTTCAGCTTCCTTCTTGCCCAAGTTGCTTCACACCTCAATGTCATCCAAATTCCAACGAGCTGGAGAGGCTGTGGCAGCAGCCCTGGAGACAGCGGGTGGGCAGAGAAAGAGCGATCTTGCGGGGATGGAGTGGAGGAAGGAGGATGAACGCAGTGATGGGGCTGGTCCCAATAAAGCTGACAGCCGCTGCCATATTTATTTAAAGTGTTCATGCGCTCAGCTTCGACCACGCTGTGACAAGACATAGTGGTCAGTAGATGACAGCAGCTCATGGAAACAGATCAACTGGAATCATAAATTCTCCACACAAGGTGACTTAAATATTGTTATCTCCAAAGCCAAATTTTGACAACTGCTCTACAAACCCCAGCCCTGTGTATCTCTCCATTCCCAGGGCAGGATGATGGATTTGTGAGATTTTAATCTTGGAATTAGATAAACAGCGAAGTCCTAGCTAGGTAGGGCCTCATTTTACAGGTCTATAAAAGCCCGAGGAAGGCATGCGTTGCCCGACACTGTTTCTGCCTTTAAACACATAAAAAATATAAAATCCCACCTGATTACTCATTTGAAAAATATACTTCTGCTGTGAGGCTAGTGTCTACACTAGGAAAAAATTCATATGGTTTAAGTGCAGGTGACATTCTTAGATCAGCTGGATCATAACCTGAATGTCACAGACCATTAAACTTCATTGGAAACCCCTACATCCACTCTCATGGCAGTCAGTAAATGGAAATCTTTCATTCTTTGCAAAAGGATAAGCTGTTCTGTGCCACAGGAGACCAACGCGCCATGGATGCATGGGCAGGGAATTGAACAGATGACCCATGCCAGCCTGTCCTGTGGAGGAAGGCAGGAAAGAACAAAACAATCTCTATTTGCTCCACCTGGTCAAAAATTCCTGCATGACCTGCAAATATGCCAGTTTACCTTATGAATGTCAACGAGAACCATCTGTCAGGAACCCAGAGAGAGCAGCCACAAGTACAACCTGCGCAGCCACCCTGTCCACCTCCAGCTGTGGCAAATCTCTGCTGCTTCAGCTTAACAGCCAGCAAATACAGATCGAGTGTGAGCAGCTGTGTCTGGAGGTGAATTCCTTCCTGGCACCTGCAAGCAATTGCCTGAAGCCATGAGACACGGGATTTGATTATAATCACAGTCTTCACATGTTCAGGGTGTGCTTAGGGCAGGACAAGCTTTCCTCTCTCCCCTCTCGCCCGTGAAGAGTGGGTGGGAGCTTGTGGGGAGTCACAGACCCCAAAGTCAGAGGACCACAAAGGCTGACCACAGACGGATTTCTCTTCCTGGGAAAAAGCCTATCTTTTACGATGAAATCTAATGTCACCTGATACACCCAAACCGATGGTAAACTCACCATTGCTCCTGACAAGCCGTTTTAGTATTTGCATCTGCACACTGCTACCAAATTGCATCCTATTTCCAGGATTAGTGCAACTAATGCAACTCCTCTGGGGGCAGTGCTGGTCCCAAAGGAGGCCGGGAGGTGTTGGGTATTGGATACCCTATGCAGCAGAACAATAAGCTTCCATGGATTCCCAGCAGCCTGATGCTCACTCTTTGGTTTTGGCAGTGCCCCTGTTTTCCAGGTCAGACAAAGGGAACTTTGTTCTCCTCCTCTAGTAACCTCTTGATTTCCCAATAAAATACTAAGAGTGTAAGATTAATCACTCTTGCTAACTTGCTAATTTTACTAGGAAAGGGCTGCTCTAGCTCATAAAAGATTTGCTCATGTTCTCCCCTTTTCCTCCTTGTTCAAATGTCCTGGGAGGATAAGCAGGAAACTGAGACACCTCTTTGATAGACACTGAATCCAAGTATCCAAAAGTGGGCACATCTGCATTTGTTTCTCACGGGTGAAGTGGACTTGATCTGGTACTAAAACTCTCGTAGGCATACCTAGAGTCTTTTTAAACTGAATGGCATAACTAGCACTAGTATTCAAGCCCTCGCAATGTTGACCCGTGTGAGGACGTGTGGTCCTCTAGCCCCCAAAGCACTTCTTGCTGAAAAAGGTGCTTTCACAGTCGGTCCCTGGTATGGCAAGCTTTCACACGTAGCTTGGGGACAGCTACGAGACCTGCAGCCACCCACCAGCCATGCTGTGCCCAGGCCCACAGAGCCAGTCCCCACTTCAGAGCGTTGCCTCTATCCACTAAGACTCAACGACAGGTGAAAATCACAGCATCCTCCTATTTTCCTTTACTTTTTGAAATATGATTATGGCTTTGTTACCCAGAGTCCAACCTCTGACAGACACTGCCTCTCTTCCTGACACCTCCCATGTCCCACAGAGCACTGCCATCCTTATTATAATGCTCTTTTTACTGGTAACAGTACTAATATCAAATTTGCATCCAGTGCTGCTATCAGGCAGCCTCATTATACCCACTATCGAATAAAATACCCAGGGACACGAAGGGATGCTGTCCCAGATGTTCCCTGGACTGAATCAAACGGAAAATGTCAGACTGCACTTTGAGCCAGTTACCCTGTTAAATAAGTCTCTTTAATTAAAAAGAGCTCTTGATTTATTTATTTATTTTTAAATCAAATCAAATACTTTCTTTTCTTTCAAGTGGACAATCTCCCCTGCATTAGCTCCATATTAGTATTCGTCTGTGTTCAAACCCAGCAGGGAATGGGACTTGCACTGAGAAGCCTCTTGCTGAGTGAGCAGCCGGACTCATAATGACAATTAGAAAGAGGTTTAGAGGCTATTTAAGCCTCAGTCAGTCTCTCTCAGTGCCTTCACACAGGATGCAATTACCACCTATTAGCAATGAAGACAATCTATTAGTAAGCTTTTGAAAATTTTGTCCTTTAAAGCAAAACCAGGATTTGTATTTGTCTTATTTCTCACTTTCTGTAAGGAAAGGGGAGTCTAAGGACATTATTAAGCCCTTGGAAGGGCCTCTCCAAGGATAATGAAATGAGGTGAAGGCAGAAGAGAGCATCAGGGGCGTTTCACAAGGGAATTGGATGAATAGCATCAAAGGAGAGTTGTCAGAGATGACAATAACCAGAGGAAGAACGTGGAGGACATCAGGGTAGAAAAACCCATCTGTTCCCAGACATTCATCAGCCTGAAGAGAGGTCCTGAGGAGGTCCTGGTCCTCAGGAAGAGAACCTGAATGTCCTGGTCCAAGTCCCAGACTGCATTTGCAAGAATTACTGTTTGCCTTTGCTCATTGCAAGGCAGGAAGGGGAGGACGTGCGTCCAGAGGAGGGCAACAAGGCTGTTTAAGGCACTGGAAGGAATGTCCTCTGAGAAGCAGCTGAGGACTTTGGGTTTGTCTTGTTTGGAGAAAAGGCGGCTGAGGGGTGACCTGATGGCTCTCTACAGCTTCCTCAGGAGGGGACGTGGAGAGGGAGGTGCTGAGCTTTTCTCCCGGGGATCCAGTGACAGGACACGTGGGAATGGTTCAAAGCTGTGTCAGAGGAGGTTCAGACTGGACATTAGGAAGCATTTCTTTACTGAGAGGGTGGTCAAACCCTGGAACAGGCTTCCTAGAGAGGTGGTCGATGCCCCAAGTCTGTCAGCGTTTAAGAGTAATTTGGACAACGTCCTTAAGAACAAGCTTTAACTTTTGGTTAGCCCTGAAGTGGTCAGGCAGTTGGACTAGATGATCATTGTAGGTCCCTTCCAACTGAAAATACTTCTATTCTATTCTATTCTATTCTATTCCATTCCATTCCATTCCATTCCATTCCATTCCAAATTTCATACCAGAAGGCGCTTGCCTGTGGGATCTCCTGGGAAATAGTTGGGAAAATGCCGGACAAGGCGGCCAGACTGCAGCACAAAAGGACGGCGCTGTATTGGCGCATGCTGTGTTGCACATTGATGCAAACCTGGGAGGAAAAGCTGTTGGAAGGCCAAATGATTCTTGCTGGATTATAAGAAATATGACCAATCATTCCGACCCCTTTTCCTTTCCCTGCCAGATTTAACAGACCCCTGTCACATCCCCTCTCAGTGCCTCCCCTCCAGGCTGAAGAGCTTTGACTTCGTCTCTCCCTGTGCAAACCCTCTTTGAATCCTTCCACCATTCCCCCTCTCTATGCAGATGTCAGAGGCAAAAAGTCTCCAGACCACGAGCTCTGCCAGGTGTTTGGGAGCACAGCACTGAAAATCTGGCTGCTTGTCATGCGTTTTTCCTGGCCGGATTTTCTGCTGGCCACTAACCCTTCCTCACACTCGAGAGAGATAGATTCACCACGGCCTCCCCCTCCCCAAGGGAGCCGCAACAAAACATCCTCACCTGGTGGCTCATTTCCAAAAAAAAAATCCCCACCTTTGAATAAACAAATTGTCGCTGTGATCTCAACTGCCCTTCAAGCCTATTTGAAATGGGACAGAAATTTCAGGACTTATTAAAATGAAAGGACAGAGATACACAAAACGCCCCGCAGGATTGTGTAAGCCTTGTTCCCTGAGGAGTTAGGCTGAAAATGTCAAGTATTACTGAACACAGCAGAACCACAAATTTTTGCTGCACCCAAAATAAATTGGGATTTACACCCCTCATCAGAATGTCAGGTTTTACAGCTTATTTTTTTTTATTAATTTTCACTCCATAATTAAGGAATATGAGAGAAGCATTGTATTCTGATGGGATTAGAGCAAATAACAGGGATTGTGAAAGGCCTCGAGCCACTAGAGTAATACTTTAATCCTTGCAAATACACCCCTGTCCTCCTGCGACTTAAAAAAAAAAAAGCAACATACTAAAAAAAACCTCCAACAATAATAAAAAGCATTCCCTAGGGAGACACATCTGACAGTCCTGGCTGCTCGACTTTCTTTGCCGCTCACGTCCGGAGCACTAATACACCAACTCCGCAGAAATAAGCAGCTGATTGGGAGCAGGCGTTGACCCATGCATGCAGTCTGTCTTACAGGCTCGGCTTGCCACTCCGGCACAGCGGATCTTACTGGGAAATGGTCTCGTTCCCACAGATAAAAAGTTTCCACAAACTAAAAGTCAGGGAAAAATCTATCCAACGAACTTAACGGTGGTTTTGTCAGGAAAACAAGGCCAAAGCCAAACATTTTTGCACTGGTGTTTGTGGGAGTCTTACCAACCTCCACAAACCTTTACGGAATTGGGTGGGATGGGGACAGCGGGGTTCAAGTCTTGGTCCCTGAGGCAGATTGGAGACAGGGTGGCAACTGCAGGCAAGGGTGCAGAGCACCCCCATTTGACAGGGGATAGCTCGCTCAGCTGGGGTGTAAATACAACATATGTAATACTTCCGACAGTAATATATATAATACTGTCTGTCTTCATGCTCCACGGGATGTCCCCTTGGATCTCCTCTTGGCCCAGTGTGGAGCTGAGACATAAGTACTATGAGGGGAAGGAGGAGCAGGTCGATAACGTTTGCAATAACGTAAAGAAAATGCTTCAGCCCATCAGTGTGAGCAGTGAATATCCTAAGGATAGGATGAGGGAAAGGGTTCCAGGTTGTGAGATCCAGTGGGATAGTGGAATTTTTTTTAAGAGGCCGGCAGAGTTCTTTTTTGATGCTGTGAATTTCAGTGCTGCTGTTTGCCAGTGCCTGTAGTGGAGGTCACCGGAGAGTAAGACTTGTCTGGAAACTCTGAGTTTTATCTTGTGAATTAATTTGAACACGTGCTTAGAAGCTGACAGCTGACAGTCACAAATCTAATCAAGAAAATGACGGAGGCAACCACCATAACTGAAAAGGGCAAAGAAATGTCAGCATTTGCAAAACGTAACAAGAAGCAAAGTATGTATGTAGATCGTAGTCTCGTTTCACCTACAATAAAAATAGACTTTTAATTTTGAAGGGCTGTAAAAAAGTTTATCTCCACACAGACCAACGCAACGCAGCTGCAGAAGGAACCCCAGCGAGGGCTCCCTCTTCGGTGCTGGTTTGCCCTTTGTGCATTCATTTCTCCAGCAGCGTGCCATGGACACACAGCAGGGGCAAATCGGAGAGCAGCACTTTATCCAAACACCAGAGAAGTCTAATGGTCTACTTAGGCCTTTTAAAATTATGTGGTAGCTAGCCAGTGAAAATCCGGAGCCTTCGCATTCTTAAATGAGCTGATACCATACTTCAGGGAGAAATAATTCTTCTAATTCTTCATGTTACAGTGCTCTGGAAACCCCTTGATTAAAAGTGTGCCTGGTTGTGCTGTACAAGTCCAGAGATGGTGATAGCTCCTGGCCCCAAACTGCAGTCTCAATAGAGGACAAGAAACAAATACCCACATCACACCTGCAGCGGGGAATGGGCATCAACCTCCATGATTGTTGAGGTCCAAATGGGCAACCTCCACGTTGGACCTCAGAGCCACTGACCTTGACAAACCCGGACCTATCATGCAGTAAGATGCAGGTTGGATCTGGAGGTGCTTTGCTACACCAGAGCAGTACACAAAGGCAGGTATGCACAGCTGGATAGCTATGCGTGCCCATCACGTCTATACCCACATAGCTGGCATGGGGAGGAGTGCTCTGAAAGGTCCTGCTCTGGCATGGCGCACACATCTTCATGCAGGCTTCTCTTGTTTTGCTTCCCAGGGATTGTGTGGGTGTTATGGAAAGTCAACGAAATGGACTTCAACCCTCAACTGTCTGTATGGCTGGGTTAAACCTTCTTACTCTGCTGGCACCAAGCAAGGGATGGAACGGCCCCAGTAGAGAAGAGGGTGGCACGGCCTCTTCATGGTCTAATCAAAACCGTTCAGTACCTAGCAAGAGGTGGAGGGATGGGATGGGGAGAGACAGGCCTTCTCAGGAAGGCAGGGACCCATCAAGCACGAAATATTGCCCACCAAACCCAGTCCCTCCCGACCGCCCTCTGCTCTTCACCGCAGTGGATCTGGGGGCAGGAGCAAAGGCAGCATGCAGCCAAAGAGGACAAGACAGAAAATACTGCTGGCAATTGAAAAGGTAACCAAAAATACTGAGTGATTTCTTTTTTCTTTATAAAATGTACATAAAGAACATATACCCTTCGAGGTAAAAGTGAGACCAGTTTGTAATTTAACCAGATACATCAACAACAATGACAAAAAATAAATGTACAGTGGGTGTGCTAGTAAAATAAGAGACCAAGTTTTGGCTATATACAATATTTGAGATCGTTAAAATGTAATAATCATTATATATACATTAAATACATACAATTACAGCTATTTATATAATATTTACACACACAAACACACAGATTTTTTCCCTTTGCAGTTGGTAGTGTGCAAGCAGAAGCGCATCTGATCTTTCCTGAGAAGGTGCTGAGGCTGCTAATTCTTACTCGCAGTGACATGCGTGTCTCCAATCTCTTTTGTGGTCAAATCTTTCACAAACGATTCAATGGACTTGCAGTCGCGGTTGTTGCAGTGTTCCTGTTTCTGCCCTATGGGCAGAGGACTGCAAACCTCCAGCCTGCGGAAGGCGAAGACTTGTTGCATGCAAAGATCCTGGATCCTGAGGAATTGGTGGTGATGTTTCTCCTGTTGCCAGCCATGACCTTAGCTGTGAGCAAAGCTACATGAATATTAATTTTCCAAGCACTTGCCAACATTCAAGTCTCTTTCTCAATGGAAAAAAATGTACAGAGAATAGAAATGGAAGGAAATTTATGGCAAATCACCTGTCATAGGTCCCTGGTAAGCTCTGATAAGGTGACACTCAACCTGATCACGTCATACAAAGAACCAGCTAGGGGAGACCATGTTAGGTGAGGTCACCAGACGCATGGAGACGCACCTACAGGGGGAACGCAAACATAATCCTCCTATTTATGTTTCCTGTCAGGCGTCCAACACAGAGTTTTAATCAAAGTACTAGAGTTGCTCTCATTAAGTCACAAAACGTGGCGAATGACTGGGAGCTCATTGCTGAACTTGGATGTTTTGGGGTGTTTGAGGAGGGGCACACAGGGAGGAGGGATTTGCTTCCCACATGGACAGTGCCATGGTGTTCTCTGATGACTTGACTGGTTTGTTCTCACTTGAGTAGTCCCGTTATGACACAACTATTTCCTGAGAGGTATGGGTAAGATCATAGTTTATTAAAGGAAAATCTCAGTGTCACCACTGAAACCTCTGAAAGACTTGCCCTCCAGAAGCGCTCAAGTGTAAGTGGGGTGACATCTTCACAGACTGTGGATGTGGTTTTTTGGGGGGGGGTAAATAAAACATCCTTCCCATAATAGAAAGCTCATAGTACAAGCTCCCTAATCTGACAGATGCAAAGGAAAACTATGTTGTATTTTGGTATGTCACACCAGGATGTACTATCCCAAGTACCCTGCATTTGGGTTAATAATAGCTCCTAGTTTTTACCATATATCTTTTCTAACCCAGAGATACTCCGGCGTCGCCAAAAACAGCCAAAAGGGGGGCCTGAAGGTGGTCTGAGGGTACAGAGCAGAAGGAGCTTAACAACAGAAAGAGAGGAAAATATGTTTTAAGGTTACTGGCACGGGAACAAATGACTCTAAACTGGCCATGAACACATTTACGCTGGACAAGAATGGGGGTGGCAAACCACCCAGCAGCGAGGTTTTGCAACCGCCTTTTGAGCAGCGTAAGGGGCAAAAATCAAACGCATCCTCCCTCTTCTACCTTTTAATGGGTTTTAAGACTGATGAATTTGTGAGCAGGGGCACGGTGGGTGGTCGCCGGCAGCAGGATCGCCCAGCACGTCCCTCCCCAGCACGAGTCCCGCAGAGCACCTTCCCTTACCAGGGCACGTTCCCATGGGATCTACGGGGTGACACTGGGTTTGGGGTTTAGGGAAAGATGACACAAAAATTCCGAAGACCGACGGTCCCAGGACTGCAGGATTGCATGAGCTGTGGGTCGCTAAGCTCCTTTGCACGAAGGAAAATCAAATGGTTAGTACCCGCTGGTTTAATTCCTCCTGTGCTGCTGAGATGGGGCAACCGTATATGAGGGAGCACGCTCCTGTGGCGTTGCTTTGTTGGGAAGAAAAAAAATCAGAAATGTAATAATAACCTTTTTTATAGCTTTTTATAGTTTCATGGGAAAATACAAGAATTAATCCAGATGGCACCCAATCTCTTTACTAGCATATATAGGCAGAGAGTGCTTAAAATACCAAACTGTATCTTTTTTATTGAGCTGCTCTAGAAAGCCATTCTTCTGATGGATCACAGTTCTTCTCAGGGAGGAAGAGAGTTTCAATTACCCTTTGATACATGAAAAAACATTACTAGCGAATAAACCCTCCAAAAGTAAAACCAGGTAAGCCTCTTCCAGTAAGGGTGGAAAAAAATTGGATCATTCTGACTAAACTACTCACTACAAAGGGATTTCACTGACCTTACAAGGCAATAAAAGAGAAACCAAACGAACAAAAAGCTGATGTTTTAACTGATTAACTCTGTTTTAAAGTTTGGGGATCCTAATTGCCCCCAAAAGCTGTTCAAACTAAATGACACCATTTACACCAGTGATTCAAGTGCTGGGTGTCAAGAAGGAAACTGCTCCGGCATCGGTGGAGGTCGGTCCCTGCGCGTGGGGCTTGCAGCCGCTCGGGGACTGGCAGCTGTAGCTCCGTCTCTTTTGGGTGAACCAGCAGTTCCTCCCCAAAATGTAAGAGGAAATTTCACATTTCTAAGGATTTCTGTGGGCCTGACAGTAGCACACCCTTAGATAACAATCTCCAAAAACTGGCTGATACGAGATGAGCCCAGTGTAAAGATCCTCCACTAGTTAATGCCTTCATCACATAAGCCATCACCACTTTGATGGGCTCTCAAGGACCTGCTCCTGCCTTCAAATCCTAATTGTCCATTTGTAGCGTGATTTGTAATGTGTTTGCCCCCTTTTAGTCTATGCTCTTTTATCCTTCCTTGAGTCTCGTCCAGGATTCAAGCCTAGCTGGAGAAGTGGTGCGTTGGTAGCACAGCGAGATCAAAGTACCTGGTAATTGTATGTGGGATTTCACATTCAAACTATGTGCTTTGGGACAGAAATGAACTTGGGTCGCTTTGTTGGAGGCAACGAAAGGGGAGCACTCTCATAACATCCTTATTCCCCCCAAGCATTCTGAGGAAGGATTTAAAACAACCGGAAAGTTAACCATGGGCTCCACCTACCTCTGCCTTGGAACACCCAGCTCGCTCCCACAGCCACCCCCACAGAAACCACGGCCCCTGATCCCAGCAGCCAAGTGTCGTGGCTGCTGCCAAGTCCACATTTGCACAATTATGCGTTTGATGTCCAATTTAAAAATCCATCAGAAACATCACTAGACTGGTTACCCACGAACTGAATCATAGCGTTTACTAGATTTCATAGAAAAGCCGCCAGTTCAAACTCCCTTTGTCTGATTGTCAGTCCAGAGATTTTACAAATACTACATCCATTTTCACACCAGGCTGAAAAAGAAAATTAAAAAAAAAAAATCAAGACTAGAAAATACATAGCTCAGTTTGTACTTCTTGCTCATGGCCCAGACAAAGTAAAATCCCATTGCCTTCTCGGTGGTTTACACTGGGAATGTAAAGGAAGATAACACCACTCCTAAATTAATACCTGAAAGAGAAAAACAGCTTTTCTTAGCACCTTCTTCTGCACCCAAGAGAGCAGTGTAAAACTGAAATAGGCATGGGAAATACATTTCCTTTCGCACAAAGGCCTGGGCTTTTCAGGACAAACAGATTATCCTGCCCCGAAAGAAGGACGACTGCGGTCTTTGGCTGTCAGTTGAAAACCTTTATCAAATACTCAACACGGTCCTCGACCGAGGGAAAGAAAAATCAAAATGCAAAGAGGAAACAGGGATTTCAGTTTGCAGTCTTAGCTTGGCACCTAAACAAGCAAGCATGTTCTCCGTTCCAGCATCTTCAGGCTGTCTCTGTCACAGCTGCCCGAGCTCGAGAGGACATTGCAGGCCGCTTTCCAAGTCTTCCCTTCCCGCGGATTCCCCCGGCATGCCGCCGCCAGCCCCACAGCCCCAGCTCTGCCCGGCACTTCGAAGATGCTTCTCCTGGCTTGTACTGACCAACGGGCCTCCAAATTTCACTTTACTTTGAGTCTATTTTTGGAAGGGATAAATTCGAGGGAAACATAGGAAAATATTTAAAGGAAAAGAACCATTTCACATTTTACTTCAAAGCGATCGACAGATGGCCGTTCTCTTTTTTTTTTTTTCCATATTCCCTGTTTCATCTGTTCAGGACAGTGAAATTGGGCGTCATAACACACAGCAGAATGAGGTCTGTCATCAGCTTAGCGCGGTGAAGTGGTGCCGGTCGACGAGCGGTGGGGGCCTCGTGCAGCACCGACTGCGGCACCAGCCCAACTCCAGCCCGGAGCATCGCGGCAGCTGCTGCTGACTGGAAAATGAGCAAAAAAGGAGCCGCCCAGATCGCACGATGGTCAGAGACGGGATAGGAAATGTAACAGGAGAGTCTCTTGCCAAAACCCCCCGCGCATCCACTCCTGGCAGGGCTCCTCAGCAGCCTCGGGCGAGGCCAGCCCCTCCGACAACAGTCACGCCAAAAAAGCCCACAGAGGAGCCTCTCGGACGATCGTGCAGTTCTGTGGCTTTCAGGAGAGATCACCAGGAGGAGACGTGACATTTTGGGTTCCACAAATCCTGAATTATGAGACACACCAACCTCCTACGCAAAAAATCTGTGTCAAGGTCTCACCATACCTGACCTGGTCCTCCATCCACAATTTAAATCCAGTGCTTGCCAGCGGGAAATCTGCTTTTTTTTTTTTTTTTTTTTTTAAAGCTGTCAAACCTCACAGTCTATCCAGACTCAAGAGCTTCCACCATCTTCGGAGCAGCCTTCCCGCCGCGGTGCGGGGGATGATTATGGACACCGCCAACCGCCTACAAACCAGGGACCCGGCAGCATCCTCAGAACGCTCCAGCCCCCGAGCATGACCAGTATGGACCATTACGTCTTCAGACACCACCAGTTTACCAGGGGAAAAACCAAGCCATCCCAGTTGCACCCATCCTGGGCACGTTGCTCAACAAACACACGTACCACTTGGCATACCTTACCTGGAAAGAGGCTTTATTGAACATAGCTGTAAAATTATCTCTTCAGTTGAATTACTGAATTTGCACAAACATTTCTCTACAGAATAAAAAAAATCAAGCCTTGTCATTGTTTTACTGCATCTCGTTGTGCTTTTTATACTCATATTTGCAAATATTATACTCGTTTGTTTGTTTTCGTGTTTGTACTCCAATTACTTGCATATCAGGTTTTCTTTTAATCCTAGGGTGTCGAGAGAACACAGAATAATAATAATAATAATTATAATAATTATAATAATAATACTCTTCTTTAGACAAAAGTCTTTTTTTTTTTTTTGAAATGAAGTTAAAATCTGAGATAATTTAAGGAAAAAGGTCTTCAAATTGTCATAACCAACTGTAAGGGAACTTTACAACGCAGTGGAAAACCGGCTGGCTAACGGTAGGTGTTCGGGTAGCTCAAAACCATTTGTACAGCTTTTATATATTTTTTTTTTTTTCTCGTTGTTGTAAAAGTGGATTTTTTTTTTTATTTTTTATTTTTTATTTTTTTTTTATTTCGCTACAATAACAAAATAATCTTTCGCGATCTGCTCAGAGTCTGGCTGCGGGGCAGGGGCACGGCACCCTGGGTGGTCGGCGGGCGCCAAGTCTGCAGGGAGCTCTGGGCTTTGGTGGTGTCTCGGTCGGCGCCGCCGTCCCCTGCGCGCGCCTCCCCGTCCCGCCGGGGCCGGCTGCCTTGCCAATGGAGGTCAGAGTAAGAAAAATCACTTCTGTGTGAAGTTCTACCACCTTCTGCGCTAAGTGTATCTTAACAACCTTTTTCCTCTGGTTGACCCACTTGATAACCTGAAAAAACAACAACAACAACAAAAAAAAAAAAAGAGAGTGCTGCTCCCATTTCCAGGACCAACGGAAGCTATTTTCTAATGGATAATAAGCTGAAAGGCCATGGCTGTCTGGAAGGTTAAACAACAAACATCTCATCCGAAAGGGCTTACGCAGCAGCTTAGGTCCATCCATCTCCAGAAGCGGCTTCGTCTCCTTGCCTGCAGTCTGCACACCCAGGCTCCGTAGTTTGTTTAGAAAATAGTTTGCACAAACCACATTTTAGCAGTGCAAGCTTCTGTGTTGAAACTATTATTCTCATTTTTTTTTATTATTTTTTTTTTATCTTTTTATCTTTATTTTTTAAATCAGGCTTGTTTCATTGAAGGCACTTGGTTTCCATGGCAATTTATAAAAGTCGGTGGTTTGGTTTCTTCACTTCATTAGAACAGATGACTTAGTCGGGGAGGGGAGAGGGGTGTTCGAGTGGCCGCAAGCAAACTCCGATAAGCCTGTGTAATATGTAAGCCCAGGTCGCACATCCTGGATAGTAATGCATGCAAAAGGAGACAGCATACAGTTATCAAGCATAGCCATGAGAAATGAAACAGAAATGTCTTAAAACAGCTCTGATTTAGGGTTATTCTCTAGGGGAGGTGACAGCCAAAGTAGAAAGGGCCTACATTTATTTAACCCTATACTAAAAACCTTCTTGAAGGGAAAATGAATGCCAGCTCTTCACATACCCTGTTTACAGTGAGGTGTTTCTCTCTCTCTCTCTCTCTGCTTTTGTTTTTATTTCCTCTCTCTCTCCTTCCTTTTTTTTTTTTTTTTGGCAGGCCATTAGGTTTCCATGGTAACAAGCAAACTATTCATTTGAAACAAAACCAGCCATGACTTTGTGCTTTGACAAGGGTTTCTATAGCTCTTTTCCGAGAGTTCAACCAGACGATGCTGTATTCATTATTGACCACAAAAGCACCTGAAGGTCTCTTCCTTACTTAGGCCAGATCTCGTTCTCACGCGTGGTTCATAGTGAGTTACACTCCTGTGATGCCTTTTATGTCCCCAGTGCTTTTTAATTAACTTTTTTTTTTATTTATTTATGTATTTATTTAACTTTTGAGTCAGTCAGTGGAGGAATCTTTGGTAGTTTGTTTTTAAATGTCCATTTTACAAAGACTCTTTCTTCATGCCAGTGCCTGGTGAATCTTTTGTAGCCTCTGCCAGGATAAGGTCACCTCTGATGACTTAAGACAGACATGAGGATGATAACTGGGATAAGTCGTATATGCGCTAATGTCCCAACAGCACCTGATCGTAAATCTACAAAAAGGGGGGAAAAAGGTAGAATTAAAGAGCTGCCCAGACACAGTCAGCATCGCTACAAGGCTCAGAAGATAAAAGGCTCGGCCACCGTAACCCGTCCTGCACACCAACACTGAGGCAGCCAGGGAAGGCAACGGGCTGGAGGACAACGGGGTTGGCGATAACTCGGTGTCACACCAAGTGCCGCCAACCTTCTCTGGCAGAGCCCCGGTCTCTGCAGGGACAGTGCTCTGCAAGGTCACCTCCTACAAAGAGGGGACGAGAACAGCACTCGCCAAACGAAGGAGGCAGGAGACGTTGGGATGAAGAACCACCTGGCTGCGTGGTTTAGGTCTGTATTGTAATGCACACGTGGGGGTGGAGGGATGAAACAAGGTCCACGGGGAATCCCAACACTGTTATTCATTAATTTCATATTGTTTGGACCGCCTGAACGTTTTTTTTTTTTAACATTGCTTTATCTGTCTGCCCATCTCGAAACCTGGCCGCCCAGCCCAGCCCCACCACAGAGAGCAGCCCCCCCGCCCTCCCCTCTGCCGAACGCCCACCGGCCTTTCACTCACAAGGCTGCTAAACCAGCATCGCCCTAGCTGAACAACAACAACGTTTTGACTCCTGAGCTTGCTTCCAAGGAAAACTTTTCACTTTAAGCCTCTCCATCTGAACCGAATAATACATTGTTCTCCTGGAGACAATCCGTTTCAGAAGGAGTCTCAAATTTATAACCACGAGAAGCAATTTGCTCCCCCCGCCCCAGTATGGAAGAGCCACTTACTGTTGGCCGGTTGGTCTGATTTCATACACTCTCCTTCCACAATTGACACATCATCAATAGCAATATCACCTTCGATGCCAGGGCCCCGGATCCCTTCAAAAATGAGCTGGAAAAAAAATAAAGAACAAGCAGATCAGAGGGTGACAAATGGAAAATGTTCAGCTGCATTTTGTGCGTCATTAAATGACATGGATGGGCTTGGAACAAGATACATCGTGCAGAAAAGCGCAACCGAGTTCACACATACTAGTAAGGTGAACACAGAGGGTGTGTGACCTGTGGAGGCTTTTGCATTTCAAAATGGGCTGAAAAATAGCAGATTTGCTCATCATCTGCCTAGTTGTCTTCCTGGTGTCTCCAGGTCAGCTTTGCCACTAACTGTAAGGTGTGTATTTATGCGAGTACGGAATTGCTGCAGCAAAGAGCAGGATTAAACGGAGGAAAAGTTTTAAAGAGATTTGGGGTGTTTCTTCCCAGAAACTCCTGCCACCTGAAGCGAACGGCAGAGGCACAACTTGAAGAACAGCATCTGCAAGGTGTTGGAGGACCGAGCATCTACTCAACCACAGATGGCATGAAAAGACACAGGAGCCAGAAAAACTCCACAGTAACATGAGGTTTCTGGCTCTTGAAGGTAGGCCCAACCAGTCCCTCCCACCTCATCTCCCACACTGGACTCACTCATCTGCACCCCGGTGGCACCTCCCTGATGGCAGGAGGAGGAGAGGAGATGCCATCCTGCAACCTTCCCCTAGCCCATCAAAGCTTGGGAGAAACCTTTCAGTAGCCAGGCTGGTGCTCCTTCACCCATAACGCAAAGGCTGAATTTATCTCAAGGGACTGGAAAGGGACTACCTGTGATTCATAGAATTGTAGAATGGTTTGGGTTGGAAGGGATCTTAAAGATCACCTAGTTCCTGCCCCATGGGCAGGGACACCTCCCACCAGACCAGGTTGCTCCAAGCCCCGTCCAACCTGGCCTTGAACACCTCCAGGGATGGGGCAGCCACAGCTTCTCTGGGCAACCTGGGCCAGGGGCTCACCGCCCTCACAGTAATTTGAATCCCCTGAAGTGCCGTGGGGATCTCCTGCGATCACGTTGGTGGATTTTAACCTCCAAGATCTCCTGCTGCAGCAGGAATTGAGGAGAGTGACAGCCCCGCTTCTCTTCTGGCCCTTTTAGTTGCTCATCATCATGTCTAGAAGCTTTGATCCCTTCTAGGATTGGTTTTATATTTGTCAGAGAACATTGCGATGTGTTTTATCACAGAGAGGGTCACGGTAGAGATTTTATTCCTCTTTAAGGCTTTAACCTCTGCTAAATGGATGCCGGTGATTTCGAGGCATCTTGAAATCACATTTCTATTAATCCCCCTCTGTCAAATATTCCTAGTCTGAAACCCCAATGGCTACAGCTGGGAGAGGAGACGGTGCCTGTGTGGAGATGGATGGCTCGTTGCAAGGTCGGTAATATTATTTGCCATAATGTTTGCTATTAGCCATGGATTACTACTGTACTAAAGAAACAAAGTTATCCGCTCTCCTTCCCCAAAGCTGATGTGATGTTGTTCTGCCATACTGCTGCTTAATTAGCTTTGCCAAAGAGTGGACTCGTTCTGCGTTGCGAGAAATTTATTCACTAGAAAACTTCAAAGTCTTTCTAAAAAGATGAAGGAATTATGTAAGGAATATATTTCCCAAGCAGCACCATTTGCACAGTTATCTCTCCTTTCCCTTCCCCCGCCGCCACCCTCAGTCCTTTTAAGTATTTTTGGTTAACTTGGATGACAAGTTTTTTAACTTTAATCTGCAACAATATATGCATGAAATTAAATGAATTTTATAAGGGCGTGCTGTGGCGCTAATGGAGACGTTAACTCTTGGGGGTAGAGTCAATTTGAAAAAAAAAAATAAATTAATTCCATCTGGAGCAAAATACTTAAATTACTCTTCATAATGATCTAACTGCATCAGGGAGATGTCTGGGGCACTCAGATGGGCTCTCTCTTGTCATTGATTTCAGCAGGACACAGATCCAAGCCTCTTTTTTTGGCAGCTTCCGACATTTCTTCGCTCATTAATGCAGTTTAACCAGAGCTGCTCATTTGAAATGGATACCTTTCATTATAAATGACGAGTAAACGCTCAGGGCAGTGGAAGATGACCCTGGAGATCGCGGGGGTTGGTAGCTGGTCCAGCCGGATGCGTATCACCCAAGGACCGTATCACAACGGTGAGTGATGCCACCAGACATCGCATCACACGGGCAATTCTCCACTCCGCTGTCCCGCGGAGGGCATGTCCCTCAACCTTGGCCACAGACACATCTCGTCTCCTTCCTTTTCCTAAGGCTGAGCATCCCCAGTAGGTGCCTGACCCTGCAGCCATAAGCTGGCAACATAAAGCACGTATTTATAGCCCGCCCGGTGTGTCCTAAGCCAGGTGGTAAGGTCTGTGCTGGGAGCACTAAATAAACGTGGAAGCTCTGCATTTGGAGCAGGAGACTCCGCCGGTATTTTATTGAAGCGCGACACCGTAGGTTAATTACTATAACAAGGTGGATATTAATGCAACAGGGAACTGTAATTGGGAAAACAGTAAGTTTTTCCATAATTTACCCTGTTGTCTGAAAACAGTGTCTCAAGTAATTATCCCTCTGACAATTTTTCGACTCTACCTCTGACGGTGGAAAGTGTTCAGCTCGAGAGGAAAGTGTCTTCTCTTCTCCCCCAAAGTACAGCTTGCCCTCCTGCTCCTTTGGCAGCAGGCACGTCACCAGCCAATGGAGTTTAAAGTCAAATCTTTCCTGATAATGAAAAAACACTGTTTCCCGACAAAAGGACTCTACACAAATACAACGGCCAGCATTTAATTAAAATTTGCATTTGGCAATGAGCTTTATGGGCCTCAGAGAGGGGTTGTTATTAGCCAGCTTGGCCACATGCTCAGAACAAATCACCGCAGATGAGTGTTGGCACGGCATGGAGCACGATCCAGCCTGCAGCTCACAGCGATTGGCAGGAGGTGCCAGATGATCAGAATTCCCTATCAGTACCCCCGCAAAACCTATTATCTGCATGTCCGCGGCTTTACAAAGCTGTTAAAAATACTGCATTTAGCTGAAGAATAGAGGGACGCAGCAAAGGCCACTCTGCTCCCTTGACAGGGGAAGTGGAAATTAGCCCCCGCAGTGCCTCCAGAGTTACCCCCAGTGCCTCCGGGGGATTCAGCTTGTGCTTCCTCAGCCACATTTCAGGCAGACTTTACCTTCTGGCCAGTCTCCTAGTAAGTAGAGAGGAGCCTCATGAATGTCCCCAGCCGGACAGGGTGATGACAAGGGTGTAAACCCTTACACTTGCTGTAGGGGGCTGAAAATCTCAGCTGTCCGTCAGAGTCATTTACTTCAGGGCAGATCAGTCCCTCTTTTGCAAAAAATGTCTTTGACACAAGGAGGTGCCAAGGAAAGCATGGCTCTAGGCAGGTGGCTCCTGCTCAACTCTGAACTAAATTGACACCCTGTGGGATGCCAGCACGCAATGCATCACTTCCACGTGCCCTCTTTATCTGTGTTTCCTCTTTAAAAATACTTAATAAGTGAATATCTGACTAAGATGGCTTTTATGCAAAGCTTTTTCTGATTCCAAGCACGGTAGTCCTCTCAGTTCTTCATGACTGAAGCTTTGTTATATATCTCGGGGACTGGGAAGGTATAAAACAAATCTGGGCTGCACTTTTACTCCTATAAATTAACCTATAAAAAGTTTTAATTTCTGTGTCAGTGTACTGTTTTACTGCAAAGATTCACTTCAATTCACTCTCCTTAAATTTAACTGGGAGGTTTATATTCTTTTCTACTTAGACTCCTAAATGGAAAATAAAGTTTGTTTGATGCTGCTAAAAGTGTAATTTAAGGTTCCAACCACTCTGACGTTTATTTGTTATATTTGTGCGGAGCTTCACGGCTTTACATTCGGTTTATGCTGCAGCCTTTAAACATGAGCAATGTAAAAGGTGAAAAACAGCCAAGCAGAGGAGCTTCCACTTTGTGTACCAGCTGGTGGCCCCAGCGCAGGTGGTTTCGAAGCAATGCGAGCGAGGAGCACCAGTAGCAGAGGTGACCCCCGTAACTTTTCTGAAAGCAGCGGGGCCCCGCGCAAGGGCTTGATGCTCAGATTCCACGGTGGAAGCAGCAGCCTGGGTACCGGAGCTGCTGCCTGCTCTGCCCGTGCCTCACCACGGCTGCCCCGTGCAAGGCAGGCTCCCCAGCTTGCCCTTCCACCCAAGCCCATGCCATCCTCTCCATACTGATGAGGTGAGCCCAGGTTTGCACCCCATCACTCTCCTCCACTCCTCTCCATTGCTGGTGCCAAATCCTTTCTATCTCTTGGCCCAGAGCTGATGTCCTTGTCCTTCTCCTGCTTCTGCTAAAGCCTGGCCAGGTCTCAGGAATCCCTCTCAGACACAACTGCGATCCCTTCGCTTTCAACTTCCCCAGTTGAAGTTGAACTCCCTCTACCAGTCCATTTGTTATGTTCAGACACTAAATCCCCTTCACTGTTCAGGCTTTTTGGGTTTACCCTGACTTCAACACAAAGCTCACCCGCTCTGACCAGCTCCCTTCTACTCGGCCCCACGCTCTCAGTGCACTTTATCACTCGTATCCCTCTTCTCTGCACTCCTCCTCCCCAGTTCTGCCACTTTGTTCCGCTCAAACATCATGTAACGCTATTCTTCACATATCCCTCTCCTTCAGTTTTCCTCTAATCTCCCCCCACGCAACACTTCTGCGATCACCTATGCCAAATCATTTCTGTCATTGCCTCTTGTGCGTGGAAATAAAACCAAGGGGTCAGGACCAGTAATTATCCATAGAGTAAATCCCAATCTGCACGTTTAAGATAGCAGTTTTGACTCGCCCCCCCCTCCCCAGGGGACCAGGAGGTTGCAGGCAGGGGACAGAGGAGCCTGGAGGCCACCGCACCGCAGGGCACAGCGTATGACTCCTGCCTTCCCCGCCGATGCTCCCAGCCTCAGCCACGGGGACGGCTCACTCGCGGCAGCTGCCTTTTTGGGTCTGTTCCAGCTACAAACCGCTCGCAGCGTGAATGAGAACTGCCCACACTAGTCTGTCAGCATCTCACTGTCAAAGCAAAACGGAAACGTGTGAAAAACTGTCACAACTCGCGTAACTTGCGCAGCTCTGCCGTACCAGGAGCTCTGGGACCTTTCAGCAAAGACCCCAAGATCATTATTCCTTTTGCTGCGGAAAACCCGTGTATTTCAAGAGACCTCTAACACAGGCACTACAATGTGGATGCTAAACATTTTTTCACCGGAAGGAATTACGTATTCCAGTTGCTAATCTGAAATAAAAAGATGTTTTATGTCGTCTAACAGCATCTTCTGAAAACTGAAAGACATTTTGTCTTCAAGCAAAGAGCTGCTGTTCTGCCGTTAAAGCGTGCACTATTAAGCTCTACGGTGCTCACCTATTTACAGCAAGGAGAGCAATTATCTGTCCATAAAGCAGCTTTCAGCGCTGAAATGAAGCTGTGAAATCCTGTGTCAGAAGGAAAGGGTCAGCGTACACGGGTCCCCCCTTCCAAAACCCGAACATTCCCTTTCCCGGTGTGTGGTGCTTGTGCACCACGAAGCGATGCAGAAGCCGTTACCTGAAATGAAGTCGGGGGGTTTATATTAACGCGAGCTTGGTTCCAGTGCTGTCCCTTATTTCCACTTGAAGACCACAACGGGTTCTCTATCGCCGTCTGCCCTTTCAACCGCAGGTAAACGTTCAAGCTTCCTAGAAGAGAGGTGGAGAACTGGAATTGATCAGGCGCTCTGATGGAGCAGAGATGCCGGGCTGGGCACAGCATTGCCCCCCGGCCCATTCCGCACGGGCCTCCTCTGGGTCTGGGTGGACGTGGAGAGCTTCTTGTCGTAAATTCAAAAACTTTTAAGCTTGGGAACACCGTGACCTGGTGACGTGAATTCTCAGCAGAGGCAAACCAAGCGTGCAGGGAGCGCTGGCAGCGCGATTGCACCCATGGCTCCCTGCAGCTCCGGAGGGAGATGAGGCTTCCCAGGGGGAGATGGGCAAAAAAGAGGTTGCTTTAGTGCAAAGAAGGCATTTATAACCTCCTAACCCAAGGATAAATAAGCAACTTGATTGCCTTATGCTCTCGCTTAAGGACTGTCCAACTTCTAATGGAGTGCCTTAGAGCCTGGCAAATCCATCTCAGAGATAGACGTGATGCCCTTACTAACACTAAGAGTATCTTTGAAGGACAACCTAGTCCTCTCAGGTCAAATAACCTTGGAAAAGTTGTCCCTCACTGTGCAGAAACACCCCACAGCCCTGGCTCTTTCCCCACCAACAACCATTAAGTTACTGGTTCCAGCACAGACATTATTTCCAATAGGTAACGGATTGTCTGCATTTGGCAGCCCTTCTCTCCCATTAACATCCCTGCTTTAGACCATGAATGGGAGCCAGACTGCCTTGGTGCACCACGAGACAGCAAACGCACCCACTTCACTGAATTACTGAACTGTAGGGTTCGGTAATTCCCATAGTTTGGAGATTTTGTCCCTTCTTGCTCACCGCTGTTAACCTGCAGAGGTGTGGGGCAGTGGTGTCTCTTTCAACTATATAAATCAAAGCATTTGTCTTCCTTGGAGAAAGTTCAGACAGTCAAGCTCACGCAAGACCACTTTTTGTTAGGGAGCTTGGAATGGCAGCTGGGAAGCTCATACAAATTACATTCGCAATGAAACCCCTCAGATCTGAGGCAGCTGCACGGTGACTCAGCTCCTGTTGATAAAAAGTTCTTATTTCATGCAACGGCCAAACTCAGTGCCTTGAAAAACGTAAGGCTAAACGTGTAATGGAGCAGCAAATATTCTCATCATGGCTATTTCACCAGGGTGCCCAGGATGAGGCCATACATCGCCTTTGAAGGAGGTGGGGGAAGCGATGCTCGCCGGAGCGCCCGGCCAGCACCGTGTCTCCCACCTGCCTCCCGCCGCAGCACGGTATTTTCCCCACGCAGGGGAGGCTGCAGAAGCAGCACAAAGGAAACGCGGCTTCCAACAAGGGTAGTCTGTCTCTGCCCGCACGCACGCTGCCTGGTAAAACAGAAAAGACCTGGAAGAGAAAGGTCTCGCAAGGAGGGGAGCGCTCGGGAGGGTTCCCTGCAGCCCCAGGAATATGTCTCAGGGCTGCTCACAGCAAGCGCTGCTCAGCCCCGGCCCTCTCCCATCAACGGCAGCGGCTCCTGGGCAAGGTTTATACTGTCCGGCTTAAACGTTTCTCCCTTCCTTCCCATCTGCTTCTCTCCAAGACCCTTTTTTTTTCAACAACCGCGTTGGGTCTGTGGTCTGAAAAAAGGCAGGGTCTTAGACAAGACTACCTAAAGTTATAAAACAGAGTTATATACCATGTTATTTTTCTAAAAGACAAAAAGCAATGCCCGTATCAAGCAAGGGATGAATTTCTGGCAGTTTCGCCTGTCTGTGCAGGCTGATCCCGCCCATGCCGCTGGGCTGTTTGAAATAACTGAACAATTTAGATATCAAAAGCATGTAATTCCATCACTGCTGAGGCTACAGAGATTTGATTGTTCATAGCACACTCAGCCTCTCTGGGTCACATAATTTCTTCCAATTAATAGCAGAATGATAGCAATCTTACTTAAAATAGAAAATAGCCATTACTGTACCAGATATGCCCAGTACGTTGGTTAGTATGGATGTACCTGCCTGACCCTCATTGCTAGATATGCCCCAAAACGTCGCTGAAAACTTAACTAATGACGCCTGCAGCAGATGCTCCTCCTGGAAATTCTGCCAGTAAGGCTTTGGAAAAGTTCCACGGCTTTTGCAAAGGTGATGCTGGGGAGGGAGGGTGGGCTGGCTAAAGGGTTCACACTGAGCGGTGTCCAGCAAGAATTCATCTACAAACTCTTCCAAACTCCCGACAAATGGGTAACGAAGTGACTCTTGAGGAGGAGACAGAGAGTAACTACTGTGAATTACGGAATGAAGTTTCCTCTCTGACAGATCCTGCCAAGAGAGCGCAGGGCGCTGCGGAGACGTCACCACCTCCAGCCCTGGGGTGACATTTTGAGTGCTCATCACCATGCGGACACAAACAGCTTTCACAGTGTGCTCCGACAGCATCTTTTGCCTCCACTTTTTGTTCTGTGCTGGCTCGCTAATGATAAGAAAAATTATTGTTCTTGGAGTGTCAATTAGAAATGCCCCATTTTGGGGTGTAGATGGAAAAATTGGAAATATAGATTGTTTTAAAAGATGGTGACAGCTATAAGGGATCTACAGCCTCTTTCTGTCTCAACGTAGAGACACAATAAGGATGGTGACTCTTCACTCTCTTGTTCCCCAACAACGGCTCATTGTTTGCTGCAAATTAAGTAACGGGAACTTCTATTTCTCTTTTAAGTTTTAAGAGATAATCTGCCTTCTCCTTTTGAAGGATGGGGAGCTAAGTGTGTGCGCCTTCCCTGGCAGCCAGCATTCACAGAGCGAGCTCCGTGCGATCTGTCAGGAATTACAACCAGACTTGTAAGTAAGAGCCATCTATTTCAGGTAAAGAAACACTTTATCTTTCTGAATCTCGCTGCCATGGCATGGGACGCAGCTCCCTGTTTATCTCGTCGGAGCGGTGCCACAGCGTAAGTGCTCATCTCAGATCTGCGCACTGCAAAGACTCCCCAGTACCTCTCCTTATCGCTACAGACCTTTTCCGCCTCTTCTCCAGAGACACCAAAGACCCAAACAGCGGGCACAGACGCCGAGCTGGATAAACGGGAAGGTTTACAGCTGGATAATTTTGAACATCAGCTAAAATGATGGTAGCTAATGTCAAGCATTGGAACAGGCTGCCCAGGGCAGTGGTGGAGTCGCCATCCCTGGAGGGATTTAAAAGCCACGCAGACGTGGTGCTGAGGGACATGGGGCAGTGGGGGTTAACATTAAAGAACATTTAACATTAAAGAAGAAAAATGGTATTGAGCAATTTTGGTTTTCGGCAACTAGGTGTCCACACTGCCATGAACAAATTCTATGTAACTATGCTCGTTAATCAACATTGCCCCATCTTCACCTGTGAGTCAGCTCCTTCATCAGCTGACATTATACATGTCAATTCAAAAAATAAACGTCAATAAGAAAGGGCAATCTCAGCAAAGAAGGTCAGAACACAGACACTTGCTGATAAGGTAGACCAAAAAAAAAAAAAATAATAAAAATCGCACCAACTGCAGCCTCTGTGGCGGTTTTTCTTATACTTTATCCCAACCCTAAGCTATTCCAGAAAAACTCTTTGACTCTTCGTGTTCGTAACTTTGCTCTTCACTGTCATATAGCAGAAACAGTCTTATGGGGCAGTTTATATTTTTTCTGCTTAGCATGGCATGGCTCAATCGCTCCCCTCCGATACAGAGCCAAGCTCCCGCTGCACCGTGGAGCCAGGAGAATCCGGCCCTGGGGCTGCATTCGGGTCCTCAGCAGCGCAGAGACAACTTGACAAAACCACGGGAACTTGTCTGCTCTGTTTAAAACCTGAACTCTGCCTGGTGGCAGCCAAAGGTTTCCCGAAGCAACCACCAGAACGCACTGTGAGGATGTGCTTGCCCTTGAAATATATATAAAAATGCATCAAGTGAGGTCAGCTTGGCACTGGAATGCCTCTTGAGACACTGGTAAGCACTGAGCACCCCACAGGGATTTATGTGATTTAGAAAATTGGGCTGTCTGTCGTTTATACTTTCACATTTTCCCACACCTTTTTTTCATACCGCTCAAAGAAATCGAACATGTGCGCTGAAAGAGCCATGACTGAAAACAGACGTACAGGTACACCTTGAAAATAGATACCCCCACAGCTTGCGAGCCAATTGTTTGTGATTTTTACAAAGGAACCGTGTGCTTCTGTGTCGCACACAGGCTGTGCCACTCCAGCCGCCGGCACCTGAGGAGCGTCTGCTGCTCGTCGCTTGATCCTGAACCTAGCGAGGAGCGGCTCAAAGCTCTGTGTTATTTTCAGGCAAAGTCCTTGCAAATGTCACCTTTTCTGTTTCCACACTCTAAAGTTCCCACGCTCGAAACCTCACGCGTGCACGAAACACTTCCCATCCATGAGAGGGGCTCCTGCTAGCGTGCTGATTAGTGGAAAACACATTTTTACAGCAATTAGGACGCTATCAGGCACCTCTCTTGCCAGCTTTGGTGGCAACTGGCCCTTGCGGGTGTTGGCAGTGCTCCCATGCTTTTGTTTCGTGCAAGAGGACTTTTCTCCTGCTGTTTCTCCCAAAGTGAAAAGACAAGGTCATTGGCTTTCTCTCACCTATGTGCTGTCCATACATGTGATAGTAGAAGCTGAAGCAATAAGCTGTGTTCGTAGCTCCGTAGGGATTTTTTGGAGCGACACTGAAAACAGGACTAACAAGTCTGGCCTTTTCTCCTTCCAGCCTGGGGCGGGATGTCTCGATGTACATGTAGAACCCTAGGGAAAGTCCAAATGGAAATTGTCAGGTTGCAGTCCTCAACATCCAACACGTGTGTACGAACAGGAAGACACCAGAGCTATCAAGCATCTTGATTCATTTTGCACACTCATCTGGCATCACCATGGTTTCTGGGACATACTTCCCCTGCGTTAAGCCCATGTGTTTTCCACAACTGCTTCAAAGACATGTTTTCTACCGAGACTAAAATCAGGCCCAGCAGGTCAGTGCTCGTCAACAACTTCAAATCGATGTAATGTTGTATAAGCACAAGAAAAAAAATCTTTATGATGGGGTTCAGCCTTCATTCTCAAGGTTGCAATTTGTTCCTATAAACAGTGAGCGGGGAGGACTTTTAAAATAAAGGGAAAATATCTCGACGTAAACCTTTCAAGGAACATTTTCAACTGGCCACGTCAATCACATGTTTGACAAAAGAAGACAATATTAATTTATTCTGATCCTGGCCTGTGCCAACAAGAGAGATAATACTTACTTAATCTAACTAAGCAAATACAATGCAGTATGGTTTTTTCCCCTTTGGTAGTGCAAGCAGGGGGCATACAATAAAATAGCGTTGAGTTACTGCAGTGCTTGATAAATCCAGGACAACACGTCTGACTTTTCAAATGCAAATATACACCGCAGTCAGGATGGCACGCTTCTGTTAAGCGGGGTAGCAGATTGAGAATTACACATTTTAGCAACACCCAAAGTAAAAACGGGGCAACAAAATTTCTCATTGTGACTCTCTGAGAGAGTCCGGGTTAGAATTTAAATGACATAAAGAAGACTATTTCAAGATGTACCAGGATATTTCCCCACTAGACGGTGACGTGAAAGCAATCACTTTGAAAATGGCACAATAGAAACAACACAAGATGGTTAATGGCACCGTTAGCGGGTTGTGCTTTGGGACCAGCCACACGCCTCAGCACTGGCAATTTCTTTTTGAAGTCCTTGAAATACGCTTATTCTTGGTATGATCGGGAAAAACGACACTGCTGGCGGAACTGGCTGTCCAGGAGAGGGCCCTCAGCCCAAGGGAGCAGCAGAGCTCCCAGTGCCGGGGAGCAGGCACTCCGCTGGAGCTTACCTTCCTTGGAGCCCGTCCGATCCGCGTTTGGCCCCGTGTTCGGGGTATATTTTGTGTCTCTAGTGGCAGTGCTTTGTTTTGTCCAGTCGAAATTGTCCGTGTCATCTTGAGTGAAAAGGCAAATGTTACCGTCCTCAAACCCACAGTGGAACTCTCCTGCCAACGCAGCAAACGAGCAGAAATTTAGGTGCGGAAACTATTCATCCTATGCTTGTTTGTCAAAGTACTTGTTAATTATACCAAACACATTGTGGGACGACGCTTATTAAGGGCACTGGAAAATAGACATATATTTATTTTACGTCAGTTTCCAGTGTTTAGTCTAGTTTTTCTTTTGCAGTAACCTCAACGAAAAAAAAATCACGGTCATCAATCTGTGTTGGTGTTACTTGAAATTATATGCAAATCTTATTGTATAGCTCCTCCTCACACACTGACAGGGATACAATTGCCCTTAGAGACTTTGCCTCTTCTTACCCAGCTAGCGTTTCTAAAAAGCTGAGAGGAACAGGCAGCACGTCCGTAAAACATGGGAAAAAAGTGAGAGGTTGGTTGTTTTGGTTTAGAGATAAGAACATTAGGGAAAAGAGGACAGCAGCTTTTCAGAATGGAAACATTATCTCCAAGTGACATCTAAACTGTTCTTGGTTTTCAGTAGGGATGGGAAAGCAAGTAACGGCCAAAATAAGAGCGAAGGAGCTCTAGGGCGAAGAAAATCTCTAAAAATCAGGACAGTGAAGCACATGAATGGATTGCTCAGGAAGAGAACTGAGTCCCCATCACTGGATTATAATAACCAGTTAGACAAATACCTGGGAGGAAGGTTTAGGTCTATCTGAACAAGGCAGGACAGGTGATTTTATCACGTCCTGAAGACATCTCCTAGACTACCACTAAGATTTCTGTTATGTACTTGAGGTCAAGTGGTAAAAGCTTGGGGCTAAAGAATAAAACTGCCAAGAACCCCAGGGACGATCATTGGGATTCTCTCCTTTGTGAAACAGAGGTGCGTGAGACACACAAGTGCAGTGATCCCACCTGCCAGGTGATGGTGGGACGAGCAAGTCCTACCGTCAGGCATTTAGGAACCAAAACAAATCCAAACCTCAAGGTTCAGTTTTCACGTCACAACAGAATAAGGCCCCATGTAGTAAAATGTGCAAAAGCTTAATTTTATGCACACGAACACTTCCCGCTGAGTTTACTCTTCCAGCAAAGTCAATTGATTTATCTGAGAAAACAAGCAAATCTCTCGTCTCTAGGGAGAAGGCAGCTGTCTGCACACTGTGTCAGCACAGCCTTCTTTATAGGCGCGCGATTTATATTCATTGTTATGAGGAACTCTTAACACCAGGCGTCATGGGATTATTCACCTGAGTTAAATTGAGAAGGTATATAAATGTTTGCAGGTTTGGGGTTTTGGTGAACTATAAATCCACTTAAGCCACTGGAGCTTCAGTGTAAATCAGTGAAGACAGAGGGGCCTGGAGCTTAGCTTGGATATGTACTGCTAAGCAAGGATGCTGGTCTGCAGCTTATTTAAAATCAGGTACTACTGCAAACTGCAAAAGCAGGCTTGAAAAATTCATTCCAAACCACAAGGCACTTTCCAAGTCTTCCTCATTCTGCTACTGCCCATCCAAAGAGCAACACAAACTGCACCCTCTCCACAACAGTCAGCATAACGCCCTTTTTTTTTAATCCCTGAGTTATAAAATGAGGTTATCACAAAAATGCAGTCCATAGAAACTTCCTTGGCTATTAGCACCTCAAGTCGATTGACTTGATTTCTCAATAAATCCATCAACTTTATTAGAGGCTCCAAGAGAATTCATTTCCTAAACCACGGTTCTCATAACCACCGGCATGAAGGGGAGCCAATTTCAGGACCTTGCACCTCAGTTTGCCTCTGGAAGCAAGGCCTTCTGAATCCAGAATTTGGAATGCCGAAGTGGCAATATAGAAAGCCATTCAATGGAGGAGCACCATCGCGAGCACTGCAGAGAAGGAACACGAGTAGAGGCCTGATTGTGGTTCTTCTTGAGAGATGAGCAAATCAAAGAACGAGGCCACAAGGAATACACATGCATAAATTACACCCAAAATCCTTTGACAGAGAAGCAAGTCAATAGATGCAGTCGGACACTTCCATCCTTATCCCAAAGACCAGGAAGATAATGCAAAGACCCTGACAAAGCTCTTGAAAGACACAAGGACTCAAATGAAGCACTCTGAGCAAAATGCCAGATGTGCCTCTCATCTCCAAGAACACCTTTTATACGATTTGAGCTCCCAATTTGCTTGGTTTACACTATACTCTGTGCATTTGACTTCCACCTCCACTCATGCAAGCCTTTTCTATAGCAAAACCGGCGCTGCTTCTACCCAATGTGATAAAATGAAAGGGCAAAACAGTAACTAGAGGAGAAAAGTTCTGAGTACTAGATCCAGTCCTGCAGCAAAGTGAATTAACACAAAGCATTTTCAGCCACTCAGCAGTTTCTAACATGGCCCCTCCAGTACCTTAAGAGCTGCACTTGCATGTCGCATCATGCCCTCAGAGCTTCATTAAGAAATTCCACATCAGCAGAACAAAAGATTTTTCTTCAAGTTTAAAAAAAAAAAAAAAATATATATATATTTTCAGGCCAGAAGAAAAAAGGTAAGTAAAAGTTTGCCATTTATTTAATAGGGAAACACTGGTTTCACGTGGGACTGCCATTTGGAATACATTGGGAAAGGTTAGTGCTAAATATTCTCGGCACTAAACGCTTCTTATAAAATGGCAGAAGAATAAAAACGGGAAATAGTTCCCCAGGGTTAGCTCGGTATTTTTCTTAGACAAGAAGTAGGAGCATTTAAATAGGTCTGGATGGTCCTGACCTGTCCGTTAACGGGGCTGAGTGCAGGGGGAACGGCCGGCCCTTCCCAAGCACCCATGGGTGCTCCCGCTCATGACACCCCTCACGCCACTACGGTCTGCTGAAAGCACCCACAACGGTGCCAATTACTATTAAAGATAGTGGTCAATTTTTGTCAAAGCACATGCCAGCTCTGGAAGTGGATTCAGGTTATTAATAATTTCATTGCCAATTAGGGCAAAATCTGAAACTGTTCTCAAGGTGAAACACTCTTCATTGTAGTATGAATTACTGTCATCTGTTTCCATAAAATTCAAGTTGAATATGACTCTCTAACATCTAATCTCTTCCATTATACAGGTTTAACACCTAGTTGCACTAATTGACAGAAAATCCTTACGGTTTAAATTAAATGGTTTCTATTATACATTACAAAATAAAATGTAGATCTGAGGCTACATCTCCGTGTTTAAGGCATTCAGTACTACTTGCACTGCAGACGCCTTATAAAAAGGAAGGACTTATGGAATGTGATTATTCCAGAAATGAAGCAGGAACAACGGGACTTCAGTTTCCAATACAGGTGTCTTGTCCCAGTTGAATACAGCTCTTACTCTTCATCCACAATGATGTCAATATAATCAGAATTGAGCCCAACAGGTTTAGAAAAAAAAACGAACTTGGTTGATGTTACATAGTCTACTTCATCATCCATTATGCCTTTTCAGTGAAATACAATGAGATTGTAGAAAGACCCGATAATTATGAGATTGAATTTTTATGGAAGACAGAATTTCTTTTCTCCGGCTTACTGGTTTGAACCCATTTGCAGACCAAGGTTTCTTCCCTGTCCAAAGGTTTGGGAAAGGTCTTTGGGGAAAAAAGCACACCAAGATTCTACCACCTCTTCGCTCATCTGAAATAAATTACACCGGGTACCCTACAGTTCTGGTAGGCAAACTTCCCATCGCCACCAGTGCAGAGCAAGGCAGGCCTAGAAGGCAGATGAAGGGAGCGGTGGACAGGTTGCCAGAGACACCCTTGGTCCCTTGAGCTGCACAATCCCCATCACAAGGGCAATTTGGATGCCACATGCACTGTACTGTGTGCCTAAGAGAGCCGTTGATTTTAACTGAGACATAGAGACATTTGGAAAATCAGACAATTTCAGATCTGAAAATCATAGAAGACCACAGCGTGAAGCACTTGGGATGGCAATGAATTTTTTTCTTAACATCGTAGAGTATATATTTAATATATTAATTAGCAAGGGTCTCATCTGATGCTCCTTTAAGTCAAAGGGAGTGGTTCCTTCAGCTCCCGCGAGCTTTGAACTAAGCCCTGATTAATTATTAACGCATTGCACAAGATCTTCCACAGATAAGTTTAAAACGTTCAGAAAGGCTTAGCCGTCGTGTGTGAGGGATGGAGAGAGAGGCTGCTCGCGCAGCCCCGTGCTGTTTTCTTGCCCGATTATGGCTGTACTACAGCAGCGATAATGGCAGACAGGATCCCATTCCCTTTATTTTTTTGCATATGTTATGAAAAGCAAGAGTAATGGCAGAATATGTTCCCACAGCAAAACATTCATGCGCTGTGGTGTGGAAGAAAACCATGAAGTAGATGTGGGGAACCTTTATCCACCAGCCCATCTTGCACACAAAACTAAGGCGGTGCCTGCAATCCACGGGCTGCAACTGAAAGCGAAATACTTATAATTTACTTCTTCACTGTAAGGGACAATGGGTTCAAGGACAATTCTTCATACACATAAAAGCTAAAAAAGATAAAGAAATACTTACGTAGATGTGGATTTACTGGAGCTGGAAGACAGAGCAAAAATAGTATTAGCACAAAGAAGAATTTCTAATTCATCAATATTTAGATGATCCTCAATTTCCTCCCCCTTAATACATTGATCACGGCTCCTACACCGAGACGGCCAGCAAAGCCTTCCTTTTTGAGCAAATTTGGTGGCACACTGGCAATCCAAAGGCAATGATTTCAGTGGGAAACGACAGCCTCTCCCACCCACGATGTGTACGCTCCGTCACTAGCACCGCCAGCCTGGGGAACAAGGTGCTGTAATTAAGCACCGAACCTAGATTATTGGCACCGATATTGTAAGGGTGGGGAGAGCTGCACAGCAAAACTCCGGGGTCATGCCTTTGTACAGGAACCCAACAAAAACTACAGAAAAGGTGAATTCATCAAAAGCGGAGGTTCTGCATTGGACCTTACTCGTCACTTAAAATTTCCTTTTAGTCAAGAATACTTCACATAATGAATTCCCCTTCTACTCATGGAATAATACTATCCTTCAATTTAAAATGCCTGGGTACATATGAGTCTTAAGAAAAATACAGCACTTGCGTTCTTCTTAGAAATGCCAATTTCCCTTTCAAATAGCAGCGAACATAAGCACAGCAAGTTCGTGAGAAGAAACTGGAGCTCATTAGACCCAGAGACACAACCAAGAAAACGCACGAGAGTCTTCTGGCACATAAACCCTTTTCCAGGGAGGATATACTTTAAAGAAATTTAAGAAGAGGACAAAGGAAGGTGAGGTTTGCTGTCCTAAAAAGCTTCCAGCTGGAGGGGCCACATTCAGTGACCAGCACAGGGACCCGCCAGCGCGGCTGGGTCCGAGATGCTGCTCTCCTGGGCTCTGCTCTCAGGGACAGAGGAGCAGTGCAGCATCCCACCTCTCTGCACCCCACCTCTGCCCGCTCCCCGCCCCACGGCAGGAGCAGCCCGTGCTGACCCCTCAGCTTGGGAGGCATCAAAAATAATGTTGCCAACACTGCAGAGAACCTTGAGATAACTTTGCTAAAAAAAAAAATATTACTTCTGTCTGTTCTTGTATGGGTCTGTGCAATGCCCTGCTTGACACGGCAGGACCACTGGGTACTGGAAATCTTGGGGGAAACTGATAAAACTGGCACTCTTATTTCACAGACCCTTGGCAAAATTACAAAAACCTCTACATTCATAATTCTTTAATATTGAAGTTCACCTACTTAATACCTTAATAGGATGAAACAGAACGAAAGTCAAATCTTGATGGTGCCTACAGGTATCTTAACCATGGGAATGGCTACGCGGGTTTAGGTCCGGAGTGACCTGGACAATGCTAAACAGGGGAAATGGGGGTTGAATGAGAAATTAGTCCGCAGTTCTGTGCTACCTGTTTGCAGAAGGGTAAATTTGAGGATGGATGATTCGGGGAACAGGGCCCTTCTTACCCTTAACACATGTGAGAAACAGAAGGATGCTCAGCTCAGAGTTGGAACTGCATGTTATTAACCGAAAATTTGAGATCAAATTTTATCTCCAAAGAATGGGTGCATCTGGCAATGCCAGACTTCCGAAGGAGTGCTGCTCTGTGTTTTCTTGCTGCCCTTCCCACGCCTCGTTTACAGACATGAACCCCCAGCCACAGATTCTACGTAGCTCTAGATGCAATCTGAAGTTTTCAAGACAGCTTTAAATTAGCAACTCTGCCATTTCATCTTGCCTTCACTGCAACAAACGAACAGTGACTTGCCCCAGTGCAATCTCCTAAAGAAACGTAGTCATTACATTATATTAGATAACCTCATAGCTTTTACCAACAAATTACCTTTCCTTCTCCAAAAAACATTCATTTTGTGAAAACCTTGACTGACTGAACTTGGAATTAGCTGAAATTGCTGAGAACTACATTTACTGATGCTTGGTTTGCAACTAAACGTACGGGCTTTTATGGAAACTATCATCAGTGTGTAACCTTGAGTCATCCTATTCAGATTGTTCACAGCTGAGCAAAAAAGGCTTCTTGCCAAGCCAGCTTCGGTTCACACTGATTGACAAAAAGCAGAAAAACAAATTAAAGCAGTTAGGCTGAACTTATCTAACATCATAAAGTAGGAAAAAAAACCCCACCCCAACCAAACAAAAACCCAGAAAGCCCGCTTTTCTAATAGAGCGCGCTGCTAGAAGACAACGTGCGATGGCTCCAGCTCTCGCCGCGGGAAGGGAAGGATGCTGCCTGCACGACACACAGGTAGCAAGTTAAATTAGCCATAAAGGGAAATTAATGGATGACTGAGGGAGTAAATTCCCAAGGCCGGCTTTGAAATGTCTGGAAAATCTGCGCACCTCGGAGGGTTATCGCTGCTCTGCTCAGCCGACCCTGGCTCGTGCTGGGAGGAAGGTTTTGCTGGTGGAGAATCTCGGGAGGAGAACAAAGTGTCACAAAACGTTTGAGCTTGGTTAGAGCCAAGACGGATGATCCCTTAATCTTCCTGCCTCTCCTCCAGCAAGCAGAGAATAAAACCTGCCGGAATTTCAGTCTGTTGGATGATTTTGCTTTTCGGTGAGCTGTATTTGTGCGGGTCACAGCAGAAAAATGTGGGCTGAATGGGTTTTGCGCTTCTGCCAGGTGCAACCGCGTTTATGCACAGACAGTTAAACTTCCCACAGATCCTTCCCAACACAGACACTTGTTCAGCTCACCAGTGAGGTGGCCTTCAGAGACTGCAACAGCATGTCCCTCCTTTAAAAAAAAATAGCTGCAAACCAAGCTTTCTTTAGTATGAAAACCATAAAGGCAGAGGTCAGGAGAAGCATGCTAGATGTTCAGCTGCTATGTTTTTTCCCGCTGGAAGCTGGTTACTTGTGGGAATGACAAGCAGCACCTAAAAGCTTTAACCAAGATCAGAAGTCCACACCTCTTGGTTTGGACAGGAGAAGTAATATTCACTGTAAATATTGGTACTCTACAAGGACAAGGCTTCCTTCCTCTCATAACAGCAATTATCCTAACTTACCATCTATACCACTACGTAATACTGGAAACACAAGCTTGTGCAAACTTAGAAATCCTATCATTTATGCCCTATTTGGTGCCAATTTTGTTTTTCTGGTGTCTGGCAATATAATAACAGTAACAACAATAGCAATAATAATATTAACCACAATTATATACTCTTATTCCGTACAAAATCTGGAAAGTGAATAAACCTCATCTGAAAATACGCAAGCTGGACTACAAAGTGACCGGCCACCATCATCTATCTGCCACTGTCGCAAGAGGCTGACTCTGTACACCAACAGCAGTCGTGTCGGGTTGTTGGCTTTTTCTGTAGCACTAAATTGGCTTCTCTAATCCCTGGTTAACTTTAAAAATATTTAAACGTTAAGTGCATATCTAAAGCAATGAGCGCTGAAGTTTTAGTTGCAGCAGTTGGAGGACTTTACAGTCATCTCGTATCAAATAGGCTGACAGAGATTTATGTAAAGTGATGGAGGTTATATTTAAACTGTTACTGCGAGACATATCTGTTTTGTATTAGCCTACAAAACACTCATTAGTGCTACTAAAACTGCCCTGTTTGTATTTACTCGGCAGACTGTGTTCACGAGCAGAGTAACATATGTACCTACCAAAGAATTTGTCAAGTGATGTTTGGCTGTAATTATCACCGTCGCTCCTACTGTGATGATTGCTCTTTTCTCCCGTCCTTTCGGCGTGCAGAGGAGAGAATAATTCATGGCAGGCGAGGGATTTCCCTACAAAATGCTTCCGGCACAGGTAACTTTTTGATTCATGGGATTGGATACTGCTGAGTTTTTATTTTGTATTTACGGCTCCTGCTTGGGATGGCAGGGTATGCTGTACAGAGCTCCTTACTGAGGTTTTACTGCTTTAATACTCTCCTTATTTTGGACATTGGCTAGCACACCGTAAGCGGTTGTTTTTATATATTAGCAATTTCCATGTTAATCTCTAGTTGTGGGTTTTAATTTAAAAGGTGACGTGCTCTGCATCACGGACACAGGAGCGTAACCCAATAAAAATAAATTCACAGATAGGATGGATGTGGCTTAACTTTAGTGATCTAAAAGTTAGGCATCTCGTCTAAGAGAGGCATTGGAGTGTCTCTGAAATCACTGGAGAGATTTGGGCACGTCCAGAGGGTGATTCATCCCCTGGAAGAAATCTGGAGAAACCTTCTCCTCTCTAGTAAGGCAGCAAACGCAGCCAACACACCAGAAACGTCATGTTGATCCTTAAACGCTTCACAACTATTCTAGAGAAATCGGTTCTGCGCGGTACCTGCCCAAGATTCTCCTCCTGCAGCAGACAAGCTTAAGCTGTCAAAGTAAAACCTCGGCAGTGCATGGCCTATCTATCCTCTATTTGCACAAAAATAAAACTCAACTGCAATTGCTAACGCATTTCTTAAAGGCAAAAGACACTGCTACCATTTTTAGCAACTCTAACTACGACGTGTCTGATCTGCTTTTCACACTGGCTGCATTTCTTCAAAATGGGGTGAAATCCTCTTAGCCCACATAAAATTTAAAAAAAAAATATGGCAAAAAACGTTTGTGATGGGAATCCTCACCAGCAATACAAACACATCGGTGCATTTTAGATCTAAAAAAAACCCCTATTTACTCGAAGGTTGCTCGAGCACCAAACAGGTTGCCCAGAGAGACTGTGAAGTCCCCACCCTTGGCGATATTCAAGACCTGAAAGGAGATGGTCCTGGGTCCTGGTCCTCCTAAAAGGGTATTCCTAAAGTGGTGGGATGAGAAAGAAGGGCTAACACTGCTGGGGGCCGGTGCGCTTCTGCAGTACTGAGCACTGGAGTACGCACACACAATCCCACCGAAAATAGGAACATTCAAATATTTTCCTCCTTCCCTGAGGTCTCACAATTGAAAAAAAAATGTAATGGGAGAAAAATGTGAAAAATTATCTTAGTTCTCCTTTTAAGAAACATTCACGTGGTGCCTTTTATTTTCTGGGTACTGTTTATAATTATGTCTTACATTGATGCAGGCCTGCTGCTGCGCATCCCGCTAGCCCATTAACTGCTTTTCTAAGATTCCAGCATTTCAGATTATAAGTATCAGATTTGCACTGTAATAACGTATGTGATAGCATTATTTTACAGCTGAGGCTATAACATCCTTAAAATTAGCCTGGTAATAGTTTGCTGACACTATAGTCACTGCATTAATGCTGAGATAAAAACGCACATTTTAAGCGCACAAAGCCTCGGTGGTTCTGGGATCCCTCTTCCAAGGGAAGTCACTTTAGGTTTGTCTTGTTGGTATGAGCATCTGGCTCACAATTTCTGAAGCTGGGAATTTGTCGGCACCAGAGTAATAGCCCCGCGTCGTGCTCCAAGAGAGTCTCTCCATCTGGGGCACGAGGCACCGGCCGCCTCCCTCCTGGGCGGCTGGATTTTGCATTGGCACCTCATCAGCACCTTTGAAACGGGATGTTGTTCACATCTGTGCTAACGGCAGATTCTAGGAGAAAAAAAAATTTGCAGCAGACAAAATACGCCTTTTATGCTGCGTGGGCATGTTCTTCCTGCCAGCCAGGGGCTAGAAATGTAAATCACATAACGTTTCATTAAAACCTCAAACTCAGCACGGTTGTGAGCCATAGCCGAGACCTCAGTCAACCTCCCGAGACTTGCCAGAGTACAGCCACCACCAAGAAAAGGGCAGTAGCGACTGAGTGACCCAAGTGGGTTTTTTTTCTCCCTATGGTCAGTATTTAAGCCATGGGAGAAACTTCCAAGGTCCACAGAGAGGGCAGCAGCTGCCTGGCACGAGCTGGCTGTGAGGACGTTATTTTTTTTTTTTCAGATTTGTTCACTATTTTAAATTATTTGATAATGATTTTTGAAAATAATTCTTGATCTGTAGGTCGCTTTTGGGCCTTCTGCTGCACGTGATTTCCTGCTTTAGGCTCTCCCATGTATCTGCGTAACCCTACTTACTGTTGGATCCAGCTCCTGCAGCAATTGGACCTCCGTGGCTAGCTCTGACGTGACCTGTGCATCACCTGGCTTTTGTCCTGCAGGATCAGCAAGGTTCCTCATGATAGAACCATAGAATGGTTTGGGAGGGAAGGCACCTTTACAGGCCACGAGCAGGGCCATCTTCCACTAGATCAGGTTGCTCAGAGCCCCGTCCAACCTGACCTGGAATGTTTCCAGGGACGGGGCATCTCCCACCTCTCTGGGCAACCTGGGCCAGCGCTCACCACCCTCAGTGAAAAACATTTCTTCCTTAGATACAGTCTGAATCTCCCCCCCTTTTAGTTTAAAACGATTACCCCTTGTCCTATTGCAACAGGCCCTACTAAAAAGTGTCCCCAAATGATAAACTCCTACCTTCACGAGTCCACGTTTACAAATATCTCCCCCAGCACACACTTCCCTTTTTCAATTATAAAACCTTTCTGCTCCACACATCGGGTTCCCATTGCAAACCACATTGCATACCTTTAGTAGAGCTACCTTCTCTCTAAGGTACCCCTTGCCCATTCATTGTAATTTTTACAGAAGAAAAACAAAAAAAAGTGATTCAGCTATTAATTAAATAAATATCCTAAGAAAGATATTTTGAGGGATTTTTCAGAGCTCAAGGAACTAATTCCTGGTAATGCCGGGAGACTGAACAGAAGGATGTAAGAACACTGTAGTTTTCGTGTTAGATTAAAGTGGACAAATCTTGGTCACGGCATGACCTTTTAGAGGAAAATGTATAAATGCCCTTTTCCACTTGCACAGGACTAGAAACAGTGACTTTTTTTTTTTAAATCATTCACATTCAAAAAAAAAACTTCTCAAAGAGTGCTCATTATGGGGGTATTTTGATAATATCAAAACATTGATCCGACACCTTCAGATGACTACTTGTTTTGTAGATTTTTTTCTTCAAAACTCATTGCCCTTCCAAGTGTTCAAAAAAAGAACAAACTCTTGGAATGAGCTATTTCATGAAGCTAACATTGATTTGTTCTGGTGTTTTTTTTTTTTTGTTTTTTTCCCTTTATTTCACAGAAACTTTGATACGATTTTGCATTTTGGCTGTTCAGAGATTTATTAATTTTTTTTTTTTTTTTTATTGTGAAACTTCCCAGAGGTGGAGAATTTCATTCCTACCCAGAACCCTCCTTCCTGGAAGCCCACACTCGCCCCTCACGGCATTATTCGAAGGACTGGCGATCAGTTCCCCCAGCGCAACCCAGTGCAGCCATACCCAATTGTGCACAATGTCCCGCAACGCATTTCCTTGGACATGAAGATCTTCTTACCGCTATACTTGATGACCCGAATAGTTGAGTCCCCCTCCCCAAATCTGGTGATGGGCGTTAGACGGACTTCATATGCCTCTGGCTTGATCAGCTCAGTTAGGTTGTAGGTAATTAGTTCTCCCTTTTGAATATTTCCATTCACTGTAATTTCCTGCTCCCACCAACGCTGTTGTCCGGCCTAAAATCAAAAGAAGGATGCAAATGTCAGAGCTTTTGGGATAGACGTTATCTTCACCTTAGAAATGAATGGGAGCACAGGCAGATCTCTGCTACCCTGGGTGCCTCCTCCAACTTTCAAACAAGCCAGGAGGAGTAGAGACAGAGCAAGAGCGCAGACATCCCTGAAATAATGCACTATGGAGCATTGCTGTAACAAAAATATGAGATCACAGATTCCAAACCCATTTTATCAAGAGCCGTCTGGCTGTCCTCCTCTGCCCGCCCACGTCCCACACCAAACCCTGGGCAGCCCATTGGCCGCAGGCACCACGCAGCACTTGGACATCTGCCGTATGCGGGAAAAGTGGCGTTAATTCAGCTCATGAGGATTTCTGATGCCCACCAGACAGCGACTACAGCAGGGGATGAAGTGCCTGGGTTGGGATGGCGTGTAAGCACCCAAGCAGATGCTGCAGCATGTTTCAAAATGTCACTGAGTTCTTCCATCTTTAGGAGCCTGAATTTCTTTGCACACCTGACCCTCTGTTTCAAACCCATTTGTTAAAACGTTAAATAAGCTTTTTCTTCCTTAAAAAAAAAAAAAAAAAAAAAAAAGCTGTTCATTTCAGTTGGTTGCATCAGCTCACTGAGGCTGAATTTACGAGCTCTCAAATGTTATCCCTTCAAACCCGACCAGGTAAATTGGCTCCTCATGTCTAGTAGCCCCATTCCCTCCAGGATTTTAAAATAATCTTGGCCAATTGCGGCGGCAAAACGTGTTTTCTGCCACTGCGCACATCAGGCTGCGACAGCTGCGCCTCCGCGAGCTGGGCGCTGCCTCCTCGTTAGAGGCGATGAGGTTTCACAGCTGTCATTTGGGGCATCATTTGAAGCTAATAAGAGCATGCTGAAGAACCGAAATGCAGTTTGATTTCCAAGCACTTACCACTTCTGTTGATGAGTGAGAAAGAAGCAGGCTGGCCATTAACGGCCTTAGTGCATAATTATCAGCAATCCTTGTAGTCTCAAAGACGGATGGATTTCAGAGAACAATGAAAGTCAATATGAGTAAACAAGAGGCTGTTTTATTAAAAAAAGGCAAAGCATAGATTTTTGTGCTTTATAGACTGTGTTTTCAACATCAAAATCCATAGCTTCTTTTATTTATATGCCTCACCAAGAAATGAAAAGAAGAAAAAAAATCTAATTAAAAAGAAGGCATCATACGAAAGGAGTGCCATGTTGTCTCTAACATTAACCAGTTTATAGATAAGCAGAAATGATACACATTTTGGGCAGCAGAGTGACTTGACATTGCAATATTACTCTGCCTTATTACAGACACTATCTGCAGGAAACAAAGGAAAAATCATTAAATATTTACCACGCATCCCAATACAACCGTACAGGTGCAGCGACGCTAAAATGAGATGTTCCGCAAAGCTACACCTGCCAGCGCACTGAAGTTCTTACCTATTACACCTTCACTGATCCAGAGTTAATTAAGGACAGAAAACCTGTTATTCCAAAACTTTAATTTGCTGATGCAATGAAACTGTACATTGAAATTGCTGAAATCTAGTACTAAATCTACTGCATTTCATCCAAATAAACTACATGTGCAGCAATATTAACAGACTCCGAGCTTTAAATTCATAGCAGTGGGACAGAGATGTCAATACTTTTATCGTTAAAGTATGTTACACACGCACAGCTAGATGCCCATTAAATAAAACTTGGACTGCGAAGCAAAAAAGCAAGAGAAATTCTTAAGAAAGCTGGGATGATGGAATAGCTCTAGATATCAGCTTCGCTTTGCTGCCACCCAAGTCGGTGCGTGTTTTACTGCGTTTTGAGCCTTTGCAGGGCTCGAGTGAGACCAACGCTGAGTGCATCTGAGCTGTTATTTCAGGGTTTCTGCTCTTGCATGCGCGGAGTGAGCCATGCGACAGGCTCAGGGGGCTCGTCAGGGCTGGCCCCGCAGGGGGTAAGTCACTCCTAGGAGAAATGCTAGGGAAAAAAAATCTCAGACCAGGTCGGAAGTGTAAAACCAAGCTACCGTAAGGAAAACCCACACTGCTGCCTGCCCGATGCGCAAGGCAGAGGTACGTGGGTTAATACAAAACCTGCACGTGCACAGGGTGGCAGAGACCCGGCCCTTCTACCGGAAAGCTTTTGGATGGACGTGTGGAGCAGGACGAGAGGTAAGCGCATTGCCGGGGAGCCTGGGCAGCACGGGGCCGGGAGCTGCGAGATGCTGAGCCCGGAGACGCTGCAGCTCAGCACCTACAGTGTCTGCCCCCAGCAGCACCGCCTGAGTGCCCACCCACGGCAGCATCACACTCCGAGTACTGAAATGACCCACTCCATAAGATGACATTAATGAAACGTCCACCACAACTTGGTATGCAGCCTGGAACTGTGCAGCATTCCTCTGTCTGTGGTTTCCCAAGGCCACTGCGCTACAAAGCATTGTTAAAGGTAATAAAGATACTGAAAATATGTGCATTTATATTGTATCTTTAAAAGATCAGCCCAGTGGAGCTCATGAAAAATTTCAATTTGACAGATTCTGTTAGATGCCAGTTCTTTCACAGCCCTTTGTACCTAAGTACTGAGATCAAAAACACAGACAATAAAACCCAAGGTACAGGTTGTTTAACAGAAATTCAGTCTTTTCTCCTCCACTCTTCTTTAGATACCCATGAATAAGAACATGCCACGGATATCTGCTTCACCCAGGCTTTGCAATGTGTTATTTTGACATCCCACAGCTTGCAAAGCAAACATCAGCACACATTAGGGCAACTGCTCCTCCCATCCTCTGCTCTGCCACCAGCAGCCCTGTTTTTATGCCACGGACACCTCTCCAGCTCCCGTCCCACAGAAACCTTCCAGGCTTCCCTGAAATCCGAATGCTCAGGAGAAAAGTGACAAATGCTGTGTATGGTCAATGCAACGTGTGGGAAAGTGAGTGAAGGTGCAAGGTCAAGGCTCTGCTTCTCATGCATGCAAGGTAAAACAGGCATTGAATTCTGACCCGCGTTAAATCATAGAATCACAGAATGGTTTGGGTTGGAAGGGACCTTAAAGACCACCCAGTGCCACCCCCTGCCCTGGGCAGGGACACCTCCCACCAGCCCAGGTTGCTCCAAGCCCCGTCCAACCTGGCCTTGAACCCCTCCAGGGATGGGGCAGCCACAGCTTCTCTGGGCAACCTGGGCCAGGGGCTCACCACCCGCACAGCCAAGAATTTCTCCCTAATATCTCACCTAAATCTCCCCTCTTCCAGTTTAAAACCTTTCTCCCTCGTCCCATGGCTCCCCTCCCTGATACAGAGTCCCTCCCCAGCTTTCCTGGAGCCTCTTTAGATACCCTTTTCTATAACCACCCAAACAAAAGCAATGAAGAAGCTCCATCATTTTATTCACTCTGAAAGCAAAACAATTTGATTTTTCATTTCAGTATTATGCATCCTAAACCAGTACTGGATATTGGTATTTCTCCATAGGAAGCCACACGCATCTTTTTGCCTCGCAATGAACACCAGCTCTGTTCTAATTCTTATTTTTACCATGGAAACCAGAAAAAAACCCACCAAACATCACAAAATTGTCAGCAGGTTTGACACAAAACGTCCCCTTGTCTGATTTTTCAGCCCTGCTGTTGAACAAATAAAGAAAGAAAATACGTATCCGCACAGGTTTGCCATGTTCGGCTTTCAAGCATCTCTTCCCACCAGGAAGAGAAGCCCGGCCATCGCGCTGGAAGTGAGGTGGCTGCATGGAGGCATCACCCCCGGCGCCTGGGACATCCCTCTGGGACCCCTGCCAGCACCGGGCCACCACCGCAAAGATGCTCCCCAAACCCAGTGTGAAACAGCAACGGCACCCTTGGCTGGCAAATATTAAAACTGTTGAAAATAAGCGTAGGAGTTGAGCTCCTTTACTTGCTGTCGGAACACAGAAAAAAATGAAGGTCGGATCTATATGGAGTCGGAGAGCCGTGCAACCAGCTGGAGGAACATGGCGTTTCTAGCACTTTTTAAAAGGTCTGCATCATGCTGAGGCACCTAACACCAACACTGAAATGCCCAAGACACCTTAAAAATAGGATTTAGATTCCTACAACGCCTTAGGGCGGTTCAAACTCCTAGCATGAACCTGGGGAGGCTCCGCAAAGCCAGACCCCACGTAGGAGGCACCCAAAGCTCTGGGTCACTCGCTGCTTGGATTAAAGCACCAAGAACAACCCAGCCTCCTGCCCTTCCTCTGGCAGTGCTGCCTCGCTGCCTCCAGAGACTCGGGCACCTCCTCCGCTCCCTTGGATGGGAAGGAGCCAAATCCTCATTACCCACTTCCTCAAAATCACCTGTAGAGCCTTTCCCTAACATTCAGGCTGCGCCGTTTTATGTTGAAAAAGTCAAGATTAATGCTTAAAAGAGAGAATACACAAGCAAACACAACCATAAAGCATCTGTCTGCATGTCAATTCATGTGTCCGGAGCTTCAATATTAGTAAGAATCAGGGTTTTCTTGAAAAAGAATTTTTGAAGGAGAAAAATTCTTATAACCAAAGCCCTTCGCCTTCCCAAGATAAGGATGAAAGACATTTGGGGAAATTTACTTTGACCAAGTTGAAACAACAGTTTTTCAATGGTTTTGGAATGTTTGTAAAGCACGGAGGAAAAATCACATTAGCTTCTGGAGCACTTATTAGCATTATCGTACGCATAACCTGTAATTAATTTAGCAGAGCATACCTACGTTCAGTCAACTCGGAGCACAGAAGGCTTCACAGGGCCTCCTATTTTCTTGTTTGCCTTTGAATACTTAGAAATCCTTGTTCCCAAAAGCTAACAGAAAAGCAAAACTTACTTCCCTGACATCAGAGAAAGGGGACTGCTAAAGTGTGGCAGCGTTTTATTGCAACAGGCTGAAACCATCTCCTCTGCGCTGCCGATGAAAGGGTATTTATTCTGTGCCTGTTGCTGAGAAACACTATACTCTCTAAAAGACTCGAACATATAGATTTCTTGAGAAATTAATCCTATGGGATGATTAAATATTGATTGCCTATATGCACAGTTATGTTTATAAAAAATAAACACATCCTTAGTCCATTGTACTTGGCCTATTGATTTCAACCATAAATTTCTTCATTGACTCAAAAAGTCAGACAAGCATCTCTTTAATTAATGACAACTGAATGCAATGTATACTCCCATAAATACTGTATACTCCCATAAAAAACTGTGGCCGTCTTTAAAGACATTTCTTTACAATTTATAACAGCAACGATAATTGATTTTCCTTAATAAAAAAAGAGTTTTCTTTAGCAGTTATACATATAAAATAGCACTGTTCAGGGCACGGGCAAATGCTTCTTCTATCTGCACAGCACAGAGAGAAAACTCCCGTTTACTGTTTGCCTTATTTCTGCTGCAGGAAACCCAGTGGCTGCTCTTCTTTAACAAGTTTGCCCAGCGATATAATCAGAGCTATCGGGTTTTGAACATCAGCCTCATCAGGTAGGTGGCTCTTGTGTCATCATTTCAAAGGATAGTTATGGCCCTGAACTGACTCACAGTGACAAATATCTTTAATTCAGGCAAAACCAACAAGCCCAGCTGCAAAGCATGTTCTGCCATGCACATCATTAGTTTCTTTTCCACGGTGCATCATGTAATACTGCTCTTGATGACATCTCTTTTCTTTTTTTAATATTTTGACAGGCAATCAACAGAACTGCCAAAACCTCCCATCTGTTCCCGTGCTGAGCTGGTACCCACTCTCTGCTCTCCTGCAAATGCCAACTGCTGTCGAAGCGACAGGGACCGCAGGGTCAAACCCAGCCTGGAGAGAGCACGCCATCAGGTTTGCCTGCTGGAGACAGGGACAAGACCTAAGCCAAACTGCCCTGAGCGAGGTGGGACACCGTTATGGGGCTGGAGATGTCTGCTGGAAGAGCACGTGGCCACCCCTCTGCCGGGCAGGACCTGCCCCCAGCACTCAGCCCTCCTTCACCAGGAGACGAGGCATATGGAAACGGCACGATAAACTACTTCTTTCCCTCTTTTCTGCCTGGAAAAAAGAGCATCCAAAGCCCGTTTAACAGTGGGCACAATCTTTTTCAATTAGCTAACTTCTAATCCATAAGAACAATCGCAGGCACGTAATCGACTTTCTTCTTGCAGGATGACATTAACCATCAGTCTGTATTTGCTCCTACCATTCATTTTACTTATTTTGTGTTCACCACGTTGCATAACTGGCTTTACGCAGTACACACAAAAGCACAAAAAAATTTTCTTTTTTTCGGAAACTAAAAGTCCCTGAGTCTTTAGTAATTAGGAGCTTGAAGTCCAAAGACACAGAATGTTACAGATGCGATTCTTATGGGCTACAAATCGATGGATGAGTGGTTCAGATGTCAGAAACATCTGTCTGTGATCCAAATTTACGGCCTGATATTTGAAGACGGAAGAGGCAGGAATAATTTAAGGAAAGCTGGTATGTGAAAGCTGGAAGCTAGACAATCCAACAGTTAAGTCCTCGTTAAATATGTATTACCTCTCAGGTTTTAAAGGCAGGGTGGAAAATGGTAACCCAGGAGAGGCGAGAGGTCATTTTTATCAGAGTAAAATCAAAATACAGCACAAATATCTGCTAAAAACTTGCTAATTGGAAGACAGCATACACTGCCTTCTGTTTTTCCATACAAATGAATCATAATAATAACATCTTTTAAGACATGAGTTAGGACACTTCAGTCCATTTGCTAAGTAAACTGTAACGTAGGATATTTCATAGCTGGAAGGTTGTTGTTTCTTTGCTTTTAAAAACCTTACACACAGGGAGGAAGGGGGAATTCTGTACTTATAACCGGGATGACTTTCTTCAATCAGAAAGGCAAAAAAATCTATCCCCGTTCATTTTTTCCTTTGCGGCAAATGAGATGCACACCTGTACACGCACGGGTATGAGAACTGGGCTATGGCAGGGACAGAAAATTATATACTCCGCTTGGCAGCCGGTGACCATCCAACCTTCACAGGAATCCCTTTCACGAGCACATCGTACCTATTTGAATATGTCTGACCCTGTATGCTGCTGAGTGAAAACCGAAGTTAAAAATACAATAAAGCCAAACGGTGACCAGAAGGAAGCACACAGAGAAGTGACCTGCTCCGGGCTGTTTGAAGAGACTTTCTCATTATCAACCGACTGGCACCGCAGACATCTGTAGGCTGAAAATAAAGGAAAGGTAGGAACTTTAATCTTTCACATAACAAGCTTGAACAAGTTACTCTCTGGTTTACAGGTACTGGTTGACTTTCTATTACTTCTTTAAAGCGGAGACGTTTGTTTTCTAGGTCACCGTGGCTGCAGCGCTGCTGGCGGTGCAGGGAATGTGGCTATCGCCTGCTGAGGAGCAGAGCAGCCACCACGGAGATCGGAGCTACAGACCCTTCGTGTCTGCTCCGGAAAAGTCTCACTTGCCTTTGTGCTGCCAGCAGTAAATATCAAACAGATGGAAGCACTCGCTCATCGCTGCTTAAATATTTGCGCAACTTGGGATTCAATAACTGTTACTAACTGGATGGGGCTTGGAGCAACCTCGGCTGGTGGAAGGTGTCCCTGCCCAGGGCAGGGGGTTGGAACTGGATGATCTTTAAGGTCACCTCCAAGCCAAACCATTCTATGATTCTATGATCTTTTTTAAAAAAGTACCTGAATCTGTCTTTGCTGAAAAACAAACTATGGAAAGGAAGCACCGCCCTGTGGTGCCCAGATGGCATCAGAACCACTCGGAGCAGCCACAGGCTGCCAGCATGGAGCTGCCCCGGGAGCTGCAGGTGAAGCCACTGCTGCCACCCACTTCGGAGCTGGCATGGAAAAGCTCAAAAATATCCACAGCTGCCTGGCCAAAACTGAGTGTGCTCAGTGAAGCAAGAGCTTGAAGGTGAGGTCCAAAAGTGGGTTTGTTGTTTGGATAAACTTTCAGGAGTGTAGAAACACTCTAAGTGATGCTTGGGACCATTTTTGTATGCGCTTTGAAAACACACAAGAAAACGTGAAGGCAATTCATGGTCTTTTAGCACAAAATCTTGAATTTGTCTTTGTTCCTAACCTGACGTGTGCTATCCTATGAGAGTTTGCTAATTCAGTTCATGAACTTCAGGCTCCCCCTGTGACCGAACTCCACTATCACTGAACATTTAATGAAAGCCAACTACAGGAGTCTTGGCCACCTTGAAAGGCTGACACGGGAACACGTACAAGATTTGAAATACAAAAACTTGGAAGAATCTGGGTCACTAATTCCAAAGCCAAATCCAAAGCTGAAACACATTAATGTCAGAATATTCTTCAGGGAGCTATTAATGAGACAGAAAAATGTTGCTTATGTGCAGCCAATGTCTTGGCAGACCTCAGCACCTTCAGAAGCAAGTAGAGGATGACCAAATCTATGCAGTCACCATGATGAAAGACACACAAGGTTGTACTCATTCTTCAATTCGAGTCCTGCGCAGGATAGTTACAAATGAAAGGCTGCGTACCACAGTGACCCTGAGAAATGGAAATTCCCTGTACTCTGCACTGCTTTTTCCATAAATGCTACAGGCAGGAGGATTTATAGTCTCCCGAGTTACACTGCGATACAACACAGGTGTTCTGATGGTGTCACACATGTCAATTTTATTGCTGATTATTTTGAATGCATCCGCATTCCACCACTTAAACCAAAAATGTGAATACCAGTCTGCTATTAATAATAGATGAAGTCTTGTACCCACCAGCTAACCCTGCTCTCAGTGCCAAAAGGGTCTTACAGATAAGAGGCTGCACCTCACACCGACCGTGTTCCCCATCGACGCCTCAGGACTGGGAATCGCTTGCTCCCAGACCCGGCCAGAGCACCCCAGTGCCACCTCCTCTGTGGTCGAGGTCTGTTCTGCTCCAGGATCAAAGCTCACCTGAGCACTTATGTTTTCTGATTATCATATTGACGTTTAGTATCAACTGTCTGGCTACTGCTTTCTGTTTTGTTTTGGAACTCTTCTTCAAACAAAGTTATCCACAGTTTGAATAGAAATGTGAACGCTACTAAGAAGACAAGCATAAAACTCTTCTTAAAAATCATGATCTTTTTTCTTGTGGAACTTGGTAATAAGAAGGCACTCAGGGCTGTAACATGTGGCCCTGAACTCCCCACAGCCCAATGTGTGTCTTCATTATCACCATAACCCACAAAGTCCTAACCCATGGTAGAACCTAACCAGGTTCTACCATGCCATGTTTGGCTTGACCAACTGGCGATGGATCCTCTCTGCTTGCACTTCAATGGGAACAGTGGAAACACCCGTTGACTGAACGTCGGCAGTAGGATTTTGCTCTTGGTCAGGGTCGCAATGCGCGCTTCTCTAATGTGTGGGCTCAGATCAGTCACAACCTTGAACATGACAACACTGCATTCAAGTCAATATCTTTTTTTTTCCTCCTTAAGGACATGCTAAAATGTGATATAAACCAAGAGAATCCATTTTAAGACTTTAAAACTGGCTGGCTCCCTGATGAATTCACTGAAGTCTACAGGATTAAACAGGAGCGGCACTGTTCCCAGCCCCCGCGGTGCACGTTCTCCTGCTCTTTTGCTACTGCTAGACATCTACCAAAAGAGTTTTTCCATTTTTAATCCCTGTTTTGTTAGGCATTCACGAAAGGCAGGTTAATTATTAACCCACCTTAAGGTTGGTTTTCAGAGAAAGTTTTCTCCTTCCTTTTCAGTGACCTATCAAATTTGAAGGTCACGTATTGAGAGACCAGGCTGGGGCCAACACTCACACTTCAAAGTACGTGGCACAGCCGCGTAGTGGGTGAGCGGGGCACTGCCAGCAATGTGTCTGCCAGCAGCACGCACCTGGGTTTATCTGCAGTAGCAGACCATCATTTTTTCGGGGCAACAAGAGATGAAATTATCAAAGTGGCACCAAGATTCAGTTCCTAAGTTTAAATTAAACACTTCATGCTTATACCAACAACTACATTCCCATGATCAAGAAACTGTTTATGCCAAGATACATTTCATATTTCAGTGGCGATGACTTAGCGAGTATCCCACAATGCTACAACCTTCTCCAAATGGATCTCAAATGACAGACAGCGCACTCCTGTCGCCACCACTGAACTAACTCGTTTTCTTGCGATTTCAAAAAGCTATTTACAAATGACCGTGTTTTTTCACACAAAATAATTACACAGTGGCAAATTAATGGCCTTAGCTGCAATCAGGATGACAAGCCCAACCCTTTTAAAATACGGCACGCTGGAGCTCCGCTACTTAGTCAATACTGTGAACAAGCGAGGTTGTCTTGGTAAATGAACTGGAAAAACAAGGCTGCATTTTAAGCAACCTACATGAGTCTCTGCATAAATAGATCAACGAGTAATAATGCAACAAGACAAGCGCATGATGCCAAAGTGCATTTCTAAGGAAAGCGAACATACTGATTTTGCTTAACTTCTTAAGAAAGAATGAATTTTTGCCAATAAATAACGGCTCAACTTGTCAGACATGCATGTTCCGACAAAACATTTCTTAAATACTTAAGACAATCGCTGCACGAGAGGAAAGGAAATAGCCACTAGACGTTTAATGAAGTTCTCAAAATGTAAATGTGGTGTTTTAAATCAGCTCAAAACCGCAGATGCATTGCAGGAGGGTGCTCATTTGCTTATTGAAAGGCAATATGGTTTGTATTCAATTTAAACATATGTATGTTTCAGAGAATAAAGAATTCTCTAACAGCAAAAGAATGGATGAAGCAGTTGCCTTTAGGGACAAATCACTCGCATCCCAACAATTTACAATTTTTGTAAAATACATTATTTGATGAACGAGCTTACTTAGTATATACACTGGCTAGTGCGTTCTGATTTAGCTACAAACACCCCTTACCTAGGAGCAAGTGAAACCTGTGTTTAAGGAATTGCCAACCTAATTACATTATTTAAAAAAAGAATAATTCTCATTTACCTTCTCTTCTCTCCAAACCGCAACTAAAGATTGCACAGGACTTTTAAAAACAAAGAAATCCTTCCTTGCCTCTGTTGGATGAACAGAGCCAGTACATCTCTGCGGAGCAGAAACAGGTTTAGTTTGGTAATGGCACTGCTCTTTTTTTTTTTTTTTTGGCAAAATTTCTTATTTTACAATGATTTTTTTCCTAAATTACACGTACTACACGTGTTTCAGTCAGGACAGAACTGATGGTGAGAGACAGCAAGACTATGCCCAGTAAAAAACACCCAAGTGTCTCGTAGGCATCTGGGTTTCCTAATTGATTAGCTTAAGACCGATACACAGATAAGGTTATGGAAAGGTAATAGCTGGTGTTTTGCAGAAACCTGGAGGCAGGAGCCAAGGGAGCATCCCAGCAAGAAGCAGCCCTGGTCTGCAGAGCTCCCAGCACTGGGGTCTGTCTTGCCCCGGCTGCCTCTTACGCAGTCGTTAATGCTGCTCACGGGGAGTAACGTTGGTGAAGTCTCAGCTTTGATCAATGGTAAGTGGGCAATTCCTCTCATTTTTATTTTTTACACTGAAAGATCTGCAGTGCTCATTTTCTAAACGCCCTCATTAACAGCGCTAGGGAAAATCCAGGCAGACCTCAAAGAGATTTAATAGTTTCAGTTCATGCACCGTCTAGACGTGCAGACACTTACTCAACCTGAATGGCCTCAGAAAGAGGGCAGGAAGCTCAGAAGATAAATATTCCCTTTATAGGTTGCCAGGATTGCTCACCCCAGTGCAGAGAGGAGATGCTAAGAGATGTGACAGCTTGCTTTGCCGCACAAAAGCACTTCCATTTGTTACCAAAGAACAGAAATACAGCGAATACTCAATACTTGGCCAACAGGAAAAACACTAATGGGACTTTTTTCACTGTGCAGTATTGTGCAGTGAAACTCCATGTTCTTGTTTGAGTTTGGTGAAGGCCATTGCCTCCCTTGGAGGATATGGTCTTTTGCCATGCTCTTCAACATTTCTACCAAGAGCTGCCGCTGCCCTCCCGTCACCTGGCCACAGCGCTGAATTTGCAGATAACCTGCCCAGGAGATCAGATGCAAAGCCTACAGAAATGGTGAGATGTCTCAGGAGGGTGGCGAAGGGAAACACTGCACAAAAACGCCCAGCATGAGGGTGACGGCACCTGCTCTTGGTGACACGGGATGCCCAGATTTCAGGTGAAGCGTCTCTGAGCATGAATCTTGATGCTCCCTTTCAATACACAGAGGTACAATCCCTTTCCCAAAGCGAGCCCTACTAGCAGTGACTATTTCTGACCTTTCTCTATGTTTCAGTTTCATAAAAGTATCTCGAAGGAATGCAGTGAAAATAAGGCCATTACAGCGCATGAAATAAGGCACAGATGTATTCTACTGACACCGGTACAGTCTTTAGCACAGGTCTTGGAGGTGGGAGAGCAAAGAAGACATAAGGACACATGTGGAACAGTCACAGGGAGAGAGAAGAAGCTCTTTCAGTGAGCAACATTAATTCAGCGGTTCAAACAGCTCTATTCCAGAATTATTTCATTTTGGGACACTTGGTGGTGTCAGGAACAGTGTTCTTCAAGCTGCTTCTGTCTGCGTGAATGCCGCCTGCTCGGGGGGACGCTCGCTTGCCATGCAAGGGGCAGTGGCGGTGGTGAACTCACTGATGGGGATGACAGAAACATCAAAAGTGCAAATAGTCCAAAGGGAACTCAACCAATTCAGGGAAGAACAGTATGTGAGGGGACAACATGTCACAGCTGGGGGATAACATTTGGCTCACACCCCTTCTACCTCCACTCCCCTCTGGGTTGCAGCCCTCCATCAGCACCCATGGCTTGTCTGGGGTGCAGATAAACTCCTGGGATAATGGACCTATGCCTTGAGCAAGTGCAGCTATTGCTAATTTTATCCTGATATCCTAATACATTTTAACAGGGTACCCGCAATATATTATACAATTTATTTATGACTCTGAGGCATTGATGCTGCTCTGAAACTATCTTCGCTGGAGAGGATGCATCCTTCATCAGAATTAAATTTCTGTTAACACCCAAGGGCCTTTTCAAGTATTTATTTATGCTATGTTTTACTATGAGGAAAAGCATGCCGCATGCCAGACACACAACTGTTTATTGTCATGCATTTGCCATAATTTTTATGTGGGTCTTCAATTTTCAAAGTTTCATTGCTCTATTTCTCTATTATTTTTCATTTTTGCAAATCCTTTAATATTTCTGAACAACTGTATGACACCGTATGAAATGGAACAGGATATTCCATTTGGAACCTGTGCCAAACACTGGCCCAGGTTGCCCAGAGAAGCTGTGGCTGCCCCATCCCTGGAGGGGTTCAAGGCCAGGCTGGACGGGGCTTGGAGCAACCTGGGCTGGTGGGAGGTGTCCCTGCCCAGGGCAGGGGTGGGAGTGGGTGGTCTTTAAGGTCCCTTCCAACCCAAACCATTCTGTGATTCTGTGATTCTAAATCAATACTAACAAGAAAACTATTGTTGGCAGATACAGATTTTTTTCTAAACAGTCTTGCACCACAGGAGTTTATATAAAGAATAAGACAGGGTAATGAAAAATATTTCTAGGTAATCATATTCTTCATTTTAAACCTGCATCTGATCAGCATCAAAATCCTGACAGCCTGCTGTTTGCATTTATTGGCCAACTACACCGCGGCAGGGTGAAAAAGCAGTCGTGGAAACACACATCCCACCCGATCTGCTCTGCTGCTGTTTGTACTGGCAGCGGAGCACGTTTTCATCAAGGGCCCAGCTTCTGCTGGAGGGGTGCCCGCTCACGGCTCCACGATTTAAGGACCAGCACATCCTTGTTTGGGTGGCGCAGGTGATACGGGCAGTCCCACCTGAGGCCAGGGCCGTGCTTCAGCGCACGCACGGGGACGCCAGCAAGGGGAGGCTCAGCCCTAGCACGAGGGTTTAAACGTCATCGACAGCAAATAACTTGTTTATTAAAATAAATTCCTCTAGCTTGAGTAATTTCTCTCACTAAATTGCTCTTCAGTTTGTTCTGTTTTCTCCTGCGTCTTTCCTAAAGTTTGGCTGATACACTGCATTTGCCAGCCGTAATCAATTCAGATTTTTCTGCCGAGGCAGAATAAATGGAAGTTGAGTGTGACCACCACGCACGGGCTGAGGCCACGACGTGGGGCTTGATTTTGGCAATGCTGGGTGAAAGCATATGCTCCTGAGTACAAATAAGTCGGTATTTTTCTTCGCTGAAGGGAAACGTGCAACGAAAGACTCAGGTCATGCAATGTTACTGCTTTAGGAGCTCCTCCCTCTGCAGGACTTATAATTACAATATTAATTATATAGTATTATAATTCTCCGTAGGGAATTATTACTTTGTCATTGCTGTCACAAGTCAAGAAGGACATTTGAAATAGACATCTTTGTCTCCTGCAATGTATAAATATACATATACAGACATCCCGAAGAGAAAGCTCAGATATTACCCTAAAATGCAAGGTAGCCCAGGAGGGGGTTCCACAGAGCTTGCTATGAAGCTAGAGAACTCCCACAGTCCATGCTTCGTTTCTTTTTGGTTAATGTGATCCTACCCTTACATTTTTTTTCCCTAATTACGTATTTTTCCTTGACCGGTCCACGTGCTTTCACAACCCTGGAGGGGCCGTCCTCGCCTGCTGCACCTCTCTTCCCCAGCAGGGCCGGCCAAAACGAAGAGCTGGGTTCAGAAATCCCAGGCAGTAACTTCAGGCCATTCATGTGTGTCCTGTTTCCTTAAGAAATTGCACTAAAAAGTTAATATGAATTAGGTATTAAAATTAGTAATGAAGTAGCAGGAGTTTATGCTTATATAACAAAAATCAAGCCAAGGCAGTCCCAGCAGGCACTAATTGCTTGAAGAAAATGAGTATCTTAAATTTTGACTGGTTTTGGGGGTTTTGTGTGTGTGTGTGTGAAGAAAGGGAGTTTAATTATAATGTCCACATTTTGTGGTAATGTAAACGGGCACAGCTCTGCGTGGGATGTCTTCTGTTTGCATCTCTAGAAAACACAGCGCGCTGCCTCCAAACCAAGAGAACTGGTTATTCTAGAGGCGCACAGCTCAGCTCCCCCGCCGGGGACTGGGGGTACCGTCAGCAGCATCTTCGGTAGCTAAGAGACCACGGGATCAAAGCCAGAGCACCAGGACCTCACAGAAAAAAAAAATTATGTATATAACTTCTACCTCTGAATTTCTTAAAGGATAATCAACAGATTTTTTTTTTGAAATTATGCATAAGAATTTTCCTAACCTATCAGAAGACTGGGAGATGTAACCATTTTTAATTGGCAATGAAAAGAATTTGGTACAAATCTCAAATGATAACCCTCAGCTTGCTTTTTCGAAACTCAAGCCTCAGTCTTCTGAAGAATAAGCACAGCAGGTATCAGTACTGAAAACTGAAAATTGTAAAACAGAACCATTGCTTCTCTAATTCAATTTGCCAAACCCAGAAAAATCAATAAGAAACCTGCCTTTACATGTTGTACTCTTTTTTTTTTTTTTTGCCAAACTCTCTCTGTCTCATTTCACAAGTGCAGATATAACAGGAGAAAAGCAAAGCCCGGTTTAGACTTCCAAAAAGAAATGCATGCTCTGAAATCTTTGGGACAGCTTATAACCCTCTGTAGAAGGCGGCTTAAAATTTTTCATGAAAACAACATTAGAAATATTCCAATCTACATGTGAATTAGCCTTTTCAACTCCCTCACTTCCTCCCCTGAAATTAATTGCTACAGATGTGAGTAATTATTTTTGAATGGTTCCGAATACAATTTTTGTATACATTTTGATGTATAGCTCTTTTACATGTTCTACAGCAAACCAAATGAAAATACCCAGCTTGCAAACATCTTTCCTATGGCAGAACATTGTGGGATGACAGCCCTGTGATCCTGAGAGAAGGAACATCTGGAGAATTGCTACCCATCAGGTGGGGGCCTTGAGTGCGATAAAATAAATATATTTTTCATAAGTGCGAAATTTCATTCTACATAAGCAGTAAATAATGCTGTCACCATTTTCACTCTATAGGCAGAAAAATGACACTTTTCTGTTCTTGTGACTCCGTCTCCACCTGATGGGACCTTCCCTGTCCCTTTTTGACTTTCTTGGCTTCCCTGATATGTCATTAAACCAAGCTCCATTTTTTCTCAAATAACTTTTCTAGCATTTGCTGTGCCAGTTTCTCTCAACTTCTCTTTAACCAGTGCTTGAAATGCCAAAGAAATTTCTCCTGCATCCTGCTTTCCGACCATTACATTATCCTCTTATGCTGGAGACATGCCTTGATTTTAACTCTAGTGAAAAGGTGGGTGACAAGAAGCAGGATCTGACAGAAATGTGTAACACTGTTCTGGGGACTCACACAGGGTGGAATCTGGCAGGACTTCTTAATATTCTTCCAGGAATATTAAGAAAATTAAAGGAAGCCCCAGAGAAAGAGGATGGGAGAGAGAGATGGTCCCACCGAGACAACAGGCCATGCAATGGTCTGGGTTATTGGGCATCACCTAGGAGAAGGTGGACTCTGAGCCCTAATTCACTGCTAACACACGCCTGTGTGTCTGAAAGTTGTACTCACAGGACACACGCCTTTCAAAATCCTTGAACTTTAATACAGTACTATCCCTTTTGGTCACTGCAACCGATAACGTGGGCCCTTGAGGGGTCTTTTACCCTGCCAAAATTGGCTAGACTGGTCTTACAAGAACTGCAAATCAGACCAGGGCCCATGCTATTATTATTTATCAACTAAATTCTTTTTTTTTCTAAATGAACAAGCCAGAAATCTCCATGAGGAGGAGACCACATCCGTAATAACTCCTTGGAGGGATGGGGCCGTTTCCTCAAGACGTGCTTGAGGGCTCAGAGCGCTATCAAAGCGCATGAACAGCAGCTCTTACGCTCACTCAAGAAGTAAACTCTATGGCCGTTTAGCACCTCATTTTTTGAAGCAGTTGTCACTGTTCCATTAAAGAGGAGCACAGTGCTTGGCGGCTAGATGCTCCGTCACAGCGGGCTTGGCAGATTCTGCAGCTCAGCATCCTCAAAGCCGATTAAAACCCAGCGCTGGGAAACCACCGTCCGTGTGCTGCGTCAACCAGAAACGCAGACAAGAGCCTGGGCTTGTTGAAAAAATAATGTTAAGCACAGAACGAATCCCCAAAAGGCAGCAGCAGGAGTGTTGGGGCTTAAGCAGAAAGCAGAGTGCTCTAAATAATTCCGGTTCCTCCCTGATTCTCCCAGGAGGGAGCATCCGTCACACACTACCATGACAGAGGGACAAATGCAACCGAACAAACTTCTCTCACCATCGCTGCGCTGAACCTGCAGTTTGTAGCTTTAAATAAAGGGGTGGGGGGAGAGCGATACAATGATCTTACAGGAAGACATAAGGATAACATACGTATAAACGCAGTGATTCTTACAGATTTTCAATTCAATTCTTAAACTGGTTAATTTTCTTCTTAAAACGTTTCTTTGCAATGTCAGAAAGCAACCACACAGTCATGAAGGTCCCGATAGCACAACAGCGGCTCCTGGCACCCACAGTGAAATAGCTCGTACCTCTACGTTAACAAGACAGAATTATTTTCATCGCTTCCCCCCCCTGCTTCGCTTCAGCGTCTCCGTTCCACCTGCTTTCTGCCCGCACAACACCTCTGGCACCGGACATTTCTCTCCAGTAACTTCTCAAAGCTCTGCTTGCCCGAGCTGATCAGGGCAGAGACATCTCCAGCTCCGCGACGTCACCGTGTGCCAGCCGGGGGACGTGCTTTCCGGTCGTGAGACCCCTGTATAATCAAATCATTCCTAGCAGAACAAGTTGTCTTTAAGGAAAATCCCTAGTCTGCCACATTCTATTACCAGCCTCCTTTGCCCTTGAAAAGTTTCATTATTAAGCACATCCGTTGCGTTGCTTTCCACAGCCACCTGGCAAAGGCAAAAATGGAGCTAAACTGCTCTGTGTCTCATCAGAAACTCCTGCTTTTACAAAATGCCATTAAAAATATTGTCAATATTACAGGCTTTAGCAATTCCACGGAAGATTCGGCAAGCCTAAACCTGCTGTCAACTAAATATTCCCCAAATACTGCCTGGATTCTGCCTCAGGTGAAGCAGCGATGTAGAGGTTGTGGAGGAAGCGGTGCTTGGGCTCGGGTGTTAGCGTTCTTAACGCAAAAGCCATTTACTCATCAGATAAAGGTAACGGTGTTAACGGAATCAGCGGCAGATACCAACACGCTGACCCACTACGTAGCCCACTGGCAGCGGTTCGTGACGCGTTAGAAGATTAAAACAAAGATTAAGATTAAAATAAAGATTAAGAGCATCTAGTTTTTACAACAGCAGCAGGATGCTGGGCTGCAGGCGCAGACCCTTGCTTCGACCTGGAAATCCTCTCAACTAGGGTCTGAGTTTCGTTCAAAATCCCATGAACTTTGCCCAGCCGTAAGCGGTTGTTTTCTGCCGCTCCCGAAGGACGCTCGGCCCTGCTTTTAGTGTTAAATAAAAATAATAGCAAAACCCAGTAAAAAATACATTGCTAAGTCAAATGAACTATCTAAACACAAACAGTTCAGAAGGTAATCTGCTGGTAGCAAGTACCGGTAGGTGTCAGAAAAAAAAAAAGAAGTTTAATTATCACCCTTGTTTCAGGGGGAATTACTGCAATAACGGATGAGCATGTCCGGATGGCTCACTAGGTTCTAAATCACCCACGTTTTAAACGTGGCTTCAGACAGACGAAAGGAAAATATTATGATTAGCCTGACAGAGAGTGTTGTCAAGGAAATTAGAGTAAAGTAACTCTAGATAATTATATAAATAGATAATTAAAAGTAAATTAAAATGAAATGGGGAAAAGAAGAGCTAAAAATCCTAATGCAATTAATTTCATTATATATTCTTTTACTTGTGCAAATTCTTTTTTAAATTTAATAATCCCTCTCGGGTAATGAGGATAACGGAACTGATTTGTGCCCAATGATGCAAACAGTGGCATAAACATGTATTAAAAGTCACCGATTTTCATTTCAAATTAGTTAGATTCGGGCAGAGACAAACTCTGAGTGACGGAGAGCCAGCACCCCCAGGTATCAGCGCCCTTCCCTGGACGCGTCCCAGTCAACTCCACGGCTACCACAGAAGCTACACCAGCAAAACCCCATCCCCTCAGCATAAATAACATGCTCAAATTGTGTATTTGTTTTGCAGCTCACAAAGCTCATCCCACTAGGAGATCTGCAGGATAACAAAATACTTTCTGAACTCACATTTTCAAAAATATATATGTGCATCTTCAAGCGTCTGTCTTAATCCCAAATCTCTTTCTCCCTGCACAAACTATTATTTCAGGCGCTGAATAACCAAACCTGTACTTTCTAAATCAATCAACTGTGGTATTATTTAGAGAAAAGTAAGCTTGATTGGAATGTAAAACAAGACCAAAAGAATGAGATGGTTTCTCCCAAGTAAGCACCAAAAAGACTTCACTTGATCACAGCGAGTCCAGGCTGGGAGCAGAGCTGGGGGCACGTGCCCAGGAGCTGGATGGTGGGAGGCCTGTGGCCCTGACCAGGCACAGCATGGCATGGCATAGAATCACAGAATCGTCAAGGTTGGCAGGGACCTTTCAGATCATCGAGTCCAACCATCAACCCAACACTGCCAAGACCACCACTACCCCATGTCCCTCAGTACCACGTCTGCCCGGCTTTTAAACACCTCCAGGGATGGTGACTCCACCACTGCCCTGGGCAGCCTGTTCCAATGTCTGATAACCCTTTCGGAAGGCATGATACAGCACGGCACAGCATGGCACAGCCTCCTCTGCCAGACCCATGGCTGGCAGCCCAACAGGTAAGACATGACTCGGAGGTGGACGTGGTGGCCAAGGAGGTGTTCACAGCAAGGAGCATTATTTTCAAGCCATTTACTTCTCCTTGAGAACTCCTAGCAAAACCCAAGCTGTCAGAGTTGATCTCTGCCACAGCTGTAGTATTTGGCACAGACAGACTCTGGACAGGACTGCAAACAAGCGTTATGGCGCAAAATGTTCTGCCTTTAGAACACAAAATTGTGAGATTTTGTACGGACTTAGCTGTAGGAACATCACTTTGCGCTGAGAAGGGGAGTAAGCAGAGGTGTTGCCATTTAACGAGAGGTTAAGCAATGCACAGATTGGTTATTTCACTTTAATTGACTATTAAAACTCAAGCTTTGTAGCAATAACCTTCAAAGAAGACAAATGATGTTTTTCTTTTAGAATTGTTACAGGGAAAATTAATGGGGATGGCTATGTTAATTTAACAATTCTGCTGCAAGTGGGTTGGTCCCACGCTTCCTTAACAGTGCCAATTCCCACTGAAAAGTTCACAGTGAATCTATAATGACACAAGTGCGATCGGCTTTAACGTGGTCAGGAAAGATGGCTTGCTTCTCAGGGATCACTATGTGTTTCCGCAGGAAAGCTCCAGCTATCCCTATATTTATCTATTTACATGGAAGATCTAATAAAAATATATGTAGATACATACAGAGAGATAAAAAGTTTAATTTCACTGCAAGTTTATTTCAGGTAATCTCTCTAGCATATCTTGAGCCACAGCCTCTGCAAACCCTCTGAGGAGCAGCTCTTTAATCTCTGCCTTTCACACTGCAAACGTGCAAATTAGTTTCCAGGATCTGCAAGTGGCAGAGGACCCCTTCTGCAAGATGGTGGCAAACCTTCCAGGAGGAGGAGAAACAACTCCCACTCACACGAGATGAAATGAAATGAAATGAAATAAACCAAAATAAAAGTAAAAGAAAACAAAATAAAGGTTCGGCAGTCCTCACAGAGGTCAGTACTCAAAAGGCATGTCCTGCATGAACTAATTTCTTTCCTCACCTGCCTAATCCCTAAGCGGTAGGCAAGGATGCGGTCCACAGCGTTGGGGTTCATCTGGGTCCACTGGAGACTGTAGGAGTAGACGCGGGGTCTGTTCTGCCACAGGGGGTTGTAGGTGTCGTAGTAGAACTCGGGAGCGTAGGCTTTGCCTGCAGGAGATGTGAACAAAAATGGGGAAAACAAAGAAACCAGAGAATGATCAGCCAGTTTTGGAGCCAAGGGTTGATGCCCAATGTGCAACCGTCCTCTCCCCCTGTGTTTTGAGGTATTTGGTTAAATACCTTCTTCCAGAAACACATTTTGGAATTATTTGCCCCCGCCCACTTTTCTAAAGGACCTGTGGCAACGGTTTGCCTTTATTTTTAGCTCACTCCTCAGTGGCACCCATGGCCCAGGTGTGGGCCTTGGAAGGCAAAAATTAACTGAGCTCCGAGCAACGGCAAGCTGCAGCGATGTAACGAGCCTCTGCACTAATTTTTCATGGCCCAGCTGACTAAAATAGAGATACCAAAACAATCTGCACTACACTGAGCAAAGAAAGGCTCAGTGACAGCTGCTGTACCTGGCACAAATAATACGAAATGACATCCGTGAGCTGGAAATACAAGATGGATATTTCCAGCGACTGCTGCCTTCATCACATCTTCTCCTCTCCAGCTTCCCAAGTCAAAATGCACACAAGCCATCCTTCGTAACATCGCAGACGCGCACGCTGTTACCAGACATTATTTAACTGAACATACCGATTTGCACAACTGAGGGAAATGACATCTCCCAGTGCATTTTGGGCATGTGAGTGTTTCACCAGAATGTTATTATAGCCTTCATCCTTTATAAATACTAAAAACCTAGGGATGATATCCCAAACACATGAAAATCATTGCTTGAATTCTCTAAATTTGAGTTCCCTTTGACTTAAACCCACGAATACTAGTGATACCTTTACATGCAAATTACCTTTGCACCTCTAGAGTGTCCCATAAAGAGCGATTTGTGTATAATAGCAAAGATGCCACGGAGTGCCCAAAGTGTTCTCAGCCATGGGCAGGCAGGGGCAGCTGGGACGCAGCAGGGGAGCTGAGCCATCTCGAGCGGGTGGAAGATACAACGCAAGAGCTACAAGAGACCCAGAGCCACAGCTGGAGCTGCGTGCACCATCCTAGAGCATCTCACGTACCACCAGGCACCTCTGCACAGCCAAGTAAGTTGACTCCATAAAGGCTACGAGCAGAGGAGGTAAGGAAAGGGGTGTCTGCAATTAGAGCTGCCCCAAAAACCTCTGAGAGAACTTTGCTCCTCCAGAATATGCAATTCCAATGTGCCCCAAACAAAAAGTCTCAGTGGATTTGTCCTAAAGGAAACCCAAACAGCGTTAGAGCGTGCACCAGTATGTGCCAAAGAGACATAGATCCGTTTTCTGTTTTTAAGTCATTTTGCATCGATCTTCCTTTAGCGTGCCACACCAACAAGGCAGCATTGCTTCCGCTTCTCAAAGCAAAACAGTTTGGATTGACTTGAAACAAGCTTTAACAGCTGGGTTTGTAGGTAGAGTTGTTAATCACCAGTTTTCGCCCTGGATCTGCTTCAACAGGAACAAAACCTCAACTCAAAGACTGACCACCTTCCATGGAACAGGTCCATCCCTGCCCTGCCCGGCTCTGCCTCATTTCACGAGAGTTTCCATACTTTGAAGATAGCGCTGTTGGGAACAGGATGGGGGCAAACACAAACTGGGCTCTGCTGTGTTAAATTTTGTCACCTGAATTATGCAAAAAGGAGACGAAACATGGGAAATCAAAACATTTGCAGGTGTCATCTGCCTGTGAAGGTCTAAAAGAGACTTTTCATCAGAGAAAGACTGAAGCAGAATGACGTCTTTCCCCTCCCAAAGCTTATACCTCTGTCCTCCTGTTTCTGCAGGGATTTTGTCAGTGCGATTAATTACAAAATGCAATGAAAACACAGGACAGCCTCATGAGAAGATGTGGTCTGCCTGCTCATGTGGACCTCTGAGAGGGGTATGCATTCATTAGTCACCTCCTTTAATTCAGGTATTAGGAGCCTGTGCCAAAATGCATTTTCTCCTCAAAACTCTTCTTATCTACAGGTGTGAATAGAGAGGGATGGGGAGGCATTTTGACCTAGGAGTCTGAGAATTTCAATCATCAGAAGGGTAGTGAGAAGAGGGGAAAAGAGCGTTAAAAAAATTTTAAAAATAGAAAACAAAAGGGATAAAGGAAAAATCATGTAAATATATACCGATCTTGTGGTTACCGATTAAGCTTTTATCTTTGGGTGTGTCATCCCCTCCAGCCACGCTTTTATTTTCAAAGGACAAAAAGCCCTTTTAGCCAAGATACTTTTGCCAATTGCCCAAGGAAGGTGCACATTCAATTAGGCCTGACTAGAGCAGATACGCTAGCGCTCAAGTAGCAAACAACAATACTCCCAGGAAAAGCAGCAAAGCAAAACTGCTGTTTCAAAAAATGAAATATAAGATAAAGGAAAAGAGGATCAGTGGTCGATAAGATTTGTTTTCGTTATTTATGTGCAGTGGAAATAATGGAGAAAAGCTCACGCTGAATGCAAATTATAATCTTCTGCTGCAGGTGGACATAATGGCATCTCTGGGGGTCTACAGAAAGGATCCATAATTAGACGCTTGTCACAATATGGGCACTTGAACAACACAGTCACCTTTTGAGAAATAATGAGGACTCATGAAGAGTTGCATTATTCTAAATCCCCCTGAACAGAAGAGCTTTCTGGTGTGAATGGAGATGCTGAAAATTTAACAGCACAACATTAAGACCTTAACTCGTGAACTTCAGAAAGCTGGGCAATGTTTCAGAGTACACAAAGAGCAGACGTCGCCTTTGGAGGCGCAGGAGCTATGAGACGTGTAGGCAGTCTGCCTGGGCTTGGAAGGTGTCACCTGTCACCATGACCAATTGCTCTAACTCTGGACAAACACCCCAAGCCTGCCACCGTCCAGCTGCGCCACTTCCAGAGGTGATGCTGTCCAGCAAAGATTATCCTCCACTAGAGAAATAAAGAGATGGTGAAGCGTAAGAGACCTAGCAACAGCCCTTGGCTTAGCACGACTCAAATGTGGGCAGGCAGCAGCTTGCTTGGAGGAAACCACCTGCGGTAGGGGTTACCTCAGCAGTCCCTGGCCATGCTTGGAAGAGGTCACCACATGTTCCCCACCTGCAGAGATGTCTCGAGCACGCAGTGCACGGGGCTGCTGTCCCTCATAGCCCAACTGGGCACCCCTTGGGGCTGCCAGCCCCACCTCAACCTGCCTTTCTTCCTACAGCCACGTCAGCCTCACCTTCCACAAGCAAACCCCCTTGTTTTGCTCCGAGTACCGGAAACATTTCCCTGCCTCGCGTCATTTGCCCTTTTTAAGCACAGGCAGCAAAAATGGCCTTCCTCTCACTCCCTTCAGTTTTCACAGCATTCAAGGACTGACTAAAACATTTCGGGACAGGCAGGCAGGGCTCAGCCTGCCCCAGGACCCAACCCGGCCAGGTATCAGCTAACCGGAGGGAGCTGTGACCAACTGACCACTCCTCTACTGCCCATCAAAGGGGATTTTGGTGCCCTGGGAGGGAACCCGAGGTCTGTGCCCATTCAGACATAGAGGGGAAGACGGAGGAACTCTTCTGGGTCCTCAGGAGGGTGCTGGCGAGAGGAGCAGCGTGCCATGGTCATCGGTCCAGGGGTAAAGGCAGGGCAGCTTCGATGGATCCAGGAGCGCCACATGCCTGGAAAGGGCAGCCTCTCGCTGACACGCCGCTCCAGCAGGTCCCGAGGGGGAAGAGTTTAATACCATGACATTTTTTCTGTCTGTTAAGGCAATCTGAAGTCAGGTTTAGAGCTCCATTAACATGTACTAGTTTTAATTAATCCCTCCCTCTGTGCTCGCGCTGCTGGAATCCGAGTAACTGTGATGCTTGGGGCTCTGCCAGGGAGAGGATACATGACACAGTTTGATGTGGAGTATATTGTTTGTTTGCCTTTCTATCACTAGCAAAACGTCTATTTTTTTCACCTTCCGAATACGTAGCATGTGCAAAATAAAGACGGTTGGGATTGTGTGTGCAGGGAGGGTGGGACTGGGGTAAGGAGAAGTAATACCGAACGCGGTTTTGCTCATCTGGCCTGGCGCCTGCACGGGACAAAAATGCATCAACAGACAGAGCAAATGTTTGCGTTTGATGGCTACATAGCTAAATTAAAGCACGAATTCCTCCCCGGCACGCTTACAGAGGCCACCCAGCACGAGCAGCACAATTACACATCCTGCGGCATTTCTCGCTGTGGTTCCATCAACCCGAAGGCATCTGCGTACGAAGCCTACAATTATCAATTATGGCTAACTGCACTCCTGGGCGCACAGGGGTTGATCAGGATTTTAGCTGTCTCCCTCCTCAGGTTAGCGCAGGGGAAAGGAAAAAAACCCAGCACCCAATTCTCAGCTCCCGTTGCTCTGGATTCACAAGCACCTCCCAGCTCTGCGAAGCTTCTGAATTGTAGAAACACTGCAGAGGCCTGTGGCTGTTGGCAGTGAGTAGCAATTTTTCCTTCTTGTGTGTTTAATTTCAAGAACTCCAAACTGGCTTTTTTTTTTTTTTTATTGCATTTTCTGCATCTCTACTTAATGCCCAGCAGATCAGCAGCCAGAGGAACATCCTGCCCACAGAGCCTCTTCCAGGGCAGCAGCCACAGGCTTATTAAGAGAGTTCCCCTGCTCTGTCCTCTAGTGCTGTAGTTAAAATTTGCTACGTATTAATTTCTGTGAAAGGCTGAAATAGGACTTCAGGGAGATGCAATACCAGATCTCAAGAAATACTGATCTGAGGACATGACTGTGATTAACTACTGTGGCACAAAGGAACATATGTCCTAAGATCCTTTCTGAGTAGCTGTTCCCAAGGACTAACATGTCTCAGAATAACAGAATGGTTGGGGTTGGAAAGGACCTTAAAGACCATCTCGTTCCACCCCCCTGCCCTGGGCAGGGACACCTCCCACCAGCCCAGGTTGCTCCAAGCCCTGTCCAGCCTGGCCTTGAACACCTCCAGGGATGGGGCAGCCACAGCTTCTCTGGGCAACCTGGGCCAGGGGCTCACCACCCTCACAGCCAAGAATTTCTTCCTCAGATCTCATCTCAATCTCCCCTCTTTCAGTTTAAAACCGTTCCCCCTCACCCCATGGCTCCCCTCCCTGCTCCAGAGTCCCTCCCCAGCTTTCCTGGAGCCCCTTTAGGGACTGGAAGGGGCTGGAAGGTCTCCCCGGAGCCTTCTTTTCTCCAGGCTGAACCCCCCCAGGTCTCTCAGCCTGTCCTCACAGCAGAGAGGCTCCAGTCCTTCTGGGTGCTCTTTTGGGTAGGACGAGAATACACTCACTTCTAAGATGTACTGAGCATGAGGACTTTGTCAGCTGAAGAGTACTTAAAATAGTGGATAGCCAGCTAGGAACAACTTAAATGGGTATATTCATAGGGAAAAAAAGCCTTCTGCCTGCAGACAGGAGCAGTTATCTGAGCCAGCTTCAAATGAGCCAGCAGCTGTACCAGAAGCAGTGTGGCTGCTCCACTGATGTGCACAGGCAGGAGAGATCAACGTGGAGGCTGGCGAATCGGTTCTGAACTCAGGCAGAGCCTGGAGGCTGCTGTGATCCAGTGGAGCATTTCTCCATGCTCTCTATTGGGCCCCAGCATCCCAGGAAGAAGCACCAACATGGACATGCCAGCACGGCTCTGCTGTTCTTCACCACGCACCCGCGGACAGGCAGTAGGTAGGGCATTGCACAGCTTCTTATAGGAGGAAGAAACTATTACTTGTATAGCACAGTGCAAAACGCCAACAGAAAAATGTATTTAACAATCACGAATTTGTAAAACACATCCGTAAAAGTGCTTAATCTTAAATTTGCGGTTTGTTTTTCTGGTAGCAGTTTGCATTTGTTCTAGGTGCACTCTCTTGAGTAACAGTGGTACCCGTGGTCCTATCCCCCCGACAAGCAGAAACTCCCCTCCAACACAAGCGCCGTGGGGACTAGCTGCATTGCTCAGCCTAAACCCCACTGAAGCAGGAACATCCCCGGGTTTCGGCATGAGAACAGGGCACAAAGTGGTTTCCAAAACCGCCTCAGAGCTCTGGCACCACCATCACCTCTGAGCCCTCACCATGTCTGCTCTTGATGTACAGAAATCCTCCGGCGTGGGTTGCAGCAGGACCTCCCCAGGCACTCACTAACGCACAAGAAGCTACAGTCCATTTGAATATAACTGCTCTGCTGCATTTTCCCAAGTTTCTTAAACAATAATTAGTTTTTCATTTAACGTGCAACACCTGACCAAACCATAAGCAGCCATGCATGTTTTTCTGCTGTATGGATGAGGTGACAGCAGCTCACCACAATTAAAGAGCATACTGTAGCAGATTGTGTGAAAACACCATTGTTTTCTGATGGATAAGAGTCATCAAGTTACAAGCCTAGTTTCGGTAATTACTTATTTCATTATGAATCTGTGGCTGGATCAGGAAGAAGAACAAGCAGCATCTGTCACCTGTCCCAGCGTCGCAGAAGAAATGCACCGCTCTTCCCCAGTAACAGCCCCTTGCGCCCACCGAGCCCTTTTCTAGTCATTAGCATCCCTGGTGCAGCTCATCGCAGGCAGCATGCAAGTTCCTCCAGGCAGTACATCCAGAATATTATCTACCGACTCTCTACTAGTGTAAGGTCAGAAATGGTATGAAAGACAATATGGAACTGATCCATAGGAAACAAGCAAACAAAGAGAAAAGCCACTTCCACTGCTTACCGTTAAATTCATGCGACATCCCATTGTACCACTGGGATCTCAGCAACTGCTGAAGTTCTCTCCTGGACAGAAGTGGATCGATGCTCTTACTCAAATGGGTCCTGAACTGGTACCTATTAGAGAATCTCCTCGACCATGCACAGGAGATCTTCCTGTGGTTCTTTTTCAGCTCACTCGGTCACTTATCCCTTACAAACTTAGGACAATAAAATAATCTCCTAAAAGAATTGTTTCATGTCAGTTGTTCGTACATGGTTTCCAAAGTAACATAGGAAATCAAGAACACGCGCTGCAAATCTAAATTGTAATGAGTGCAAACACAACCCACTGATTTCAAGCAACGGCAATAAACTGAACAACGACATTCTCTCCCTAATTATAGCAGCTGACTGCATACCCCAGATGGAGTTTCAGAGTACTGGGTTAGTGTTTATGCTGGCTTGTCATGCAGAAACAAACAGTAGTAACTGTGCAGGCACAGCACCAGTAACACCGACAGCTTTAGGAGACACGCAGGCAGAGCACTAAAGGAATCATTTCCTTGCGTTGTCTGTTTATGTTCCCCTTATCTTCATATCTATTTCTGCTAATTTGCTTGGCGTTGGATGGTTTGTGAATGCGGCGTCTTTGCCGTCTCTGTTCCATATTGGTAGCACATACGCACTTTAGCTTATCATGACAAGGAGTTCAGTATAAGCGATGATCAGGGCGTCTCGCACTTTATAACAGCAGCTATAAACGTTTAGAGAAAAATAAAATAAAATCGGAGATTTACAAATGCTTCCCCTTTTGGCAAATTCAGCTCCAGACCTTTCTGTCTTTAAAATGCATGAAGAGTATAAATCCTAAACAAAACAATATATTTAACTGTGTAAAATACTGGGAGACACAGAGTTTATGAAAAATGCTGCCCATTACTGTGCTTGGTTTTATTACAGGATATATATTTTATGAAGGATTTTCAATAAGAAAGAGAAGATACTTTGTTCTTTATTTGCATATGTGAAAGGAACCGTATGTCTCCTACATATGCTCCTCCTCCCAGTCCTGCAGCCAAATCATCATCCCCATCACCTCCAGCCCCCCTGTAATCCCACACCTTCCAGCTCTCTGCTGCGTTGGACTTCCCACCATCACCGACTCTCCTGCCCCTGCCCATCCGTCCCCAGTCCAGGCCGGAAGGCGGCCGACACACAAGCAGTTCAGGATGAACAGCACAGAGGAATGCATTTCAACATTTGCAAAAGTTTCTCCCTATGACTTTTTGGCCAAAACTGCTCTTAGAGCATCCATTTAGAACATCCATTTTCATATAGTCTCAGTCCTTTCGGAAACTCCACGAACCAGAACCACCTGCCCACCCTTATTCTCCCCAACTTTCATAACAGCTTTGGTAAAACAAGCGTCCTCCTTATTGAAAATTCATTGTGCTTCGCAGGTCAGTTCCCACTGTGGCTTTCTGAGGGTCCTCTGCTCTGTTACACCCTTTAGACCTGCCAGCTACAGTCCCCTTCAGTATTCTCTATTTCCTATGCTACCAGCTCCACACCAGAAGTTGACGGTGCGTTTTCTTCCATAGCAATCTAGTCTAACCAAACTAAAAGCTTGGCTCATTCCTTCCTCCCGCTCCGCAGCTACAGACCCCCTCTTCCCCTGCTTGCACCCACCATCATCCTCATGTCACTTCCTTCTGGGTGCTATTTTTTATTTGGAACTTTCTGTAGAGCCTCAAATCGTTCCGTTGGCGCTGTTACGTTGCGGGTTTCATCTGCACAGCATCACTAAGATATTGCCTGGCCAAAACTTGAGGATTTACAGTAAATAGCGCAAACATGGCCCTCCCTTAGTCCTCCTGAAGAGTGACTTCCAGGGACTGGTATTGTCTGGGGTCAAGTACAGAGCCTGAGTCACAGTTCTACAGCCTGTACCTGTAGCCCCACCTGTGAGACCCAGGTAAATTCTGAAATAATCATTTATCCTTGTAATAGAAAATTAACACTGCTGCCGGCGGGACAGAGAGGAACCAGGCAGAGCAGGCTGCAAAGCAAAGCCCGAACCAGAGCCCAGAGCACCAGACCATAAGCTGGAGCTCCTGCCCTACCCAGGGAAGGTCTTTGGGCTTTGGTTTCCAGGAAAGAACAGTCTGAGCCACAACAGAACAGCTCGGCTGAGCAGCTGAAGAGGCATTTAAGTGCAGAGAAGTATTAAAGCTAATCAAGTGCAAGTGTTAATAATAAATAATCCCCACAAAGTAGGTGGATGAGGCTGCTCTGCTGGGGAATTCCTTACTGCGGGAACAGATGACCACGGACCCGCTGCTCCCAACGCCGTGAACTTGGGGATGACACTTTACCACACTTTCCAGTAAAGTCTCTTCCTGAAGGGATATAAAGATTTGCTAATATATTGCAACTTGCGGGGAAGGAATGATTTGGGAATCAAACTGAACTTTGAGATGCCTAATTGGAGCCCAAATGTAAGTGTATACGTACTCTGCCCATCTCAAATGATTTAAGAGGTTCCCATTCCAGGTACAGAAAGGTCTGCTTTGAACCAGGAAACCAACATCCCGCTTAACACTTGAACTAATATCAGTTTACGCCATGGAGCATGCTACACATTTCATCGGTGAGACGCCTTCTCCACGTGCCCTGTAATGATTCCTTCCCCCTTCCCTCCGGTTCCCCGCACCGACCCCGATCCCCAGCCTCGCCAGGACGGCAGCGCTGTGATCAAACGCCTCGCCAGCGATAACCAAACGTGACATCTGCTGGCTGAGCCGCGGAAGAGCTCACGCTGCTCTTCTCTGCAATTCCTCCTCCTTCCAACCCGGGATTTGCAGTAAAAAACATTGCTCCTTTTCACATCGGGACCGGGTCTCACCAAGAGCTAAACACAACGTGTGGCTGAGCTTCATTTCAATTTATTTGGGCCTAACGTGTCTGTGTTTGCTGACAAAAAGCTTCAATAGAATTTGAAATCAGGTTTATAACATGGTACGATGTATTTGGATTTCCTTTCAAACGGGTCATGATAAGACGCGACCTATGCAATGACATTTTGAAGGATGAATAAATCCAGTTTAGAACAGCCCCTGAAGCTGGATGGTTCACACACACAGCCCCCTTTCTATTGGCAAGCTTTCTGCAAGCTCACGTGCCCATACATACATAATTTGCCGTAATTTCACATAATAATTTTTATAGACACATATGCAACCCCTTACACATCCCCTACATACACGCGTGCGTGTTTGCAGACACATGCCTGCGCCTGACTAGAAAGCGGTTACTAAAGCAAGGTGAAATACAGCTCGACAGGAAACAAAGCGAAGCCTCTGCTTGCGGTGGAGGCGGTGATTTACCTGTCGCCAAAGTGAACTCTGCAGAAATCCCCCGGGAACTGCAGGCGTGGAAGGGGGAAGCAGCGTCACTTGCCAGTATGTGCTAAAGACCCGATAAACGAAGGATGGGTAGGGAAACGAAAGCGGTGTCATACAGAGAGCAGGATGCTGTCGTGAAATTGTAAATAATAACGTGTCACCACACGCACATAAAGAACACTGCGGCCTCTGGCATGGGGGTGAGGTGGGGAGCTCTGACAGTGCCTGGCAAAACACGTATCTCGGGATCAGAGCACAACACTGAGTCACAGAAGAAATATTTGCAGCCGGGAGACGATGCGGCTCTGAGCAGTCCTTTGGGAGCAATGCGAGGAACAGGCAGCAGCCGCTGGACCGGCTCCATCCCTCGGCCACACTGCTTCCCCCACCCGCTGAATCCATTCCCGAGCATCCCCCCCACCAACGGGTACCACAGGTCTTCCACGCCGACCCGCAGCTCCATCCGTGGGGCCCAGCTCAAGCCCTGCTCCTCGGCCAGGCCCCCCTGATGCTCCCTAAGCTTCTCAGCACTTCCCAGGCAGCTGTAAGCTCTCCCCTCTCAGCACTCAGAGTCATGCAGCCGCCTTACCCCCGTCCCCTCCCTCCCACGGGCTCCCCCATTCCTGCTAAATACAACAGCTCGTGGCTGCTCCGATCCACTCCAGAACCAACACACAATACCCTCACAGCGCACAAGCAAACAATCATTTTGGAGGAAGAAACTGAACAAAATGCCAGCCAGCAACTGAACTGCCCCTGCTTCCCACCAGCAATATTGAAATGCGGATTTTTTACTCCTCCCTGGGCACTCCTCGGGTCAGCTCTGCGGTGGTGATGCTTGAGGGCTCCCTGCTAAATACTCTTTAGTGCAGTTTCTTCAGGCCCTGTGGGATTCCAACACTGAGGAAATTATTTGCAGCAACCACAGCGGGCAGGTTTCTTCATGGGGAGGGCCTGGTTCAGCTCCAATATTAACTAGAGCATGTTCTTCATGTACCAGGCTCCCCGAAAACACACCGTCAGGGCTGCCAGCAACAGAGCAGCCAGCCCATGGAAAGGATGTCTTTTGCCCTTCTTTTTTTAACAAAAAATAACCATCACCAGCCCAGAGCATCACACGCTCAAGCACTTGCATCATCCAGGGAGGCAGCTCCGTGTTCTCCAACTCCTGGATGTCACCGGTTTGGCCCCCAGACACAGACCTATCCCCAAGAGCTCAGCTACCAACAGCTCTCTACGTCAAAAGCTGCACCATTCATCTTCATTATTCTAGTTGCACAGGGTTTCCTTCAACAAGAAGGCATGAGTTTCCTCTTAATTTTCAGCCTCCAGAGGCTACTCTGAAGCAGCCTGGGACACAGTGGAGGAGCAGAGAGGCAGCAGCGATGCTGTGCTTGAGGACGTCTGGCTGCAGCTCACCCGCTTCACCTGGGACCACACTCCAGTAGCCCGAAACTCTGCAAACCACGGAGGCCGAAAGGACATCAGACGTTTAGACATGTTCCTGGAGGCCACATCCACCAGTGCCCGAGAAACAGTGGTTTCCCGTCTGCCTGGGAATGGGAAGCCACCTACGGCACCGCTTGCCAGCAGACAGGGAAGCAGGAGACGGCAGTGCCTCTGCTCTGGGCTCACGCCGAGCAGGAGGGACCAGTCACTGCTGGCAATACATGCCCAAGACCTGGCTCAGTGCTGTGATTTCCCTCGTATGGCACGGCAAAGGGAGAAGCAGGCCAGGCTCAGCAGGTCCTTCCACGGCTTTCAAGCAGCAGCACGCAGAAACACAACGAAACCCAAGTATGTGCAAGTAGTAGTTTCTCAAGTGGTGCAATCCACTGCTGCATTCACAATCCTTTCCTTTTTTTGGGTGAACTAACTTTATTTTCCTTCTTCCCCTAGGGCAGACTTGCATTAAAAACGAGTAAGTCTGAAGTACAGGGAAAACCTCAAGTAACCCCTCCTTCCACTCCTCAAATTAGATACTTCAGCCTCAGGATGGAATTAATTAACTTCATTTTTCTCTTCTTACTAGATGACAGGAAAAGCATGGTTAAATCCAGTAATAACACCTTGTCACCTTTGCTAAAAGGTCACATTTGGCACTGCCTGCTCCACTGATGACCTGTGAGAAGTAAATATCCCAAATTTTAAAACTCTGCCAAGTTTGGGAATTTACTCTCAAGAAGGCAGCCTCTGGCTCAGAGTCCACTGCCTTTACTGGGCTTTGGACCAGGAGATTGGTGAAAAAAACCCTGTTAACACAGTAAGAACTGCCTTTCATATTTGACCGCCCGCCCGCAGTTTAAACCGTCCTGCTCAGGCGTGTGGGGTAGGGCGGCAATCTGCTTCCGAGGGGGCTGGCAAAGCTCCTCTTTGTTCAAATTCCCCACCAGCAGGAGCGAGTTCAGCAGCAAACAAAACACCATCAATACTCTGCCTGCTTCGGAAATGGTCTTTCCTGTTGTACGTTTTTAAGAGACGCTCCGGGCTCAGTAGCACTGTTGTAATCTCCACGGCCTCCAAGGTCTTTAATTAAAACCAAATACCTACTGCGCCCAGCAGATGAGTGAAAAATAATTTTTTAAATGGTGGTGATACTTAAGTAGAAATTTTAAGACCATGCAGGTTAGAATATAGGTGACATATGGTCTTTTGACTTCCTAGAGTTCCCAGCCATCCACGACTGGCCCTAGATTGGCAAACTTGAGAAATATTTAAACAAGTGGGGAGATAAATTATTCTGACACATTGTGCATGTGTTTCTGAACTAAGGTAAGCATTGACTAGTTAACATTTAGCTAAGCTAGAGTCTAACTTCTCATTCCTAAGGTTTGAGAATGCATCAGAGCTCCCGCTGCAGCCGGGACTACGAAGGACTGCTGCTCCCAAACCGGGGGAAGACACAGATGTGGGGACAGATGTGTCCTGCTCATGAAGGGCAAACAGTCTGCAAGAGACAAAAGCCAAACCAAACCACACCTGAAGAGGACGTGTGCTGCTTTTCCTGGAGGAAGAGACGGTCCATGCCCACCTCCAGCCTCCGTGATGCAATTTCCACGGGAAGCGGTTCTACCACGAGATGATGCTCGCAAGGGAACGAGATGCACAGGGAAGCACTTTGAGTTTCAGACCAAAGAAACTAGGGGGGGGGCAAAAAAAAATAAAAATAACACACTGCCAGTTTGACTCGAGACATGAAATTGGGATATGAGACTATTGTAATCAGTGACAGAGTAAGAAATTTTCTCCTGTCCTTGGGAAAGATATTAATGTTACTGCAACCATCATTAAGCTTTACATGAGAGACTGTAATTTATATAGTCGGTTTATAGCCTGTAACATTCATTTAGACTTACTGGAAAGCTAATAACTTATAGCTAATAACTTATAGTCAGCTTGTAATCAAATCTTCCTTAGAGAAACACTGCTACAGACAGCAAGGATTTACAGGTAGTTTGTATGGTTGTCTTCATAAAGAAATAAATTAATTCTAACAGTAATTCAAATCACTCGCTCTACCAGCTCTCTCCATATTTAAACCTAACAGGCTGTGGGTGCTAGAGGAGCCTCAGCTCCACTCAGGCCCTTGAGGCTCTACCTCAAACTCACAGTTCCTCAAAAAAACCGAGAGCTTTTTCCACCAGGCCGGAAGGACCCAGACCATGGTATATATTTGTGCTGAGAAAACGGAAAACAACATACTGAGCCATCAGTGATGTTAAACACCTAGTTATTTCTTCCCTCAACTTCCCCAAGATAGTTTTTCACCACCGTCAATCAAGACGCTGATATTCCCAATGCCACCAGACTTGCAAAGCATCCCAGGAGCAACTGGGAACATCTCTTGTGAACGCGGCAAACTCCACAGACCCCACACCAGCACAGATGCCCATTTTAACACAACAACCAGTAAAAAAAACCCGGAAGAAACAGGTCAGATGGGGATCAACTATCCCGGCTGTGCTCAGAAACTCGCCTACAGAAATCAAGGGCTTTGCCGGCTTCTGATGCTGCCTCTGCCCTTACTTGCTGCTGCCCTGCGCACTCCTGCTTTATCCAGGCACTCACGTCTTCAGTGTGAGCAGTCCCGGACAATTATCAGCCATTTGCATGCAGGCAAAACCCCTGCGTAGAACAGCAGTTATGAACATGTCTGCACACAGCGGCATAAAAAAAGATGAAAAGGCAAATAATGTAAATGGCTTGAATGTGTAATCTCTCAATTCCCTCCAAAATGGGAGGATTGTGAAGAAACAATCCAGTTTGGGGCACGTGTAAGGACATGTCCCCACCAAGGTGCAGTGAGATGATGCAGAGGAGGTGTGAAAGCCTGGGCCGGGCATCAGAAGTCCTGCGCTCAGGGAACGAGGCTCCAAAAAAAGGCAGTCTAGGCTTAAAATTGAGGATAATCTGCTGTAATCCATCACAAAATGATGATTTCTCAAAATGGCTATGCAATTTAAGAACCAGGCGGAGGGGGGGGGGGGGGGGGGGGGGAGGAAATATGCTACTTAAACTTTCTGTATGCGCAGATAATTTAAATCTGAATTGCTGGCTTCCATCTGTGCTCCTAACTCTTCAGAGGTTTAGCTACGCTCAAAGGACGTCTGCCAGCGAGGCAGCCCCATCCAGTAACTACTCACGACACGGCCTACGAGACAGAGTCACGTCGCTGAAAAATGTCTTCAAGTATTTGGCTGTTCCTGCTAATGCTAAAGCGCGTTGGCTAATTTACACAGATTATTTTTCTCGTCAAACACAAGCAACGGGAGAAGGGGTAGGGCTGGTTTGTGCTCCGGGTGACAGGCAGGAGCGTATCCCTGAGATCAGAGCTCAGAATTCAATAAAACACACGACTGTCAAAGGGGTCTTGAGTCTTGCTACAGCAAAGAAGTCAATGACACAGTGCGGACAAAAGGTCTCGGAGGAGTTTAATTAATTTAAACTGACTGTTATTCCACTGCAACATCAGGGCTGTAGCAATGCTCATGAGCTTGGCCACACTATTCAAGAAAAGTAAAGTACATCATCCAAAGGTGAAACGTGGTTTCAAATGGGATTTTAGGTCATGAATCTCCAACTTAATTCCTTTCTCACATTTCCGCCCCCCCCCCCTTTCTTGCCACGTTTCCGTGTCACTCTGTACTGTTCCCATTTCACGTATGTAAAATTGTGTTTGAGTTGCCCAGACTCTGAAATGGTACAGTCAGTTTTGGCAGTCGGTGCCTTGAAAACCAGCACGGCTCCTCTAGCCAACCCTGACACATACATAAGTGCATTTTTTTAACTAATTCTCAATTTCTAACTGTAAAAAACATGCTGAAGACAGTTTAGGAAATGACGTAAACCTTTTCTTTGGTCAGAAAATAGTCTTATCAATAGTCCATGAATTATGGCTTATGATGTGTCTACACTGGGACGTACCAAGGTCTGAAGGTGTTTTATCACTACTTGCTTAGTGCCCCAAAAGTTCTCTTCTATCGCGATAATCGCTTACATTGATTGATTATAATCTGTCACAGGTTTAGAATCATCTTACATGATTTTGTTATACTGGGGTAAAAAAAGCAAAAAATCTTCAGCGTACACATAATAACTTTATATAATTTTTGCTATATATATATTAAAAAGTTTAGTTCAGATCTTTTAAACAATCTTGTTTCCTTTTTGGGATGATTTTGTAAGGAATTGGGCTGGGACCAAAAGCCAACAGACTTCAAGGCTGCTCGGACCCTGCCATGAGACGGAACGGGGACGTCCCTCCCATCTTGCTTCAATGAAACCGTTAACAGTTTGAGCAAGTTTTGGTAAATCTAAAATACCCCTCAGCTGCGAAGCACTGGGAGCTGCCTCGATAAATCTGTACAGCATGACCTCCAATTTGAAAGGCAGTGGAAAAATTGGGAGGGGGAAGAAGCAAATGCCCCCAGCATTGTGCAGGGCTTTGGGGACAGCAAGATTTGGCATCTTCTTTGTGGTTCTCCTAAATGATTACAGGGGTAGGATGAGGCTGGAGAAGGTTTCATCCTCTCCTGCTGATTTTCTGTTCTCTTTTGTATATGGTCTTTGAACTTCTAAAGCAACAGAGATGTTAGAGCGTGCTCAACCTCCCTCTATCGCCGTTCCGCTTCCCATGGTGGATGCGTTCCACGGCCACGTCCTTCCTAAAACGAGGACATGAACCTGTTGATCGCCCTGGATCTCCCTCATCATTTCATTTAGCTATTTTTAAACCTCAATCTTTTTCTGTATTTTCAGGCTGATTTAACAAATAACTATGCCACTCGTCCAGTCCTCTGCCCCAGAATGCACCAGTCCTGCATCCAGAGGGCTCTCCCAGAGCACACGTAGATTCTGACGAGCCACAAAATTGATTTGAGGGAAAAAATAACCTTGTTTCAAAAGATTTAATTGGACCTAATTTCTGGATTCGTATAAATTATTTAGATCAGCACAAACATGAATTCTGCAGTTGAGGAAAAACCCCTATGTTTTACTGCACTAAAGAAGCTGGTTTGATGTTTGATTAGATTTTCTTTGAACTTGGCAATTTGCCAAAAAACGTACTCCATTTTACTGGGTTTAACCTCTCTGACTTCATCTATGAAGGTTCCCGTTTCTTTCTCATTCTGTGTTAAAAAGCCGTTTACATTATGTGCCATATAAGGATTTGTTTGGTTTATTTAAACAAAAAAAATATATTCTCTTTTGTTAACATTTTAAGTTTTTCAGGACAGTGAATATTCCTTCTTGTACAAGTGTGAAACACACAAAGCAAATACTACCCCACTGCTAATAATAAAACAGAATAAATAACAGCAGGTTTTGGTGAAGGCATGAATTACATCGTGACCAAACGTGGCAGTTCTTTTTAACTCCAGGAACTCTGGAAATTTGTGCAAACTCTGGAAAACAAATGAAAAAACATGTTCCTGCAGTTCACCTGCAAAACCCCCTCACCTTCTGGACAACTTGGATCATTTAACCACGCTGCACCCAAACTGCAGGGCTGTGCTGCCAGCTCCTTCGCAAAGGCAGCCCGTGGGATGCAGAAAAGGCCTTTGCCTTGGTCTGTGCTGAGGAGAAGGGGCCGTGCTGTGCCCCAAATCCTTCCTTTTTATTTCGCATTTTGAGACTACCTGAAGTTATTGACCTAATTAATGTATTTGAGAGATCAGCTATGAGTTAGGTTCTTGGCAACACACTCATTTACTTGTACTCTTCAAAGAAGAAGAAAGATTCTCTAGCTATACTAACACAGCATTTTCTCCAGAAGAACAGCACAGAAGGTTTTCATTTTTTAATTTTGTTTTTTTTTAAAAAATCAGATTTGATTTTTAATTCTGTTTTCTGGAGAAAGTGGCACTGCTAAATACAGGTGAGCTGTCAGTAAAGCTCCCCTCACTGTCACGTATTAAAACATCAAAACAAAGCAGCATTGGCTTTTAGCATTTTTCAAAACACAACTGTGTCACTGTGAGGAAAAAGGGAAGAAAATCTGGGCCATTTTCATGCCTGAAAATCTAGCTGCTACACCCCAAAAAAAGGAAATGCCAGTCCAGGGATGCTGAATAACTCAGCATCTGACCCTGAACCTTTTTCCTCTAACCTAGCCATCAGTTCCCCCATCACACAATGACGGGGGGCTGATAACGCCGCAGTGACAGACCCCAAATTTCTGCAGTGTGCTGGAACTTGACTTTCTCAAGAACACAGCACGCATGGGCAACGGCAGCGTAATTGCAGCGTTTAAGAAGGAATCGCATTGAACAGGGAGCGGTACAAACGCTCGGGGTTTGGTTGGGTGGAGAGACTGTGCCTCCATCATCTTGCCGTGAGCTGTCCTGGCCGCACCGAAGGCAGCTCAGGTAGACCACCGGCTTGCAGGCAGGAATCTCCTCTCCAGTAAGGCACATGGAGGAACTTGTACCTCTGTTACTACGATATTACTGAAAGTGCATTTACTTTCTGGGGAGCAGATACATCCAAATCCAGGCTGACAATCAGACGTGATCGTTACGGTGCGATCCTCAGCTGAACACAAGATGCGGGCAGCAACACAATCCCTACAGAGGATCCCTACAGCTCAGCCACCTCATGAGGAGAGGCCCAAAAGAGCACGGGGGCATCTCCAAACCAGCATCACACCAGTTCCTTCCAGGGAGTCCTGCTCGGGAGGAAGAGCTGGGCTGAACCAGACAGCATCACTGCATGCCTTCACTTCTCCGTGCTGCCGAGCACCAGGGCATCCCACTGACGACCACAGGCTCTGCACTTGCTGACAACAGCAAAAGACAGACAGCTGGTCTTGCATTGAATTGTTTAAAAAAAAAAAAGGAAAAGAAAAAAAAAAGAAAAAAAAGGCACTGTTCTCCATTTTTGCATGGTTTTAAAGCAATTTTCAAAAACAGACATCACTGCGATAGCATCTTTGTTCAGGCTGTAAATCAGCAGCAAGGAGATGAAAATTCAATCCAAGGCTCTCAGTAACACTACCCAAGAGAAGAAGATAAAGGGGAAGGGGAACCGGACCTCGGTCTCAGCCTTGCACTCCAGCAGATTTCAAAAGGATAACCATCAGAAAATTGGCCATTAAAGCGAAGTACGCGAGTGCCTGCTGTCAGACGGGAATGCGCCGCCGAGCGACCCAGGGCCAAACTACCAGAAGTATCTCAGCGGTTCAGGAAAATGTCATGGCTAATCTCGAGGCAGATGAAGTATCTAAAGGCTATAAGTAGGTTAGTGCTCCACGGTGCGGAGCCAGCAGCCGGTCACCAATGACCTGCACAAATTCAGGCAGAGAGTCCAAGCACCGCTTTGGTTTCAGAAACGTCCTCAGACAACGCATATATGCTCCAAGACAATCTGGATGTTATTGAGTGATACTAAATTGTATCACTTAAAGTAATCTTTATGACAAGAAAATGAATTAAAAAAATAAAAAATTTGCCTAACACTCAAAGAAAGCAAAATAGGGGATCTGGGGACAGGGAGCAGATGGAGCACAGAACTGCAAGGGAACACAGAAGGACAGGAGCATCCAAGTCTTGACAGTGCAAGACAGCTATTTTAAAAGATATTTTTGTGTACTTGTTGGTATATTTGTGTGGACATTCTTTGACCTCATGTGACTTTTTTTTCCGTGCTCTGAATCCAGCATGGGCCGTGTGTGGGAGAACAGAGCGGAGACGGGAGAGGACGAGACGGGTGGGAGCGAGGAGACAAGGGGACAACCTCCTGCAACCCCCATCCCCTCTTCATCCCTCTGTCTCTCCCATTGTTCAAGTACTAAATTTGGCTTAAGCTGGAGGGAAAGGATGTAAAGTGCCTAAGAAATACTTTCAGGGAGAAAATGGCTAAATTGAATTTTCTTGTAACGTGGGAGGAGGCTGAGGAAGACCCGCTCTGCGCTGCCCTCTGGCAGCTGCCCCCTGGGCTCCCAACCGCAAAAACAACCCCTGCTCTGCGTTAAGATGATAAAATGGCAAAAAACAAACTCGAGAGAAAAAAAAAAAAAGGCAGCTGAAATAAACAAAGAGGAATAATAACACTGAAGAGAGGATCTTCAGATTAAAAATTAATGGCAGCTGGCTAACGGGCACGAGCGCATTGCTGCAGGGCTCCTGCACGCCTGTGCGGGGATTTGCTCCAACGGAGGATGGATGCAAGGAGGCATCGGGGAGATACCACAGTATTCGAGAAGCAGACAGCATAAACTGGGAAGATTTAAAACCACCGACCCTCAAGCCCTCTGGTGCTGACTCCACACGACAAATTTTGAATTCACCAAAGTGGATCTGTTCTCTTTAGACTTCAGTCGAACCAGGGCTTTACCCCGCCAAAAATACCGACAGTAAGCGGTTTGGAGGAAAAATGTCACATATTAAAAGCAAAAGATAAATATTTGAAAGAACAAAGCAAATATAATTCCTTAATTCCCACTGAGGGAAATGTGTATAAGAGAAACAGGAGTGTATCTACCAAGGAGAATATTTGATTTATTCTAAGAAAAGAAAATGTCTGTATTTCCACTACAGCACTTGCCTTTCCCATATAAGCTTCCTAAAATACCAACAGCTGTTCCTAACCTGCCCCAGTGACACGCCTGTGACTGTCATTACCTTCGGCTTTGATTTTTAAAATTACAAGGACACTACTGATTGAACCACACAATTTTTTTGTCCCAGAAACATATAGAAACATTTCACAGTGTAGAACGGAAAGAGGAAAAATATTTTTCCAGATTTCATTTTTCACCAGCACCTTGTGTTAATTGGTCCAGGATGGCCAGCGATGCAGTCAATGTCCCTGTATATTCATTAAGGACATCAGCAGGAGAGAGAAAAACACAGCTTTAAGCCTAAAAGCTATAACTGGAAATGTTCCTATTAATGAGAGAGAGCGAGGGACAGGCCCCTCAGTATGTGAAATTATTGTCATCTGATTCTTGAGCCTGATGAGATTTTGAGAAGGCGCCTGCCTTTAAGTCACGACCGGGCAGCAGTCCATGATTTGAGGGGTTGGGTATTTTCAGCATGGGCAGGTGCATCCACCGTGGAGGATGCAGGGAACGAAGCAGGAATCCTGCCCTCTCCTCACTTGGGAAGCTTTGAAGCCCATTTAGCAAAACTGAACCTCTTCATATCGACAAGCGACGTATTTTCCTCCAAAGTCTCCAAGGTAAGAGCCAAGGAGCTCACCTGCAGGAGCACAGCCACTGGCCTCAAACAGGGGCAGGTAAGGCTTTGGCCACTGGCCGGAGGCTATTGGCTAGCAAGGCCCATTTTACCCAGGTTCATACGCTGGTAAAATAACATGCATGATTACTGCAAGGCTCTCCAGACAAAGAATCAGAGCATAAAATCATATTATTACTCCCCACTTGCGCACTTTTGAGGCTCGTAGGTTTGTTTGGCAGAAGCTGTCCTTTGGGTGGGGGGAGGACAGCAATTACAGCGCTAATCGCTGAACGCTGTGGTGTTAGGAGGAACGCTCAGGCCACGGGTGTTTGCTCAAGTTCTGGGTTGTATTTTTGTTTAGCAATGAGCATAAAATGAATTAGCATACACCTCAAATGGGTCAAAAATCTTACTTTTTGGTATTTTTGCCAGGCACCGGGTTTTGCTCCTAAGTTATGATTACCGAGTTCCCTAGACAGCCCCCTTAAACTGAGAGTGCGTGAAGAGCTGGTGCTACAGGAAAGACAGGATGGTCTCTTATAGCTTTAAAACCTACCAAAGTAATGACAATATTCATTTAGACTGTGCTGGCATACATCTCACCGATATCGAAAGCAAATGATTGTTTTCAACTCACCGGTTAATCTTACATTAGCTTAGGAAGATTATTCTCCTGAAATATTTTAGATCGGTAGATTACTCTTGATCCCTATGTTTCCACTGCCACGTTCGGCAATGAGCTTTGCTAATGTGTCCACGTCATTGTACTCAATTGAGAGCTATTGTCAAAAAACCCGACCGGTCAACCAAGACACCAAACTCACACAGACAACCCAAAGCCCAGAACAACTGCCGGCAGTTACCAGCTTGAGCCACGAGGAGAAACAAGTGGATTTAGAAAAAAAACCCAAGGAACTATTGCGAGCAAGGCTTCAGTAACAACCAGCATCCCTTAGCCACTGCTAGGGAATACCCAGTTGCAATGACTCTGGTGTCACAACAGCTACACATTCCTGGAAAATGGAGAGGAAGACTGCTGAATTTGAAGCATTTGTGAAGAGCACATGGCTCCTGCCCGTCCCCCCAGCAGTCCCGGTGCTGGTCTATCACTCCGCGATGGGTAACCACACCGTGAGGAACAGAGCTGATATTAGAGGCATTGCCACGTCTTCCAGCCAGCACACAGACAGTTCAGCCACTGAAAATTGCACGGAGTTACTTGCTTGGGAAGTTGCCTTCACAATTGACAAAACCCCCAGTATAAAGTGAAAATAGTTCACTGGCAAAATCCTGCCTTTTTGGGACTGTGCAGGTCAAAAGAGGACAATGAGTCTGTTTCCAAACAAGTTTTCTAAAATAGGATTTTTGCTTGTTGCTTTCCATGGATCCCATAGAGTTTCAAAGAAAAAAATCAAAGTGGGAAGCTACAAACAATACACACTTCTTCTGGCCCTTAGTTCAGTGCAAAAGGCCTTCCCTAATAAAAAGGATTAGCAAAGCTATAAAACTTTAAACGGCAGAACACTGTTCAATTCAGCTAACGCGGTCATGGAGAAGAACCCAATACCCTGCAATTTCAAGTGCCTGCAATTTATTTTAAGATCATGCTCTTGTGGGAAAAGCATCCTGGCTTTCACAAGAGGCTGGATGCTGACTGTGATACGATTTCAGCTCGATGCTGCACAGACCACAGCGATACCGCGTAGGGAGCCAAGGGCGAAGAAGAAACACTGAGGCAGAAATTGCTGAACAGGTTTCCAGCGAAGACCTTCACGCAAGGCTACATGAGGAATCCCACAGCTCCTACCGGGGATGGATGCTGGGATCATACATAAGGGATGATTCTGGCTCCTGAAATTCCAGTTTCCTAAGGCATTGGGGAACAGAAGGCAGGAGATGGGAGATCCGCCAGCAGGCTGAGTGGACACCCCCAGCTAGACCACGGACACGGTGGGTACGTCCATGCCCCCAGGTTTGCTCGGCACTGTCTTTAATTCAGTAACACCAGTGAAGCTCCAAAGAAAGGCAAAGCTGTGGTCATGCTGGTAGCTAGCAATTATAGCCTACATAATTACGAGTTGATTGGCTTGATGTTGCTCTTGGCCAGAAGCACTGAAAGTATGACGCAAGACTGAATAAGTAAATAATGAAAGATTGGCTCGTTAATGAATGCAATATTTTACGGTGAAAAAATTCCACAAAACAGAACGACACAAACCCAATATTCAAACCCATCGCTGCTCAATGGTGGATCAGAAATTAGTTGGTAACTGCATCAACCTAATGTCATTAGTAGCTTTGTTTAGTACTACCCGGTGTTATGATTACTAATTTAAATAGTATCTCACAAATTACATATAGCATTGTCAAGCCAGCCCCATAAACTACGGACAGACAAATTTTATGGTGTGACTTAAGCAAGGACTCATGCAAGGATGTGTATCTGGCCCTTTTAACCGTATTGATTAAATTGAAGCATTTAATGGGGATGAAAGAAAATATCATTTTCCCTTATTTACAGAAGACCTCTTTGGACGGCAGCTTTTGAGAACGATTCAGCCCAAGGCAGCCATCAGCACAGCAAATTTCAGCGCAAGTAGTTAAAGCTCGCCCAAGTTATAAGCCACTGAAGATGTAGTGGTATGCCGAGACTTGCCAGGTACCCCCATTATGGGTAATCTTAACCCTAAACAGCTCCCCAGGTTCACAGAATATTGCTGAACAACCCCTGCTGCAGCGCCAGCCCTCCTGACAGCAATGCAAAGGCTTGCTGGATCAATCTCTTGCACGCTGGGAACTTAGAAAATACCGAGTTCAACCTCCCCTGCCTTGAAGAGACCCAAGTGGCTGTGAAAAAGGTGTCCCTGGGATGTCCTGGGCTGGCAGGAGCCAGGATGCGACCCAGGGAAGCCTCCGGGTCTGCCCCTCGAGGAGCAGCATCCTCTCAAGGGAGTGGGACCTCCCCCGCGCTCACCCGGCCTTTCTCCAGCACCCAAATCCTTCTGCTGCCTGCATGGAGCCTTCTGTGCCATTCATGATGTTTTGCGCATCTACTATAGTATTTTTACTTTTTTCTACTTGCTTCCAGCCCTGGCAGGGTTTTTAATGACACACTGCCTGAAATGTTCTTTTTGGTGCTCTTTGGGTACGATGTGCGCTATCAACCGCTGAATAAAATATATAGATAGTGAAGCTGGAAACAGCATGAACTCAACTTTGCTTTCCCACAAATACAATTTTGCTTGTATGTTCTTATTTATTTTTTAAGACAGTAGCAGGTTAAATCTGCCTCAGATTGGCCCACCTGATATAAATCAACCCCCTTTTCCACACGTGATTTATTTTGCCGTCATCTTCTCAAATCTGGCTCAAAATACAAATGCAGTAAAAACAGGGTTTGCAAACTCTAGGGCCAGTATAAATCTTTTCATCCAGGCTGCTTTTAATACTGTACTGAAAACCTTTCTCTTAGCATACCAATGCTTCTCTGCAGCCCCTGCAACGTGAGCACTGCAGCACACTGTTACTACATGAAAACCTGGAAATAAAACCAGCTAAAGATGGGCTACAACAACTCCCATTATTCCACCCAAAGGAAAAGCTCTCCACTGTAACCACGTTCCTGCCACTGGGTTATTTATTTGGCTTTTTTCTCCCTGCGTGTGTCTAAGAAGTGACCCATTTCTTTTCTGTATTCACATTCCCGGTGAAATGTAAACCTCCTTTTTAACCACTTCGTCATTTGTCTTCTACACATTTTCAGTCCCCCAGTGCTTTAACTTCATCTGTCCTGATAAGACTTGGGACCAGAATACGGCTGCTGCTCTTTCCTGAGAGCAGTTTCAACTCCGTGTATCAAAGAATGTATTTAATAAACACATCAGTTTTAACTTTAACAGAATGAGGAAAGCACCAAAGTCCAAGTGTTACTTTTCAGCATCCTTAACCCAACCACACAGCAAAAATTCGCATAACGCTATGAACTAAAAATGAGCAAGGCACGCGGAGAGATGCAAGGCAGAGTATATCATAAAACCATTTTAGTACTAATTTTCAGTTATGTGTCTTTCTTTGGCATGGTAATAAATCACAGAAAGCCACTCAGATTGCCCCAGTCTTGGCAAAATAATTGCCTTCGAATAGGTTTCCACAGTCTCAGGTCCAAAGTGTGATGAACAGTAAATTGAACTGCATTTACTCATTTGAGGAAAAAGACTGTTTCTCTGGTTCCCTTCGGAGCCACCTTTTGGATTAAACTCCAAAGATCTGGAGAAGTCGGTGGCTGTGAAAATAACTCTGCGCGGGCTCTGAAGGATGAAGTCAGCCACAGGCTTGATTACATTTTGTGAGAAGCGGAGCCATCAGTCACCGGGGTGCTCGCTACCTTCCCACCACTTTGTACCGTGCGCCGCTGGTCCCCTGAAATCCCTGCCAACGAGATGCCGTTCAACCGGGTCCAAAAGAGGAAAAAAAAACCTATCCACAGGAAAGCAGGCCCACGTAATTTCCTATAAAAAACAAATTTTAATGAAAAAGACTGGGGAGCTGAATCAAACTGTTTCCTTTATTCCCACGAGAATAAAGGGTCTACCCTGGTACCCAGGACTTGGGCACAGCAGGGTCCCTGAGAAACGCTCTGCAGCTCATCCATGCCCTCTCTGCTGGCAGCAGTGAAGCTGATAACAATGCCCATTTTCCCAAACAATGGCAGGGCCCAGGGAGCTGCCAGCGACCCCAAAAGCAAAATCTCGTTTAGATATGATCGTAGCTGGAGCCAAGTCGGTAAACAAGAGTAAAATCCCAACTACAATGGGAGATTTTTCCTTCTAAGACAGCTCTCCTCTACATATTCTGAATTTCTTGTTTGTTGTGGGTTTTTTTTCCCATGATTCCTTTTCAAGCAGCTGATAGGAGGGATTTGGGGCTGAAATGGGGCTACTGCTCCCATGTCCTTAGGGAGGCTGGGGCTACTCATGCTGTCCTCCAGAGAGAGCCCATGCAGGGCGGGTGGTTGGACACCCCTCTCAGCTGGTGCAGAGGAACAGGGGGGTTCCTGACACACCGCAGACCTTGGGAGGAGATGGTTCACTTAATAGAGATGCTTTTTTCTCTCCAGTGATTCTAAAAAGTGCCTGGACAACCAGCCTAGAGAGATGGGGAGCCTACAGCTGATGTACTCCAGCGACCAGAGGACTTCATCTTGGGCACATCTGCTATGGGGACAGGGTGTTGCAGGATCAGGCATCTGAGTCTTCCAGTCATGGTAACTAGTTTCCAGTAGAGAAAGAATCAAGACTTGCATGTCTAAACGCCCCGTTTAACATTCAGAACCAAGATACGAAAGACAAAAGGCATGTGGAGTTTGTCTCAATCCAGTGCATTAATTACACAGCATGGGTAGATCATGGCAGGGCTTGCATGTCCTCCCTGGATCTGTGATCTTGTGTACGAACTTCACAAAGCCCTTTGCTTTTTGAGAAAAGGAACAAATTTCAACAGCCCTTTGTACCCAGGCAGCTTGAAGTTGCTTGAGACTGTGGTCTGCCCACCTCGGTCTCTGAGCTTGCTGAGCAACCAAAAGAGAAAAAGAAATTCAAGCCTTATTGCAAACTTCAACTAGAAGAAACTTGCTGCCTGATGACTCTCTCAGACCTCTCTCAAAAGTCCACTGACAGATGCCTGCAGAGAAGGGATATTTACATTTTGCGCGTAAAAATCTTTATCCTTGAACCACCGAAAGAAGCTAATCTCCTATTTTATTACCAACCTCCCCAGAATCCAAACCAGATGCCTTAAGCCATGATTCTACTTCGAAGGATGTATTTCTTTGGCAATTCGTTAGGAGCAGCGTTACCCAACAGCACGCAAGCCTGCAGCACGCTGAGTCCATCCTCTCGGCGCACCATGACATGGCCAAGCCTACCTGTCACGAGGAAGCTGCACCGCCCCGCACCCGCTTCGTTGATGATGTTGCAGTTGTAGATGCCATAGCTGTCGCGGGAGAGGCTGCTGACGGTGTACTCGGTGGAGTCCTGCACGTCGAACTGGCCGGTGCGTAGCAGCTTGCTGCCCAGGCGCCACTCGTAGGTGAGGACCCGGGTGGGATATGCCCGCAGGACCCGGCAGCTCATGGTGATGCTCCGGCCTTGGCCTTGCCGAATCTCCAGGAAGGTGGGCTCCACGGCTGGGGGGTCTGCAGGAGAGAGAAAGGGAGGGAAGGAGATTCGTGAGGGAATTAGCGTGAGGGACAGAGTTAACCAGCCACTGCTGAAAGGCCAGAGCATCACCGCATCCACGAGAGGGGAACTCAATACCAGTAAGTATACAACCTCGACAGATACTGATCAGCTCGTAACAGAAACATGCACGCCCAAAGCATTGCATTCTGCTCATTGATGGTTTTTTGCTGAGTACTTAAAAGACACTGTGATGCTTCGCTGATGTTATCACTTGAGATGCAGCAAGAGATCCCATGTAGCTCAGGAGGCGCAGCCCTCCTGAGCCTCACGGCGGAACCCCAGACTCTGACTCACGGGACTTTCTGGAAGAGGAAGGGGGAGAAAAACGAGATAAAAGCCTCAACTCAGTTTATACAAAGTGCAGAAGGCAGCAATAACCCTGGCAGAGAATGGAGGCAGGGATTCTGTGTTCAGTGGGGGATCTAACTTTGTGGGACAAGAGATGGATCAAGGAAGCAGCACAGACACCCCCACGCACACCCCCACCCTGGCAGCCGTCTTCAGGCTTCAACAAATATATAATCATACATTAATCTTTTCTACCCGCTCAGGTGGTAGTTTCGATATTCCAGTAAGCACAGAACAGGCCACTTTCCCAGATCTTGAATGAAACTGCGTTTTAAAAAACTTAGATTTGCAGCTACAAAGTCTGACACACTTTTGATTCCAGCAAAATACACAATAAATAAAATATAGCCAACATGCAGCGCATGCAAAAACTTAACTTCACGCTCCCATTCACCTTTTGATAACTTAGTCATTGCGGAAGAGTAACGGCAACCTGGACAGAATAATGCTGGCACTCGGCTCTTGTCAGCACAGCTATTTGGGTCAGGTAACGCGCAGGAAAAACGTGCACGTGTTTGCCATTGGATGCAAAACGGCGAGTGACAAGACATTCTGGCTCTTTAAAAAAAAAAAACCACAGCTCATTTTTTTAGCCCATGAGAAAGAAGAAATCCTGAAAGCCTCCTGTGCCAGTAAGATGCATGAAATCTTTGCATCCATATTATGTCTTACAGACATAAAACATAAAAATACAAAATCCTTGACGAGCTCTGCAAGAGAATGATCTTCCCGGAGTCCACACTGTGCTCCTTTCAGAAGGAGCTCTCTTTTACCATTATCTCTCCAAGAGCATCTTGTCCTGAGGTTCTTCATTGATTGGTATCTCCATCACAGATACCAATAACCTTCAGACTCTTGACATTTAATTCCCTACATAATGGAAGCTGTAAAGAGATTCCCTCAGCTCCTGTAAATTAGGAACCGTACTCGGCCAGGTACTGCTGCTCACCATCTCTTGCTTAGACAAGAATCCAGCTAATTACTTGAAATTAAGGTAAATTTTGGAGACTATCATATTGAGACAACATTGCTCATGACACCCAGCTATCGTATTGGTAGCTCATTACAATAATCACCATTTATCTTGTGTCATGATCCAAGTTCAGAATTACTTGGAGCGAACTACCATGATTTGGTGGCAAGGCGAGCAGAGGCAGAAGCGGTGAGCAGCATCAGAGACGGGATACGGGGCTCAGCGGTACAGGACGATGACATGGTAGATATTAACTCTGAGGACAATTGCCCCCAGCTGAGATTCCTCCAAAAATGACTGATGAAGAGATGATGTGGAAACTACCAACTCAAAACCCCATCGATCCCATCCTGACCTTTCCTCTGCGTAGATTAAATATCACACGGCTTTGTATAATTTTGAAGCCAGATCCTGAACTGGTACATAGATTGCGGTGCAGCCACAGATAGCTGCAAATAAAAGACCAGAAATCCTAAATCCTCAATGCCGCAAGCCGTTTTCTTTCCATTGATAATATCCCCCGATTTTGTGTCATCAGAAAATTTCATCACAGCATGACTATTCTTTGTGCCCAGGTGCAGAATACAAAAATACAAAAGAAGATAAAAAAGAAGAATACAAAAAAAAAGAAAAGAAATTCCACTAGTCTCTCCCCAGCCTGATGTTTGCCCTTTCAACACAACCCAATAGTGTCTTCATCTGCCCTCACTGTACAATTTCTCCACCTTATTCTGCTTCACTGATAGTTTCCCAAAGCAGTAGCTTTGCAGGGAATTGCTGGCTTAAAGATGAGAGTTATTGTTGGGAAGGAAAATGTGCCACATCTCAGGTTTCTTCTAAGGGAGAGCTGTTCAGCTAGTCAAGCCTGATCTGCCTCTCACAGATTCTCGTATTTTCCTCTAACCACCCTCTTGTAATTGTTCATACTTTCCAAATGCCTTCTAAATCATGAAACATCGTGGATATCAGAGAAATTACTAATCAAATTTGCAAACTTTTACTGTTGTCAGTCAGTTCTCTGCCCTGAGAAGTAAGCTCTCCAGATTTTCTTTCCATTTCAGCCGTAACAATTCCATATCCATAACCTCTTCAGCCCTATTGCCTTTACCCTCACAGCCAGCACCACGCTATTAAATCCAGGTAAAAATTTCACCAGCTTTGAGCCGGACACAGATTAACCTATAAAATAATACAACATAAGGATGGTCAAACGGCATGTGACTGGAGACCCTCCATGCTCCGCTGGTCCTGCGTGCCTGGGGGAGAGGGAGAGCACAGGGGAGCTTTGGGACAGGACCTTTCCGAAAGCTCTGTGATGCGTTAAATAGCCTTTAATGGATGATTTTGCTATCATTTTCTTCCATTACTTATAAGCCCATTTAATGTTTGACCATCCAAAACTTGTCTTCCCTTTGATGCATCATATTCGGTGAACAATAATTCTCTGTTCCCCTCTCCACAGCAGCTCCGCTTTAATGACTTTTAGCGTATGTCGGTATTCAGTCCCCTCTTTCTCTTTTCCTTGGTTTATTTACTTATAAGATACTTCAGCGTTATAAATAGCTTTTAAATAAAGTTTCCCCTGCCTTTAAGGTCAAAATAGTCTTTAAAATACAGAATTTCCATCTATCCATGAACAGATGATACCCAGTGACAGAAAAAGAAAATTAACTTTGGTTGCTCATTTCAGAGTTGCGCTTTTGCAGGTAATAACCTTAATGGAAAAGGAAAGAGACGATAAAAACTACAATACATGATACTAGCCCGAGCTAACGGTTTATTTTTCTGGGTTTTGTTCTTACAAGACAGTGGCTTCACAGCTAGCGAAGGTGCTGAGGCATCTTCCGAGAGTAATGATGCTCAGAAGGAAACTTACTCTGGAGCTGTTTGGAACTTATACGTGTTTAGTTCATTTGCATTAGCTCTTCCCCAAGGCTTCAGCAATTTGATTTAATTTACTTTGCTATACTTATTCCTATCTTTCATAATTCTAGTATTAGTTTTTGAAAAATACATGGAAAAGCCGCAAAGGGAGTACAGTTCATTCTCTTAAACAATTATCTTTGGGAAGCAAAGAGTCTGAAGTTAAAACAGGCTTTATATTAATGTTTAATGAATTTTTTAGCCTAAGTACATTCATGTCTTAAGGATTATAAAATGGAAAAGGCAGGCTCCCTAGCTATCAAGAGAAATGACAGCAAGGATGCTTGTTTGTTTTAAAGCAGGCAGCTGCTCTTCATGGTGTGGATCATATCTTGGGCTTTATTTTAAGATTTGTTAAGGAGAAAACATACTATGGAGTGAATTTGACTGCGTGGCCTTGAGCAGAGACTTTACCTTCTGATTTGCTTTCTCCAATTTGCATTCCAGCCTCAGCAAATTAATCTGGTTCTCTCTCCCAACTCTAGCAACAGCAGTAAATAAGAGAAACTGATGCCTCTGCTTCTGCTGCATTCCTGGACGCTTCTTATTTGATTCACCCAATAGGAATGGCATTTTAGCAACAACCTATGTCAGCTACGGAGAAGGAATAACCTTTAAATACTCTTGGGGCAGGATTTGCACCACAGAAAGCAAGGCCAGTAAATGATAAATCAGGTCAGGTAACACCATTTCGTCAAGGGGCTGAGGCTTGAGGTGGGCAGGGGACCTCACTGCCGCCTGCAGACCAGCCCGTGATGGACCGGGCCGTGTGGGAGGAGGGACTCACACCCTCCCAGCCGGGGAATGATGCCACACCGGGCAGCTGCGGCCACCACGTATTTAAAATGCCAGCAAAGCCGAGACGATTTAAGCAACCCCTGTTTCCAATATCTGATTGAAACATATTGTAAATTACTTTATTGCCTGGGGGATGCGCAGTGGAAAGTCAGAGTCATTCTGGCTTAAAATGGCAGCCTTTCTTCTTTCTTTCTCCTTTTTCTAAGCTATTGAGGACATGTTTGCCTGTGAGGGAAAGCTACTTGCTAGGATTTGTATCCTGCCTGGTAATGAAGGCCTGGGCCAGGCAGTCAATTTTATTATTTTTTTTTTTATTTTGTGTCTGCGCCTGTGCCTCTGATATATCATTCCCAGTCTCTGCAGATTACTCTCAGGAAAATTGTGTGGCATTTCTTCAACTTCCAGCAGAGGCAGCACTTCGTCTCCCAGGCCACAGCAGCAAGTGTTTTATAGGTTACAAAGTAGGTATTACATATTATGTTGTTGGCAATGGCGTTTGTGTGCTTTTATAACAAAAAATGATTTATTAATATATATGTGTAAATATAGCAGAATGAGATGCATGGATGTCTTCTGTCTGATACGTGCTTGTAGAGCTCAACGGAGTCAATATAACATATATAATGTCTATTCAAATACTTTAATGGGTTTTACCTTCCTCCAATACCATTTGTTCTGAACCTAAAAAAATAGAGGAAGTCTGTGCACTTGCGTTTGATATACAGCTCTGCAGCCTTCCTCGGCAAAGCTGCTCAGAGCAGCCGCTCTCCTGGAGCCCCCATTGCCGTCAGTCAAGTAGACTTGACAGTAAAGCTCATTTTTCCTTCTTTTTTATCTTTTTTTTTTTAAATTGTAACAAGGTACACCAAAAGCTCTTAAAACCCCCCCAAGCTCCCATGGGTTAGGGTGCACAGGTGTGGATGGGAGGGTCTTCCTGTATATTCATGAAGAATTTGAAGAGAGGAGACACTGGCAAAGAGCTGCTGTGTTCACGGTACCTGGGATGTCACCAGATGTCGGTGCGGCCTCCAAAGACACGTGCTGCTCACCGCCACGGGCAGCACCGCAGACGGCAATGCTGGGGGCACCGCTGGGGATTTACATCGGAATCTGGCTAAGAGCAGCTGCAGAATACCACCGCACTATTGAGTAAATGGGTAATAAAAACCACGCACGTAATTAATTCATCAGGTGCAAAGGAAAACCAAGTTCCTAATGAAGTCCAGTCTAATGGAGCCTAACCAAGCGGTGCATTTCAGGAAGGAGATCTTGGAGCTGCTGTGGATATTTCTCTGGAAACAGCTCGGTCTTCACTAATGGTGCAAACAGCTGGCAGTATCTAGAGCTGACTGAAAGGAAGAGACCCGGTGAAGCTCTCGTGCAGCGGGTTTAAGGCAAATGTCAGGAACTATTCCTTTAGAGAAAGTGCTGCAGCCATTTGGACAATTCGTTGCCATTTTTTCGTTCTGGAGGTGAAAGGCCTGAATGGAGTCAGAAGAGAGGCAGACCCAGACGGGCACCATACGCCTACGAGGGGCTGGTAGGAGCGGTGCTGGGAATACAGCCTCCCGCAGGTCGCTGGATGCTGAACCATGCTGGGGAGAGATCACTCTATTCATCTGCACTGCAGGACTCATTATGATGCTGGCAAAGCCTTACACGATTTCCACCCCTCCGCAGTCGTTATTCCCACGTCTCTCCATCCTCCAGCTGTTCTTTCCGGGTGCCTCCAGCTATTCGGAGGATTATTTTCATATGCAATTGAAAACCAAAATGAAATGGCACTTTAAGCTTTCCAGGTCCCAACTTGGTTTTATTTAATGCAGTAGAAAACAAAACACCACCAAAAAATAAATCCAAATCAGCTTCCTAGCTACTGTGGAGAAGGAGCCAGACTGAAGGCAGGGGCTAGAGAGCATACCCGCTCCAACAGCGCTCCCTTCCAAGGGATTTGTATAAATACTCAACTGGGACCATTAAACCGCTCTCGACCCAGCTCTGCTATAACAAACTACCTGCTAAAACCCCTCTGATGGCAAAGGATGCTCCGAGCAACGTGGCTGGGAGCAGACGGCAGCTCTGCCTGCAGCATTCACCCTGCCAGCCCTCCTCCACCATGCTTCTCAGATGATGAGAAGGACTTGGGGGTGTTGGTGGATGAGAAGCTCAACAAGAGCCGGCAACGTGTGCTGGCAGCCCAGAAACCCCCTGCACCCCAGGCTGCATCCCCAGCAGCATGGGCAGCAGGGTGAGGGGGGGGATTCTGCCCCTCTGCTCCGCTCTGTGAGACCCCCCTGCAGTGCTGCCTCCAGCGCTGGGGCACCAACAGCAGAAGGACACGGAGCTGTTGGAGCAGGGCCAGAGGAGGCCCCAGAGATGCTGGGAGGGCTGGAGCCCCTCTGCTGTGAGGACAGGCTGAGAGAGCTGGGGGGGTTCAGCCTGGAGAAAAGAAGGCTCCGGGGAGACCTTCCAGCCCCTTCCAGTCCCTAAAGGGGCTCCAGGAAAGATGGGGAGGGACTCTGGATCAGGGAGGGGAGCCATGGGACGAGGGGGAATGGTTTTAAACTGGAAGAGGGGAGATTTAGATGAGATCTGAGGAAGAAATTCTTGGCTGTGAGGGTGGTGAGCCCCTGGCCCAGGTTGCCCCGAGAAGCTGTGGCTGCCCCATCCCTGGAGGGGTTCAAGGCCAGGCTGGACAGGGCTTGGAGCAACCTGGTCTGGTGGGAGGTGTCCCTGCCCAGGGCAGGGGGTGGAACGGGATGGTCTTTAATCTCCCTTCCAACTCAAACCATTCTATGACTCTGTGAATCCACCAACCACCCCAAAACCCCAGCACCCTTTGCTGCAAATTAAAATAGAATTTACATCTAGCTGTAAATTAAAATAGAATTGCAAAACCAACCCAGAACCGTGCAGTCATGACCCAGCCCTGTGCACAGAAGGCGACTCGTGGCATGCCATGGGGAATCCCTATTTGTGTGGAAATTTGCTTTCCAGATGCAACACCACTGACGTTTTCTGAACCTTTTGGGCCAAGGGGCAACCACCGAGCCTTGGCGCTTCTCCTTGGTGCGATCAGGCCCGAGCCATCATAGGAAAGGAACCTCCAGTGCTCCTGGCAACCTAGGACCATTACCATGGTCCAGCTAATTAGGATACACAGCACTTAAACTAACAAATGGCGGGGGGAACACCCACCATATTACAGTGTTTATCAATCATTGCTTTTACACTATACCACTGGCACTTGAAAAATACCCTAACAGTCGATTTTTGAACACCCACACCTACTACAAACTACTGTACTCCCATCAGTCCTTAGAAAACATTTCCCAGGTAGGACACATCTTGGTGCCCAGGGCAGGCGCCCGGCTGTCACGGAGAGCCAGGGCGCTGCGGGTTCCATCAGATGCCAGCTGAGCATCTGCCCCAAGCTCAATTTCAGTTTTCTTTCCCAGAAATCCTCATGAAGTAGTTTTCAGAGATCCTTTCCTTATTGTGAGGCTATTGAAAAATACTTTTGAAATCCTTATTTGGAAACAAAAAAAGGAAAAGGGAAGATCGTTGCCTGGGGTGGAACTATTTCAGGTATATTTTCACTACAATGAAATCTGACTGATATCAAAAAATAGGTACATTTTTAAAGAAATAAATCACCACCATTTAAATTTTAAAAATAACCAAGCACACCTAGAAAACTAAATAGCTAAGCTATAAAACTAAATAGATATCCGCAAACCTGGCAGTGACAATGCCGAGCTCCGCATGGGCTGTGCCGGCAGTTCTGTCAGGTCCATCTCTCCGGGCACCCACATCCATCGGCATTCCTCTCCCTCGGCTGCGTTCCCACTGCAGCCTCTTTGGGGCAGGACTCATTTTACGGAATAACACATCTGTCACCCACCCAGCATGACACCACCACGGCAGTCATTACAACTACCCGATAGCAGGCTAATAAATGAAATATGACAGCAATAACAAGTGCAAAAATATTTTCCTCCCAGCCTAGCAATAGTCTATGTTGCCAAATTCAGTTTATAAGTGGTAATTACTCTGGAAAAAGGAGAACAAGAGAGGTGCCATGCCGTAGCACGCACGGATCTCTGCAAGCCAGGAGGAGGATGCTGAGTATTATATTGCAGCCACTCAGGTAATTGGATCTATTTATTTTAGGTTATAGCAGTAAATTTATCAGACCTACCCATGTACCAAAGGTCAGACAAATAAAAATCTACTTTTATTCTCTACCTTTTACTTTTTTTTTTAAAAAAGTGAAAAAAAGCTTTTTCTCCTAACAAAGCCAAACTTCTGCAGAAGATACTTATTGTCGCTCGCAGAGGATGCTTTCATTGACAAGACAAGTCAAGCCTTTGAGCAAGTGCCCTTCTTCCAGCAGTTTTGGAGGCAGAGAGGACTGTTTAGCTCTCACCCCAAAAGTCCAGGGAGCACATGCATGCATTTCCTCGCTGTGATCAAGGGCAGGGATGGGCACCGCTCTGCCCGAGCTATGATGTGAGGGTGATGCAGTGAGTCTGCCCAAGGCTCCTACACGGCGCCGGTTATGGAGAATTGTATGGGGGAAATAACGTATGAAAATGGGGAAGCTCCTCAACCTAGCTCCTTCCAGAGAAACACGACGGTGTGCGTATCAACTACCTTATTTCTCCCCCTCCCCCATTAAAATTACATCTAAATCTAATGTTAAATAAAGTAAAATTAATGTTAAATAGCGGTCTTCATCAGTAGGGGTCAACAAGAACTATTTCATCAAACTGCTATTGTCTTCTTAGAAAGCCAGGATCAGCTGAAGCTCATCAGATTCTAATTAGTTTTCCGCTGATTTTGGTTAGAACCAATAGCGGTTCTCTTTGTTACTGAATGCTTGAACACTTCTGTGGAGCGGGTCTAACAACAGATTTTCACAGCAAAAAACTCACAGTTCTCTGCCCCAGGACTCTCAAGGGTACAAAGGAGAGCGGGCACGTGGGATGGTGTTCAGCAAGAGCTGGAAAGGGGCAGGAGGAGGCCCGAGCTCACGGCAGCGAAAGGTCACACGAGGCACAAATCGCCGGCAGGCACCTTTTCAGGTGTTTTTCATACTCCATTTAATATACTAAAACTGAAATAAACAGCAGCCCGGTGGGGAAGCTGCACTGACACCGCAATGTCATGTGAAACCCGCCTGACATCCTAGAGGATGTGAGAGGGTAAAGCCAGCAAGAAAAAGGACATCTCTTAAATTCCTCATTCTTGCCCCGACTTCCAGCCAGCGTCCGGGAGGAGGGATCTCCGGGGGGACATCTGGCAGAGCCGAGTTTCAGATATAAGCGAGCCGTGACCCCCCAAAGCACCAGGGAATCCTCCCAATAGAGCTGCCAGCCAAAACCACACATTATCATTCCGGGGCATTATTACAGAGACATGCAGGTGGATAATTTTGGTTAGCTCCGTTCAGCGCAGGGAGAAGGCAATCTCTCCTCCCAGACACAGACAACACCTGCATGAAGAAGTCAGAAGACCTGAAACAACTTGGTTTTATTCCTGGCACACAAAGCATCACGTGTTGCCTTGTCCATAGGACTGAGAATGACTCTCACGCTTCGTCCAGGCAGGGGACAGCAGGCACCAGACTTAGATTTCAGTGGAACCTCAAGTTTTCCAGCTAATCTAAATTTCAGACTTAACAAGGTCTAAATTTTAAGTCAGATGGATTTTGAGTTAGGTAGATTTCAGTGCAATTTTTTTATTCCTAATTTGTTTTTTCATTGGCTGCAACAGCGCACGTTAGTGCGTGCTTTGCAGAAGGATTTACATCGCGCAAGCCTAATCACCACTCTCAAGGATTTGATAACTGATTTTTCAGCTCAAATTGCAGCCACTGGCTGCAGACATTTGCTGGACTTTTCCTGGCTGAGGCCTCTGTCCTGGTTTGGCTTCTTGACAGGACAATAAATTTTCTGAAAATACCGAACAAGCAGCAAGCACCACACAGCAGCTCCAAGTTTTATGAGATTAAATATTTGTGCTAAAGCACGTGAAACTTTTGCAAGTGAAAAAATATTCAAATGAGTAAACAAACAAGAAATAACTTCGGAGTAAAGCTGCAACATTAATTTTCCCACATATCTGCAAATCATTATTTGCTTTATTTGACGAGCTTGAGCGAGAATGTGATTGTTGAATAATGATGAGCTCCTTTAAAAAGCCACGAAACGGGTGTAATCCACAATCTTTCAATAGAGTCTACTCTGCTGATGATCTTTTATGGGCTGTGCTGCTATTCCTTATATTTTGGGAAATGAAAATTGTAATGTGGGAAAATATAAATCTTGAACAATACCATGGCAACACCTTTTATCTGACAGGACATTACGAAGGAAGCAGTGTCTTAACCCTAGACAGCTTGCCCTGAACAGGCAAGTCAGGGCACCCCAACGTGTCTCTCCCCTCCCCAGGACCGAGGAAGGTCTCTGGACAAGCAGAGACCCACCGGTGGCCCCTTCCAGCCCCCACGCTTTGCAGAGAAACAGCGTCAAAAAACTCTGCACTCATTTTAAAGCATTTTTCAGCTGAAGAGATGCCGCACCCAAACACCATCTGCCAACTTTGCAGGTAGGTCTGTGTTGTGTTTAGTTTTGCTAGCCGTGTACTTGGTCTCAACGTGTTTTATGGAGCCATAAAAGAGACTGCAATCCCACAACAACGCTGGGATGCAAAACCAAAGCTGAATGCCCCCACTCCCCGTCGCCATTGCGCTCTGCGCGGCTGCACATCACAGGAGCTGCCTCTGCTCCCAGCTGCTCCCCACCAGCAGCGGATGGTCATCAGTCAGGACATTTGTTTTAGAAGCGGATGAAGAAGCTGGGGAAAAAAAAAAATTGCACTCAAGATCCGTCCAACCCCAGGAAGCTTGTTTAAAATTGAGATACGGGGGAAAGATTTCCATATCTGTGTCTCATTCTCCCTGGAGCGCACGTCCCGCGGTTACCAAAGGGCTGACCTACGCAGAGATCAACTGAAAGCAACATCTGAAAGGAGTCCTACCAGAACCTGCTCTCTATCGCATCTCGGTGTGGTCTCGTCACATCTCATTCCTCCAGACCAGCCCTACCCAAACCGCTGTTGATAAAATCATCCCATTCCCTGCTGCTAAAACTATATTGTTTCTCCTATTCAGACCTCTTCACAGGCCTCCTGGATATTTAATCAGTGAATACAAGCTCCTCGGTTGGGGAGAAACTCAAGGTTCAATGTGACTTTAAAGAAACTGGCAACACAACTACCTGAATAGACATGGGAACTGTTATTATTATTCCAGTACCGGACTCGCTGCCTCTCTCTATTTCCTGAGCTCTATTTGCTTATTCTCCCTGCTCCATGAGATGTGCCCTTCTAGGAGGAACCTTCTCTTCAGACCACAAAAAAAAAAAAAAAAAAAAAAAGCTGCCCTGCTGCCTTGCAAAGACCAGAAAGGTCTCTGCTTCTCATTATTGGGCCAGTTCATCAGGATATTTCAGAGGTATATTTTCAAAAATTCTTGCAGGAAAAGTCCTACCAAGTGCTGCAAAAGGGTGACATTTTAAAAATGTTTTTTGACTTTTGAAGATAACTGAGTATCTCTCTTCCAGATTTTTTTTTTACGTAAGTTAAGATAAAAACTGAAAACCAAACAAAACTGATGTAAACTTAAAAGAAATAATGGAAATAGCAGGTAATGTTCATTAAAACATATTGGCTTAACTCTACTACTTCCTATATGCTTTTCTAAGAGATAATTACACAAACACTCAGGTAGTCTATGTAAAAATGTTAAATCTAGAATGAACAAACCCCTAATTCACACATATTATTTGTCTCCTTAAAAGTCATCTGGAAAATACAAGGTTTAAATATTTCACTGTTAAGTAGTATTATACTTCAATCAAAAATCCCTAGTAGTTAATTGCAAGGAAGACTTTTCACAACGGTTAAAGAAAACTACCACATGAAAGGTTAAAGAAAACTGTAAAACACTTCAGCACTCACAGACTCAAACAACATCTAATATTCACCTGATATTTCCTATCGGCTGTGCCAAACAACATTTTTAAAAACCTAATTCTAAATATTGAAAAAGACCTTCCTCTGCCCGGTTCCTTTGAAGCAGGGAGCTCAGCTCTCCTCCCCCAGCGATTCTGCCAGGTATCTACCCCCGCGCTCTTTCCTGAAGTGACTCATACCACTTCCCTTGAAATATTCAGCAACAAAATGAATTTTTTAGGCCACCCAGTCCCACAAGAAGCACTTCATCCTTTGCAGGATCGGGCCCTACAATACTGACCAACACGAACAGAGCAGAGGGGAGGACGCCATGCCCGAGACCCCCTCCCCAGAAACCGCCCCTCTGAAAAGCAAGCGCTAAGAAGTGACATGAACTGGGTACGTTATGGCGCACATCGCAAATATGCACGGTGCAAAGAAGCAACGTGCCGACGGGGAACCGTGCTGTTATGCACAGTACTGTACAGCCAATAAATCTTTGGCTGTGCCCCATGCCTGCATCCCGAGTTCAGCACAGACGCAAATCCATTTAGGACAAAGGCAGGCTTGGAACCACCATCACCAATACTCACGTTGAAACAATTTTTTTTAGTGAATTATTTTTCTGGTCACCATCTGGTCCTTCAATAAAAGGAAGCTCTGTCAATATATATGATTATCTTTATTTTGGTCAGAGAAGCACAAGCATATTTCGATTATTAAAGGTCTTCCTGCTCTACACTTTCATATTTTTAGTTAAGGTTCTTTGGAAATATTAGAAGCTTCAATAGGATTCTCAGGCTACAGAAAATAAGGAGGGATCATAGAATGGTTTGGGTTGGAAGGCACCTTAAAGATCATCTTGTTCCACCCCCTGCCCTGGGCAGGGACACCTCCCACCAGACCAGGTTGCTCCAAGCCCCGTCCAGCCTGGCCTTGAACACCTCCAGGGATGGGGCAGCCACAGCTTCTCTGGGCAACCTGGGCCAGGGGCTCACCACTCTCACAGGCAAGAGTTTCTTCCTCAGGTCTCATCTCAATCTCCCCTCTTTCAGTGTAAAACCATTCCTCCTCACCCCATGGCTCCCCTCCCTGATGCAAAGTCCCTCCCCAGCTTTCCTGGAGCTCCTTTAGGGATTTGAAGGGGCTCTGAGGTCTCCCTGGAGCCTTCTCTTCTCCAGGATGAACACCCCCAACTCCCCAACAAAGATGTTCGACAGCACCATCCCCTGAGGAACACCACTCATCACTGGTCACCACTTGGACATCGGGCCATTGACTGGGACTCTTTGAGTGCAATCATCCAGCCAGTTCCTTATCCACCAAGTGGTCTATCCACCAAATCCACGTCTCTCCAATTTAGAAACAAGGATGTCATGTTGGACAGTGTCAAATGTCTTGCACAAGTACAGGTAGATGATGTCAGTTGCTCTTCGCTTATCCACCAATGCTGTAACCCCCTTGTAGAAGACCACCAAATCTGTCAGGCACGATTTGCCCTTAGTGAAGACATGTTGGCTGTCACCAATCACCTCCTTATTTTACATGTGCCTCAGCATAGTTTCCAGGAGGATCTGCTCCATGATCTTGCTGGGCACAGAGGCGATTCCTGCAGAGAATTATAGAATCTTCATGGTTGGAAAGGACCTTTGAGATCATCGAGTCCAACCATACACACACCAAAAAAACCCCAAACCCCTACAATCTCTGCCACTGGAGCATGCCCTGAAGTGCCAGATCTACATGTTTCTTAAATACCTCTAGGGATGGTGACTCAACCACTCCCCTGGGGCAGGCTGTTCCAGTGCCTGACCACCCTTTCAGTAAAGTCATTCTTCCTAATATCTAATCTAAACCTCCCCTGCCGCAGCTTCAGACCATTTCCTCTGGTCCTGTCATTATTCACCTGGGAGAAGAGGCCAACACCCACCTCTCTCCAACCTCCTTTCAGGTAGTTGTAGAGGGCAATGAGGTCTCCCCTCAGCCTCCTCTTCCCCAAGCTAAACATGCCCAGCTCCCTCAGCCTCTCCTCATATGACCTGGTCTCCAGACCCCTCGCCAGCCTGGTAGCTCTCCTCTGGACATGCTCCAGCACTTCAATGTCCCTCTTGTACAGAGGGGCCCAGAACTGAACACAGTACTCGAGGTGAGGCCTCACCAGTGCCGAGTACAGGGTCACGATCACTTCCCTGCTCCTGCTGGCCACACTATTCCTGATACGAGCCAGAATGCTGCTGGCCTTCTTGGCCACCTGGGCACACTGCTGCCTGATGTTAAGCTGGCCGTCCACCAGCACACCCAGGTCCTTTTCTGCCGGGCAGCTTTCCAGCTACTCTTCCCCAAGCCTATAGCTTTGCTTGGGGTTGTTGTGACCAAAATGCAGGACCTGGCACTTGGCCTCATTTAACCTCATACAGTTGGCCTTGGCCCATCGATCCAGCCTGTCCAGGTCCCTCTGTAGAGCCTTCCTACCCTCAAGCAGATCAACACTCCCACCTAGTTTGGTGTCATCTGCAAACTTACTGAGGGTGCACTCAATCCCCTCATCCAGATCATTGATAAAGATATTAAACAAAACTGGCCCCAAAACTGAGCCCTGAGGGACACCACTGGTGACTGGCCGCCAAGAGGATTTCACCCCATTAATCACAACTCTCTGGGCACGGCCATCCAGCCAGTTTTTTAACCCAGTGAAGAGTACACTTGTCTATGCCATGATTTGCCAACTTCTCCAGGAGAAGGCTGTGGGGGACGGTGTCAAAGGCCTTAACAAAGTCCAGACAGACAACGTCCACAGCCGCATCCAGAAGGCGGGTCACATGGTCATAGAAAGATATCAGGTTGGTTAAGCAGGACCTCCCTTTCCTAAACCCATGTTGACTGTCCCTGATCCCTTGGCTGCCCTGCACTTGCAGTGAGAGCTAACTCAAGATGATCCTCTCTATGATCTTTCCTGGTACCGAGGTCAGGCTGACAGGCCTGTAGTTCCCCGGATCCTCCTTCCGACCCTTCTTGTAGATGGGTGTCACATTAACCACACTCCAGTCATCTGGTACCTCCCCTGTTGACCAAGACTGTTGATAAATGATGGAGAGAGGCTTGGTGAGCTCTCCCGCCAGCTCCCCGAGTACTCTTGGGTGAATCCCATGTGGCCCCATAGACTTATGTGCATCTAGGTGCAGAAGCAGATCATTGACTACTTCCTCCTGAATTATGGGTGGGTTGTTCTGCTCTCCATCCTTAACTTCCAGCTCAGGAGTCTGAACACTCTGGGGATAGCTGGTCTGACTATTGAAGACGGAGGCAAAGAAAGCATTGAGTACCTCAGCCTTGTCCTCGTCCTTGGTTGCAACTTTCCCCCCCGCATCCAGTAAGGGATGGAGATTCTCACTGACTCTTTTTTTGTTCATGTATTTATAAAAACTTTTTTTGTTGTCCTTATGTTAGTGGCTAAGCTGAGTTCCAGCTGGGCTTTTGCCTTCCTAATTTTCTCTCTGTATAACCTAATGAGATCTCTGTACTTCTCCTGAGTTGCCTGTCCCTTTTTCCAAAGGTGGTAAACCCTCCTTTTATTCCTAAGTCCCATCAGAAGTTCCTCATTCATCCAGACAGGCCATTTTTCCCGCCCTTTAGACTTGCGACACTTGGGGACAGCCTGCTCCTGGGCCTTTAAGATTTCCTTCTTGAAGAGCATCCAGCCTTCCTGGACCCCTTTGCCCTTCAGGACTATCTCCCAAGGGACTCTCTCAACCAGTGTCCTGAACAAGCCAAAGTCCGCCCTCCGGAAGTCCAAGGTGGAGGTTTTGCTAACCCCCCTCCTTACATCAGTACGAATTGAAAACTTCACCGTTTCATGATCACTAAACCCAAGACAACCTTCAACCACCACATCTCTCACTAGTCCTTCTCTGTTTGTGAACAGTAGGTCTAGCAAGGCACTTCCCCTGGTAGGCTCACCTACCAGTTGTGTCAGGAAGTTATCTTCCATGCACTCGAGGAACCTCCTAGCCTGCCTGCTCTCTGCTGTGTTGTATTTCCAGCAGATACCCGGCAGGTTGAAGTCCCCAACCAGAACAAGGGCTGGCGATTGCGAGACTTCAACCAGACGCTTATAGAATACTTCATCTGTCTCCTCATCCTGGTTGGGTGGTCTATAGCATACTCCCAGCACAAGATCTCCCTTATTTGCCTTCCCCTTCATCCTTACCCATAAACACTCGACTTTATCATCACTGGACTCTAACTTTATACAATCAAAACTTTCCCTCATGTACAGAGCCACACCCCTGCCTCTCCTTCCTTGCCTGTCCCTTCTGAAGGGCCTATAGCCATTCATCGCAGCATTCCAGTCGTGGCAGTCATCCCACCACGTTTCCGTGATGGCAACTACATCATAGCTGTCCTGCTGCACAATGGCTTCCAGCTCATCCCGTTTGTTGCCCATGCTATATGCATTCGTGTAGATGCACTTGAGCTGGGCTACTGGTTTCACCCCCATCCTTGGCCCTTTATCCCTGGGCTCATTACTAGTGGGCCTGGTTTTATCCCCTTCCCCCTTCAGATTCTAGTTTAAAGCCCTGTCCATGAGCCTTGCTAACTCTTGGCCTAGTACCCTTTTCCCCTTTCGGAATAGGGTTTTCCCATTCTTAGCAAGCAGGCCCGGTGTCCTGCAGATCAAACTATGATCACTGAACCCAAAGCCCTGCTCGTGGCACCAGTTTTGGAGCCAGGTGTTGATCTGTCCAATTTTCTTGTTTACCCATGCATCAGTCCCCAAAACTGGAAGGGCAAAGAACACAATTTGTGCTCCTGAACCCTTGACAAGCCATCCCAAGGCCGTGAAATCTTTCTTCGTTGCCCTCAAGACTTCTACTCTCCAGCTTCTCACTATCCCTGTAAGATCAAAGGAGGGTAATAATCTGAGGGCCGTATCAGGCCAGGAAGCTTCCTGGTTATATCCCTAACACGGGCCCCAGGGAGGCAGCAGACCTCCCTGTGGGAAGGGTCCAGCCTGCATATGGGACCCTCAGTTCCCCTCAGAATGGCCCCCCCTACGACTATTGCCCTCCTCCTGCTCGTCACAGAAGCAGTCTTAATGCGTGGAGCTGGCTGCTTTGACGACTCCCTGGATGGGGCTTTATCAGCATCCTTAGTTCCCTCATCATCTATCTCCAGAGGCCCTTATCTGTTCTGTACGGGCACCTGGGGGGGCATGGGGGGTCTGGAGGGGGCTATCCTGCTGCCCCGAGCAGGTACCTGCTTCCGTTCCCCCCCATCCTCTCCCAGTTCCCCTCCTTCTGCCTGGTGAAAAGAGGGCAGGGGGTCCTCTACCTCTCGTGGAGCCTCCACCTGCTGCTTTTTCCCTAAGGATGGCAGAGTGTGGCTCCACCGATCAGTCTGCCTTTCACAGAAACGGTCCTCAGTCTTTCCACTTCTTCCTTAAGCTCAGCCACCAGACTTACCTGCACTGGAGCTGGTCTCCTCGGCGAGTGACTGTTGGCATGTTTACATCTTGTTTCTTGGCTAAATCCCCAAAATATAAAGTTGCCTGTGAGAGGTACCTGAGTCATTCTGCACTCAGATACTGGAAGGATGGTTGCTGCTCACTGAAGTTAAGATGACGGCCAAAGCCTTCAAATTTTAGTGCAACTCACTAGCCACAGAATGACTTGATGGTGCATAGTGGAATAGTCTTTAAAACCAGATTTGCCAAGAGAACTGTTATGCAGATGGTGATGAAGTTTTTTTCAGCCTTAACAATCCATGAATATAAAATCTTCCCGCTGGAACTATCATCACATTTCAGAACTATTATTCTCACAGGAGCTACACTTAAGCATTGTTATTGCTCAGCTAAAGCCAGTAGCGCTACAGTGCTTTGCACCAGCCCAGGAAAAGCTCCTTGAATTTAATGTTGTTTTGCATTTACTAAAAATACTCCGCAGCATTAATGCGAGATCCTAACATATGTCAAAAAGTCCCTTTTGTGCTTGGCTTTTGGATAAAAGTAAATGAAAGAAGATTTGAATGGCCAAATAAGACAAGTAAATAGCATCAGTTCTAGATTTGTGTGACTTTAAACAAAAGTTAAGTTCTGCCATTGTCCTTCAAGCACTGGCACACAAATAAAAGTTCAGGACTAAAGCAGCAAATCATTCACAACAGCATGTACTTTATAATGAAATCTTACAGAGCAATTTGCTAGTAATTTATGTCATGTAGCAGCCAGAATCAACCACTTATGTTTAATTTCCAACAAATTAGAATTGTCCAGGGTAGTAATTCTACCTGCGAAGTGATTCCTTTTAATGTAGCACATGTATGTGGGCATAAATACACGGTCATCGGAATCCGATTCCTACAGAAAGCCCCATGGCAGCAACAGCGTTTTATTTGTGCTTTGGCTAATAGATCCTCTTCAGTGAATGAAGATATGCAAATTTTTATCATTGTGAAGATACATTACAAGAATTAAAATGCAATGCCTGCATGAAAATTAAATGGGGTATAAAAATAGCTCCGACGGGTTCTTTCTAATGACTTCTATGACAGATGTAGGCATGATTAATGACGATGCAATAATGCCTTGGCTGAACTTAATCACTAACACATCAGTTAATATTGACAAAGAGGAAATGAATGATACGGAGGCATCTACACCCCGAATCACTAGAACAGAGTGCATATTAACTACTTTGGGAGGCTTAGCGTAGGCAGAGGGCGACACGTCAGTCATGGCGTTAGATCCAACCCGCCTGCATGACTGCCCAACGGGAGTCCTGCTGAACTCGCATCACCAACTGTGGTCCTGGCGACTTCTTAGTCTTCCTGGTGACTCCAAGAACTGATCCTTAATTTGTTGGATTTTTTTGCTGTTGCGTAGCTGAGATATTTAGAGGCATGAAATATACGGGGAACCTTGAGTCTACAAACTAAACTATCTGGATATGTTGTGAAATCCAAGGGGTCCAACAATAGAAGGGACAATTGCAAGTAACTGCTGTGGCCCCACGCCTCCAGAATTTAACTCCAGTATTTTCACATCAGACCTGTAACTGGACTTTGGGATGGAAGATACAGGCTTTTGCAGAAGACATTCCAGCTCAATTTAAAGATTTCTGACAATGAACATGACTCCCCAACCATATTTCAGTTGCTCAAGTGATGCAAAAAATAAATTTCATTTCTGGATCTTCCTCTACTTTTGGAAATTGTAGACTCAAAAGGTTACGTATAGGGTACAATCTATCCACATATTTTATTTTCTTGAATAAATTAAAAAGAATTAGCTTTTCATGTCTCCCATGGCAAGGCAGTTTTTCCGTCTCTCGGACAGAAAACTCCGATCCCTTGCTGGATGTATGCCATAACGCTGCATACCCTAACATTGCACCACAGAGCTGATGGACACACGTGGCCTGAGGAGGGATGTCACTGAAGAAGCAGTACACAGCGTGACTTCAATTAACTTCCACGGATATTAGTACCACAGCCTCAATGGTTTAATCAGCGATCAGGAAGGCTGCATGAGCCTTGCATTGGTAGAGGACATACGGACACGAGGATTAAATGAATATTACATAAAAAAGTAGACGACGCAGTCATACCTAGAGCTAGGGTTACTGGCAAGCTGGGCTTGTTCAACCAAATTGCAAGTTTTTGTACAAAAGCAGCATTGCAAAGTTCTACACCGGCACCTATGTCCTAATGGAGAGCAACGTGGCATGGTGCAAGGAGCCCAGGCTTTGTACTGCTGCCAACCCTGGATCTGTCCTGGGGTGGCAGAGGCATTAGGAAAGACCTTTTCATCAGGAGGGCAGGGGGACAGACACCCACAGAGGTCGTGCAGTCCCCATCCTTGGAGGTTTTGAAACTTGGATGGAAAAGTCATGGCTGATCTAACGCACCGGTGGTGATAGAGCTGCTCCAGCGTCTCTGCAAAGTGCCGGCCATGTCTACAGAATGGAGATTCCAAAAAGCAATGGAGACATCGCTGTGCATAAGCAGCTCACCACCAGCTCCTGGCGCAGCAGCAAGCAGCTGGGGAAGCGGACAGGGGGAGAAGGGTGGGGAGCACACCTCTGTGGGCAACGCCAGCAACAGCAGCTTGCAAACACTCCTACTGGCTATGTGTTTAAAATGTTGTTAGGGGAGAGTCTAAGAAAGAGCCAGGAAACTGATCTGACAAGAATGGCTTACCAGAAGCAGAAAAACAAAGAGTTTGATCCGATAAATAAAGAAGGAATAAAGAAGTGACTGGATGGCACTCTATAAACACATCCACGCTGTGAAAATGCCGTGTCCTACAAGGATATTCAAATACACAGCAAGGGAAGGCAGAACAGGAAAGAACAGGTGAGAGATGTGTACGGGCAAATCCAAGGTAGACATAAGACACCGATTGTAACGGCGAGACTATTAAAAACCACAAAGGAAGCAATGGACTCCCTGTGTCTTGTTATCACAAGGCTGAGCTATTGACACAAGTCATTGATACAAGCAGTCAGTGACATCTAGGGCAGCAGCATACGGGAACCCTGACGAACCCATTTAACTGTGCATTTTAACCACTCTGCCTCATTCCTGCAGCCGCTCCCGGAGCTCCTTGCAGTTTTCCAGCTCGAGGCAGGGAGCTGCAGCCCGGCAGAGCAGCCAGCAGCAGCCTCGGCCGTTCCGTAACTACAGACATCCCACGAGCCACGTCCAACACAAGCTCGGCCATCCCGGGGTGACCGTCATCCCCCAAAGAGGGTGGGAGCATAGACCCCCATTGCAACGCAGCCATGGCCACGCATCGCCCGGACAGTGCCGGGCTCCCTGGCAAGGGATGGAGAAGGATGCTACCGCCTCAGGTACAAAATGCAACAGGGATAAATCAGGAAAAAAAACAGGCCAAGGAGAGATGGCAGAGTAAAGACACACCGAGCAAGGAGCAGAGTACATCTGGAAACACCTGGAGGAGATTTCTGCACAATGTTTTGCAATAAAAAGCATTTTTTACCTGGACAGGGGAGGCAAATAGATGTTCTAGGGAGAGCAGAAAATATAGAAATGTGAACATAAAACAAGTGTATGGACTTGAAACAACACAGAAGTTTTTTTTTTACTGCTGCTCTGGATGGTGTTTGCAGCAACCTTTATTTGGCCTGAAACAGATATCAGTTTCTTCACCTTCGTACTTTATTTCCCTTGTGGAGAAGGTCACTTTATAAGCAAATGGGGTTTTCAATGGTTGATCTGTAGCAAAGAATTACCAATAAGAAAGCAAATTAATTTATTTCTGTGCCAAGGCTGACTCTGTCCTTGGGAGACTTCGGGCCATTTCATGTGCGAAAGTCATGGCATTAAGGTACATTATGCTTGCACCTTTGGGCCAGGGTAGGCTTTTATCTCCTTTAGAGGCTGGGACATATAACAACATCAGAGACTGCAGCCGCACTGAAGCCGACTGAACTGGCCCTATTTCTTAAGCAGCCAAGGTCAACGCTTTTAAATTCGGAGGGTCAGGGATTTAAACCCCAGAGATGGCTCAGCCTGGGACTCTGGACAGCCATGGAAAATGAGGGGGAACAGGCACCACGCTGGAGGGCAAACTGTCTCACAGGTTACAAAGACAACTTTTGGCAAGTTTAAAAGAAAATATAAGAAAAAAAGGAGGGGAGAAATTAGCGCCAGAAGAGAAGAGCTCAGAGACACACCAGCAGAACAGGGGCAAAATGGGAATTTATTAGAGCAAGCCTATTCTCAGCCCAGCCAGCCGCTTCTCCCTCGGACCATCTCTGCCCAGCCCACTCGAGCCTTCCCCACAGTGATGCCTGGATAACTGCTGCCCAGCCTACTCCAACAGCACCACTTGAATTTTCTAGACTGAAAAATAAACAGGTCTGAGAAGGCAGAGGGCAGCGCTGGGTCTGCGACAGGGATTTGCAGGGCATGAACTGGAGATCAGGGTCTTACAGCGTGTCCCGGAGTGACCTCAATAGAAAGCAGGTCCTGCCAAGGGCGGAGGCTGTGGGAAACAGCAGCACACGGGGTCACGATGGAGATCCCGGATGGGAGCAACCAGGGGCACCTCCTGCAGTGAGTGCAAGCGCAGCAACAGCAGAAGGTTCTAATTGCAGCCTCATGCATCCGTGCAAAAACCTATCTAAACGGCAGGGTCCCTCTTTAATCCACCAATGACCTACCAACAGCCCAGAATATTGACCCGCTGGGAAAAGAGTAAGCATCAGGGACAAGACAGGCTGAAGTAGTTCCATGGCCAGAAAGGGGAATGGATGCTGTTCTCCCCCTACACACCGCATCTCGCCTCCCTGCCAAAGCTTTCCTCTAAGGGCTCTACGAAATGAATATCATTTATTGTTTGCTTATTTATGATCATAAATGAATCGAATATCAGATTGGTAGAGGCCTTACCAGCTTTTATAATTAAACCCATTCTCTTCCCCCCTTTCACTTGATCTGGAAGATACAGAAGAGTTCCCATGTGGCTCGGTGCGCGTGAAGGGGCCTGCCAGGGAGCAGAGACACCGAGCCGAAGGAGAAATGCCCTCCTTTCAGGCAGTGTGGAAGAACAAACTTCTTTTAAATCAGCTTTTAGGTTTGTTCAGTTCTTATAGCAAGCATTGCAAACGATACTAACCTATGAGTTTCTTTCAAAGCACGTGGATAAATGCTCCGGTAAACTAGATTACTGCTGCAGAATGGGCTGCCATCAATAACTGCATGAAATAGGCAACGGTGATTGCGCGAGAGGGAGGAGGCCAGCCGCCAGCGCTCGACTCACTGGCTGGTATCAGGCAGCAGGGCAGAAAGGAAGCTGCCTCAAAGATATTAAGTTCATACAATTTTAATGAGAAAAAAAAAAAAAAGCTGCTAGAGAAAGAATCAAGATCCTATTAATGTCCTCACTGACGGGAAGGCTGAAGCGCGAGCTTGGCTTTATTAGCCACGGGAGGACACAGATGGTGTAGCAGTGGACTCAACACCATACCGTAAGCGCAGCTACAGCTGGAAAACATCTTTATTAAATAAAATACAAGCTGGAGATGCACCCAAAGGAAGCTGAGCTGCTTGCTTCCCTCCTCAGGAACTGTCTTATACTTTTAATTTGACTATACATCACTCCATCCCCCAGCTTGTACTTCTTCTGCTACCCTCCACAAAGCCAGAGTGAACCCTGTTCCCGTCCTACCCCGTTCCTCTCCCCCAAGGTTAGACTTGGATACATGGAATAGTTCAATTATCTCCATACTCCGCAAATGGGCCCGCTAATTAATTTTTACCACTGTGGCGTTTACTGAAAGGGAGGAAATCATCACCTCGAGATTTCGCTGCTGTTTAACTCCTCAAAGCAATTTCTTAATGTAATTGCATTTTCTTAAGGACAAAGCAAACTTTGCGATGCCACTTAGCCGGCTTTCGGAGAGGCTGCGTTCAAGGCTGCTGTAACTCTGAGATAGCACCTAATTAATGGGCCCGCCCAGAAGACAACAGCTCCCTGCCCAGTAAAAATGCTGTGTTTTGAGGTTGGCGTTTGCTCTGTGTCAGAATGAAAAATGATAGGAAAACGCTGGCCTGTTAACACTTTAAAGATTATAACACTCGTGGGAAACAAACAAATAAAACCAACCTTGACCCCCAAACCTATGAGGATGTTTCAGTCTCTGTATGGCAACATCCAGCCATCTATTTCTGAAAATTTGGCTTTGGAAGATTTCAGCCACTTGTTTCCACCTCCAGCGATTCAGGTTTGAACAGCTCTCTTCGGTTTTGAAAGGAGCCTGCCAAAACAACCATTTTGGCCCTGGCACTGCCTTGCAATGGACACCTCAGAGGTTCACCAACCTGCTGGATCTAGACATTGAATTAGAAGCAGTTGTTTTAGCTTGGATAAATACTTATTCATCACTCCATTCAGAAAAGGTGCCCAACTAATGAGGATTTCTGTGAGATCAAACCCTCTCTCTAAACAAAGTAAAGCATAGACTTAAAAATACCAGTCTTTGCCATTGCATGCAAATGTCCTAACCATCGCCGTGTGGTTTGGAGTGAGTCTTTCTGGAGCAGTATTGAAAAAAAAAAAAAAGCCAAACCAAGACAAAACCAAGCAAAGCCAACCCAGAAATCAGTTTCTAAAGCTTCTGTGACACTTTAATCCACCGCCAGTCTTTGGTTTGACAAGACAGCTTGCTGAAAACATCATACTAAATCATCTAATGAGCTGGGGGCTATGACAGCTCCGCTTGTGATTTTGAACATACCATAATTCAATTGAAAACCAAACCAAAACACGCGCTGCAGAAAATGTATCTGCTGCCCTCTCTAATGAAATGTGAGGCTCCCTAAAAATAAACCAAAGCAAATGCAATCACGCTGCATACACTGGCTAGACCTAAGAACCGCAGTAGCCATTAACGATCATTACTACCAAGAGGAAAATAAGCCAGTCCTGACTGGCATATACAACAGGTCTGCCCAAAAAACAACCAGTTGCTGGATTTGGGTCATTTTTGCTGACCTGCATAGATGTTTTGGAAAGCACAGGCATTAGAGAAAGCAGGGATACAACAAAACCTCTCAGAACTGCTTCCTTCCACTACTCCCCTGAAGGATTCAACAGGGAGCTAACTATTTCAAAGGGAGAAACGTTGGCAGAGCCCCAGCGACGGAGGCAGCAAATGACACTGGAGGCAGCGATGGGATGAAACGTCTCCCGCAGGGGAAAGCCGACCATCCCAGACAGGAGACAGCAAACAGCCGCCAGCGCCGGTGCGTGAAGCCGTCCCAACTCTCCGAACGGGCTCGATGTGACCACCTCCAGCCCCTCGCACGCAAACCCGGGCACACCAGGCCTGAGAGAACAAGGTGCAAGAAATAGAGAAACCCAGATGAATGAATCCTGTAGGCTAAGATTTCTGTACGTCACTGCCTCCCGAGTCCCCAGGTCAATGACTGAGATTGAAAAATGGACTTCAAACATTTCTGCACATTTATTTTTAAAAACTTCTGCCTTAGTCCACTCCTTGAAGGAGGCTGAGTTGTTAGCAGCAATCAGTCCCACAACAGCTCAGCTTTCCCTCCTCTGAGAGAGGGAGTCCCTTGTCTCCTTTGCCCATGGCTCCTGCATCCTTCCACCTTATTTCTCCTCATGTGCAAACACTGGGAAGGATTTGCCACTGGGAATTTTTTGTTGCTGCTGTCGTTTTGGTGATGGTGGGATGAGCTCTTTGAGTTTGTTTGTTCAGTTGTTCCTCATGATGAAAAACAGCCTTGCACAAAATTAAGGCCTACACAGAGTTTGCTGGATGCTGCCCCTTTCCAACGTCCCCTTCTCTGAGTTGCCTCCAGCCTGGCCAGCAAACGGGCAACAGCAACATGGGGAGAAAGGAGATTCCACCTTCCCCTCTGTCTCTCGGGGACACTGAGCTATGAAGAGCCAGGAAAAAAATCAGATGCCACGTAGAAACAACAAGGCCATGTGAACCCAAATATTCCAATGGCACAGCCAGGGAGGTATGAGTCACCCTACGCCGCGTCTCCCCAAAACAGCCTCATCCCGCACCACGGTGCTTCACACCCTCCGTGGGGACCCTAAAAGGGGTATGGTTACTGTGATGCTACCAAAGGGAGAGCAGTATCACCCGAAACCCAAGGTGGGAGCCAGCAGAGGGCTGAGCCCAGAGCCAGCCCCAAAACCTCAGCTGGGGCAGCAACGCCAGGGGCCACAAGGAAAGAAAAAGTTACAAGCATAGAAAAAGAAATAAGCACACAGTGTCCCATGCCTTAAATGTGGCCGAGGCCAAACGACTCTGCGCTTTAATGGCCAGCATTAAAACAGAGACTTGCTCTGAAATGAAACCACCGTGCATAGATCTGCTGTAACACAACAGCACCAGAACCTGTTTTTCAGAGTTCATTTGTATTTTCCTAGAGCTTATCGCTGTGAACAATTTAATCCCCATTGGGAAGACTGCTGATAAGTCACTGCCTTTCAAACGAAACAGGCTCTGCTTGTGAAACTTGGGCCAGGATTTGTATTCAGATTCAATTTTAAAAAATAAATAAATGCACAAATAAATAAATAAATAAATGCATAAATAAAGAACATAGCCTCTGTTTCCGAGGCTGGATTTTGTGCAGCCAAATTTGTCTTCTGTGTCCAGCAATTTTATGCAGAAGGGAATAGAGTCCAACATTTAATTGTTTTCCTCCTCCACAGGATTCCATAAAATTTTATGTTATTTCTTCTTTTTTTCCCCCCAATGTTTTACACATAATCGCCTTTTTATTTTCAGTAAATCTATATATTGCTATTCTCTTTCTTCCAGCTGTTTCCTCTACTGTTCTAGTTCATCTACCCTCTCAACCAATTTTATCAAGCTCTGTTTTATCTCCAAAATTGAATTTTCAAGGTTATTGAAGAAATATGTTTTTCTCTATTTTCATTTCCTCTCTGAACTCCGCTAGGGCTTGTGTTGGATGTATTTTGGAGCTCGGCGTAGTTAGTGGTATTACTGGGTTTATTCTACCTCATTGCTATGAAAAATATACTGGCACAATCTTCCTGAATGCCCTGCGTTTTCTTTGCTTTTCCCACTATTCTACTCCACAAATCTTGCCTCTTTTTTCCACTGGAGATGCATCAGCCAAATGACAAGTCCGTTACACAGATACCAACTATCTTCCATGCTTTGTAACAAGGAAGGGAAAACATCTCATTTCAATCCGTACCATTCCACTCAGCTGATATGCATGATCTCATTTTGAAAGATTAGCTACTGTAGAATTTCAGTGAGTTTGAAAGTGTAGCAGATATTAATTAACTGAATCCTTAATGTGCCTTAGGATACTTTTCTCAAAACCTCCGGGCAAGCGTAACCTTTCTCGATCATAACATGTGAATGGACTTTTATCAAACATCTTTATCTTACTTAAATGATACGAACAAACCTTACTAATAAACGGAGACCTATTAGGTTAGCCCACAGTGTTTGATTCTCCATCACTGGAACTAGAAGTACAACAGGTTCCCAGGAAGGGACCAGCATTTTACATGCACTTTGAAGCTTGCAGACCTGTTGCACACCTGCAGAAGCAGGGAGCAACGACTTCTTTGATATGTCTGATCATTTCTCTAGAAAGCCCCTCATTTCTTGCAGCTTTTCCAACTGTAACATCTTATTTACAAGTGTTTCACAAGCTTCTCCTCTAAAATCAGTGCTGCACACAGGAACACGAGAACGTAAGACTGGAAGAACAGCCTGTGTGACAGAGCCACTGCCCAGCACTCATAGCCACCGAGGCTATAAGCCGTCTGATAAATCCCACTGCTGTCGCCATTAAAAAGCTGCATGTATTTATGACCAATTTGTATCTATGTATTCTTGCACCAACCTTGGCTTTTAGAGCTTTAAACAGTTATTTTCGCTCTCTGTCAGCCCCATGGTGTACATTCCGAGTGCAATTGCATCTCCTAGTCTTTCCTCGGGAAGATGAAGCATGGGAATTTAACACTGTCTCCTCCAACACCAAATCCTCTTTTGTGCACTTTCCATTTTGAGTCCAGCCATCACGAACACGCACTCAAATGCACAGAGAAGGTCTCGATGCTGCCCTACAGAGAGGCTCAGAGGGATACTTGTCTTTACCTGGGGCATACACCTGCTGGTGCATCCCAGGATCAGGTTCTCATGCCAGCAATACCTCAGCGATCCCTAGACCAACTACTGCAGCCAGGTAAATCCTTCTCTACATCTACTCCAGACACTAACGAACAACCCACATAAGCAATACATTTGCCTTGGTCCCCAAGAACAGCAGCTTTCCTTTTAACCTTTGCATTTCTGAAACCACCCAGGTCCTCTCTACATGATAACAGTATTTTCCTCTACATGGGCAATAACTCCCAGGCAGATTTCTCTTAAAGCAGAAGGATGTAGGTTCAGCATTTGTCTGCTGCTGGGTTTTGGCTAATTTTACTTTTGAGAATCAGAAGTAAAAGCCTGGACAAAGTGCAAGAACAGCGCAGATAAATTGCTTCTGGCTATTCCAGGACAGCTTCGATGAGTAACTGGAACTGCCCTGGGACATGGGGACCTTACTACATGGCATCGGCAACTTCCATCAAAACACGTCCATCCTGTCTGCCACGGCCATCACCGAGACATTAAACATAACTGGCCCCAGGACCGCTTTTTGAGGAACTCCTCCCTTCAGAATAACGTTTCTCTTTCAAAAACTATCGGGCGCTACTCCTCTCTGAGCCAGACCTTATAGTAACTTGTTAGACGCACCTGAACTCGCTGTTTCTACCAAGATATATATAAAATAAAGTTTTGCAGAGTTAATACAAATGGATATTTCACATCTTCCTGGCCTCAAAATTCATTTAATTTATCAATATAAACCAATGAACTCTTCTTATACCATCGGTCTTTGTCAAACCAATGTTACAGTTTGCAGTACTTTAACTTCTTCACTTAAGTTATATTTTCCTTTGAAAGTTTTGCAGATGTCCCACCGTCTATTTTAATATAATGCACATGCTTGACCTTTTTAGTTCTCCATTGCTAGGAATATGTCATTAAAAATTGCAGACCAGACTTGGAAAGGTCAGTCAAGCCACAATTTTTTTCCCTCCCAATAATGCCAACGACATCAGACTTGGAACAATCCTAATGCAGCTGTAACTAACGGGGAAATACTGTCTTTGGACACCTGAAGTACACAATACTTCCACAGATGAATCAGGAGCTGGGTGGAGATATGGTTATATGCAGAAAGTGGACGCTGGCCCCAAAAGATCACTCACCCCCTCACAGCAAACGCAGCAAAGAGCAGCGACTGTGCTCTCCTCCCCACAAAACACACTTCTTCCAGCAAGAGTAAGCTGTAACCTCAAGTCCGTAACCTCCCCCTCTCCGCGCATGCTCAGCATGCCAACCACACTCATCCCGGACCACCTCCCATGGCACGGCAGCCAGGGGAGAGCACATAGGTATGGCCTCAGGTACGTCAAGTGATACAGATGATATTACCGTACACATATGTGCGATAACACATACCAGCACACAGAGCTATCTGAGGTAGACGGGAACTGAGACCATTTTTTAGCTAGAAGCAATCAGCAAGTATGCAATGTTGAATTTTCTGTCTGATGGGCCCTGATTATATATCAGACGTGGATAATTTTTTTCTGAGAAACCCTTCTTGATTTGAAAAGAAAATCAAGGCGTCCCTCAAGAGTAGCCAAAAACTGCTAATTTCCTTCATTCGCAAAAGAAAAAAAAAATGCAACTATCAAAATTTCTTTTCAAGGAGGCTTTATGAAGGACTGCTCCTAGACGAAGCAGTATCCCAAGGGGCACAAAGTTTTGAGATGGGTCATGGCAATCACGCTGCACAATACATCTAAGAGGAGTAAGATGCTAATTACCAATTTTCAGAAGCAAAGCTGTACGAGCTCTTGTGAAGGAGTGTGATTAGAGGATTAGTGAGATATGGCTGGTTATGTACGCATTTGTTCTGAGCGAGTGTCCAACATGGCACAAATGGCACAACCCAGGGAAGATAGTTCTCATTTATTTCAGTAGTTCATTTAACATCACCGTTCCTATTCTAGTTTGCCTTTTCACAGCCAGCGTGTCTACATACATCCTACACTCATTGCAATTACTGAGACGTGGTGGGACAACTCGCATGACTGGAATGCTGTCATGGATGGCTATGTCCTTTTCAGGAAAGACAGACCAGCGAGGCGTGGTGGTGGAATTGCACTCTATGTGAGAGAGCATTTGGAATGCATCGAGCTCTCACTAGGGGCGGATGAAGAGCGGGTTGAGAGCTTATGGGTGAGGATTAAGGGACAGGCAAATATGAGGGACACTGTTGTGGGTGTTTATTACAGGCCACCTGATCAGGATGGGGAGACTGATGAGGCTTTCTACAGACAACTGAAGGTAGCCTCGCAAGCGCAGGCCCTGGTTCTCATGGGGGACTTCAATCACCCCGATATCTGCTGGGAAGACCACACAGCCAGGCATGCACAGTCCAGGAGGCTCCTCCAGTGCATTGATGACAACTTTTTGACACAGGTGGTACAGGAGCCAACAAGGAGAGGAGCACTCCTGGACCTGGTACTGACAAACACAGAGGGATTGGTGGAGGACATTAAGGTTGGGGGCACCCTAGGTTGTAGTGATCATGAAATGATTGAGTTCAGGATCATGGGTACTATCCACAAAACAACAACAAGAAGTAAAATTACAACCTTGGATTTCAGGAGGGCTAACTTCGACCTCTTTAAGAAACTGCTTGGAGAGATCCCGTGGGCTAGGGCTCTGGAAGGCAAAGGGGCTCAAGAAAGCTGGTTGATATTCAAAGACCACTTCCTCCAAGCTCAGGATCGGTGCATCCCTAAGAGAAAGAAATCGGCCAAGGGACGCAGGAGACCTGCATGGTTGAGCAGGGAGCTTCAGAAAAAGCTCAAGTGGAAGAAGGAAGTTTATAATAAGTGGAAGAAGGGACTGACCCCTTGGGAGGATTACAAGAATGCCACCAGAGCGTGCAGGGATGAAACAAGGAAAGCCAAGGCCGCCTTGGAATTAGACCTGGCTAGGGACATCAAGCAAAACAAAAAGAGCTTCTACAAGTATATTGGAAGCAAAAGGAAGACCAGGGAAGTTGTAGGCCCACTGCTGAATGAGGCAGGAGTCATGGTGACGGAGGATGTGGAGAAGGCAGAGTTACTGAATGCCTTCTTTGCTTCGGTCTTTTCTGCTCGGCCCAGCCCTCAGGAGTCCCAGGCATTGAATAAAGTAACAGGGAAAGAAGACGACTTCCCTTGGGTTGAGGAGGAGCGAGTGAGGGACCAATTAGATCATCTAGATATTCACAAGTCCATGGGCCCTGATGGGATGCACCCGAGAGTGCTGAGGGAGCTGGCGGAAGTCATTGCTGGGCCGCTCTCCATCATCTTTGAAAAGTCCTGGAGAACAGGCGAGGTGCCTGCGGACTGGAGGAAAGCCAATGTCACTCCAGTCTTCAAGAAAGGCAAGAAGGAGGAGCCGGGGAACTACAGGCCGGTCAGCCTCACCTCCATCCCTGGAAAGATGATGGAACAGCTCGTTCTGGGTGTCATCTCAAGGCGCGTGGAGGAAAGGAAAGCTATCAGAAGTACTCAGCATGGATTCACCAGGGGGAAATCATGTCTGACTAACCTGATAGCCTTCTACGATGGCATGACTAGATGGATAGATGAGGGGAGGGCGGTAGATGTGGTCTACCTTGACTTAAGCAAGGCGTTTGACACGGTCTCCCACAGCATCCTCATAGGGAAGCTTAGGAAGTGTGGGTTAGATGAATGGACAGTGGGGTGGATAGAAAACTGGTTGAAAGATAGAGCTCAGAGGGTTGTGATTAGGGGCACAGAGTCTAGTTGGAGACCAGTGACGAGTGGTGTTCCCCAGGGGTCAGTACTGGGTCCAGTCCTGTTCAACATATTCATCAATGACCTGGATGAGGGGATAGAGTGCACCCTCAGCAAGTTTGCTGATGACACCAAGCTGGGTGGGGTGGCTGACACACCGGAAGGCTGTGCCGCCATACAGAGAGACCTGGACAGGTTGGAGATCTGGGCAGAGAGAAACCTTATGAAGTTCAACAAGGGCAAGTGTAGGGTGCTGCACCTGGGGAGGAACAACCCCATGCACCAGTACAGGTTGGGTGCTGACCTGCTGGAGAGCAGCTCTGTGGAAAGAGACCTGGGAGTCCTGGTGGACAACAGGATGACCATGAGTCAGCAATGTGCCCTTGTGGCCAAGAAGGCCAATGGCATCCTGGGGTGCATCAAGAGGAGCGTGGCCAGCAGGTCAAGGGAGGTCATCCTCCCCCTCTACTCTGCCTTGGTGAGACCGCACCTGGAGTACTGTGTCCAGTTCTGGGCTCCCCGGTTCAAGAGGGACAGGGAACTGCTGGAAAGGGTGCAGCGGAGGGCTACGAGGATGATTAGGGGACTGGAACACCTCTCTTATGAGGAAAGGCTGAGGGATTTGGGTCTCTTCAGTCTGGAAAAAAGACGTCTGAGGGGTGACCTTATCAACGCTTATAAATACTTAAAGGGTGGGTGTCAGGACGATGGGGCGAGGCTCTTTTCAGTGGTGCCCGGGGACAGGACAAGAGGCAATGGGCACAAACTGGAACATAGGAAGTTCCACCTAAACATGAGGAGGAACTTCTTTACCCTGAGGGTGGCAGAGCACTGGAACAGGCTGCCCAGAGAGGTGGTGGAGTCTCCATCTCTGGAGACATTCAAAACCCACCTGGACGTGTTCCTGTGTAACCTGCTCTAGGTGACCCTGCTCTGGCAGGGGGGTTGGACTAGATGATCTCCAGAGGTCCCTTCCAACCCTATGATTCTATGATTCTATGATACACACTGCAGCACATTAATGTTTTGATCCGGGATCAAACTCTCATGGGTTAGACCAAGTGCCTCAAAGACCTGCTAAGATGAAAACTACAATTAAAGGGTCGCAGGCTCATAGCTCCATATGGTTCAGTGATTACTGGGTGTATGCAGGAGAATCACTGCAAAGGAGAGGGTCAACAAGGCCTGCGGAGAAGGAGTACAGCCAAGAGAAGATCAGGCTGCTTTTGTTACTGGTTCTACGTCTTCATTTTTTTGACCAACAAATCCAGTCTGGTCAAATGTAGGTCCAACAGGACCAGGCTGCCACACCCAAGATCATGAACTCAAAATTTAGCAAGTCAGATAATACTTTAAAGAGAATCACATATTTGATTACACCTGGCCTAATTAACGCCCAAGTCAGAAGTCCATCAAGGATTCAAATTAATTTCTTCAAGGCAAACGGTTGAGTTGTGGGACTAAATTCCCTTCTGGTTTATATGAACAAATCCCCAAAATCACTGGAGCTATCTCCATGTTCACCACTTGAAAATATGGCTTTTATATCTTAAAGATATACACCACTGCCGCAGAAAATGGCTTAAAATAAACTCATTCTAGGTTGATGACATTAAATTAAATAGGATTTTTTTTTTCCAGCCAGGATTTATTTCATTTTAGTTTTTTGAGACTTAAATCTTCTGGTCCAAAGAAAATGTAAGTACAATTGTAGATGCACTGAATAATGGCATCGCCAACAAAATTCAGGGAAAAAAATCGAATTGGATACATTCAAAATATAGGAGGCCTCTGTGGATGTCTGAGCTTATTATAAAGTCCTTTTGTCTTCTTTCTCCTCTAATCTATTACAGACAGCAGAGAGTTTGCTCTCTTAATGAAGCTGAAAACAATAACTATGTAATAAACAAAACTCACACCAGTGTGGCCTCTTTCATGTTGAGCTTTGATACTCAAAATACAGCAAGAGCATACAAGATATTTGTGAATAAGATCAGCGTCTTTCTTCAAAAAGGCTTGTAACGTGAGTAATTAGGAAAAGCAATCAGTTGGCTACCTGTTGTGTGGACTTAAGCTCCAACACGTCACTTTGGTTGAGAATTTCCAGCTCAAGCAGTCAGATATTAAGGACTAAAACGGTGAAAAGCACAATTAACTGGGCACACGCACAGGCTGAACTTCACACTCGGGCAATACAACCCTGCAAAGAGTCTAACGAAACAGGAGAGAGAGAAGCAAGGAAGGAGATGGTGGGAACTTCCATGATTAGCACCTCCAGGAAGTGAAAAGGCAAGTCCTGATTACTTTGTTGTTTAACAGTCAGTGCCCGAGAAGTCACAAATTTGGGGCCTGCCAGGCTCCACGAAAGACTGGAATGAATTTTCATCTCTACGTGATCAAAGAGAAAAGGCTAGGACTGCCTCGAATCAGGCTGATGCAGAGGTGATGAGCAGGACAGAGAGGACTTGCAAGTGAATTGACCTTGACCTTGCAGTCAACTATATTTTTTGAGAAGAAAAACAGCATCAGAGAGTAACTCAGAAGCTCCGACCTCTATCTGGAGAGCAAAAAGCCAACCTAGGTCCGCACAAAGGATATGAACATTACAGCACATGTAGCACATATGAACTCGACTTGGTGTTACTCTAATTTTCCTGGTGGCACTATGCAATACCAACAATTTCTTCACAGTTAATTAGAAAGATGATATATTTTCATTCAGTTTTAAAGCCACGCGACACAAACAATATGGGGTACAGAAGAGCCAAGCTCTTTCATTCCTTTGGTGCAGCAGGATTTGCTAAAAAAGCTGACCCTCCTTCCTCAGGTGTCAAAAATAATTCACACCTGTAGGAAGAACTGAGCTTAGAAGAATGCATAGATTCACATATATTCCATATATTCACACTGGAAGGGCCTCAACAAGCATCAGCCTAAAATAACCACTGAAACCTGCAGAGAAAACTTGTGGGGAACCAGGGAAGTACAAGAAAGCTATCCAGCAACAAACCCAATGCCTTCCTTGAAAACAGGGGGGTGGGAGGAGGAGCCGGAGAGCTACAGCCCAGACACCTTAATTGCAGTTCCCAGAAACATTCTGCAACAAACAATCCAATAATTTGTGAGCGCTTGGAAGATAACACTGAGATGAGTAACTGTCACTAGGGATTTGTCAACAGCAAATCATGTCAAAATAATCTAATTTCCTTCTTTGAGAGTGTAAGAGAGACAGGGTTGAGCAGAAATCACTGATGTCCTGCATCTTGGCTTGAGCCAGGCGTCTGATGCTGTTTGCCTTGACATTGTCATAAGACAGCCACAAAAGTGTGACATGGGATGGTGGGGAAACTTGAGCAGAGTGTGATGTAAAACTCATCAGCCAGCCACGCTGACACAGCTCTTGACAGAGGTTCCTGGCCATATCCAAAGCCCTGGGGTCTGGCTCTATCCCAGCCAGCTACTTGGACAAAGAAAAAGAGCTGCACAAAGACAGCACAGAGAACCATCAGGTGGGAAGGGGATCTTCAAAATAATGCCTTGGCTTTGCAATGGATCACAGCTGAACGACAATCAGCAGCGTCAAGCTGCTGTGCACCAGCCTGCAATGGAGGAACAGGTCCATGCTGCAACGCTACACCTCTCCTCTGCCCAGCAGCCACAGGCAGAACGGGGCATAGCTGTGCCCACGCTTGGAGACGCACTTCAAGACTACTGGGGCTAACCTCAGAGGTATGGATGAAAACAGCAATAGCGATGGCATCTGGACAACTCAGCATATCAGTCAAATTTGCAGGAAACGGCTCCGTGTCGTTTAGAGAAACCTGAAGGTTGACAGGACAAAAGCCTAACTAGGTAACGCGCAGCCAAAAGAGGATAAACTGCTCTCCATCCCCACCGCGGGCTGGATGAAGAATAAGGGGCTCAAATAAACAGAGGTCTGAATGAGAAAGAGCTGCAGGGCAGGGACGGACAGAGGGCGTGCAGAGCCTGAAGAACATGAATATTTTTGACTGACGCCTTTCAGAAGCCAGGCAGGGCTGTTTTAGGGCACCTTCCCCCAGTTCACCACAGCCATGACACTGGCAATTTCAGAAAGCCCACTTTGAGAAGAATATCTTTTTTGCTAATACAGCTTTACAATTTCAACTGCCTCCAACAGAGCAAGATGTTTGGTTTTCTGGGGTCAGAGTTACAGAGCTTAGCTTGAAAATGATAATAAAACCCAACAGTCTCTCTTTTCATATCACCAAAGACTTAAATGGGCTAGATACGTAGAGATGCACGTTTTCCCTCTGTAGCGCTCAAAGTACAGCATTGTGTGTTGACGGTACCGAAGACAATACAGGGAAAACACATCTAATGAGATCATTCAATAAATAAGAGGCCGCTTCACTGATGAAAGTGCTTCACGTGGTTTTACATTTTAAGCCGAAACACGTCGTAATTACCCTTGCAAAACAAGCTACAGAAGAAACTGCATTTGTTGGCCTTTCCAGAGCAAACCGGGACCTCCAAGAGACAAAATAATCATCGCTCGTTGCAGAGGTCAATCCCCTGCGGTTTCATTCTAACGAAGGGCAGGCATCGCTTGCACCCCTGCCCCTCCGTGCGCAAGCCAGTCCTGCCACAAACAGCAAAATGAGGACAGTCTATTACTTGATACAAACAGAGTAAAAAGGAGAAACAATGCCAATAATAATATACGAATGATAAAGCTACTACACCTTGAGGGAAACAGTCGATTAAAACAGGAATAAAAATGGCTTTATTGATACGAATATGTATTAATGGGCATAGTAACTACAAAGGAGCCTGGAAAAGTGAGAAATATGTATCAATTACAAATGGTCTGAATATATTTTCAAGGGTCTGGACAACCTATAAATAACAATTCCTCCAAAAAAAAAGAAGTAGGATATGCCTTTTCTTTGTTTACTCTCCAGAATTTTTCTTTACCAACCCAATAATAAGTGAAAGGTGTGAAATTTCCCTTTTATTATGTGGAAAGCTTCTGAATATAAGAAGCAGACCATGAGAAATCCTCTTACTAGGCAATTTCTATCACAAAATTTCCTCAAGAAAGCAACCTGTGGAGCTTACTAACACTGCCACCAGCCTGCAAAGACCCTCCGTGGCAGATAATGGTGGTCCCCACAGCAAGAAATTGAGGTCAGAGCAATGCATGGCATTGCGGCTTGATGACAAGAGGCATGACTTAAATCTCTCTGCACCAAGCAGTGATGCTCCCCAGACAGCTGGTGGAGGCACCAAGGCAACATGCAGGGAGCAGAAGGGTAAAATCCATACCCTACCAAGCCGTTGACATGGAAGATGCACAACCTACGTGTCCCGTGCTCTTTGAAACCCTTCTTCTATTGATGTCACTGACAAAACTCCTATTGCCTTCAGTCATTTAACTCATAATGTGTTTTCTTTGCTGGGAGGAGAAGAGTGCAAGAGGATCTCACCCAACATGGCCCACACAGCCTGATGGGGGCCACCCAAAGAAGGAGGCTCTCCAAAAAAGCATCCCCGTCCCAGCTTTCACAGCACCTCAGTGCCTGCTGTAATGAGTCCAGCGTCCTCTGGACTAGCTCCTTTAGAAAAACCTGATTATGTACCAGCACAATCCAGGTCTAATTTCATTCCTGCTGCTGAGTGGAAGGAATGTGCCTGCTGACACCATCTTTTTCTCCACAGGTAAAACGTTTTGCAAAACTTCACGGCAGTGGACAACACGTCTGAATAGAAAAATAAAAACAAAAGACGCCAGCAGGGAGTGCAGAGAAAGTGTCAACCTTTCTTTAAACATGTAGATAGCTTTAAGAGACTCCATTTTATGAGACACTTATAGTCACAAAGCAAAACATTTGAAAGTTAGGCAGGAAGACAGTGATTTATAGAGCAAAATAAATAATCATGTAAACAAATACATGACGTAACACAGAAGCATTCACGGACAAAATTAGTTGCGTGTCAATCCAAACAACCTAAAACTTTTAATGCTTCACTTCACAATCATGGTTTTAGTCGAAACGCATATTTCTTTCATTATGGGAATAAATGTCCTAAGTAATACGGGACAAAACCCCAGGAAATATATTTACCTACCATCTTCTTCAGTTAAAATGGCCAATGGCAAAAAAACTCGCTGAATGGCCAACCTCGTTATTCCGATTCACCTTTCCACGAGTTTGTTCGTTGTTGACTTTGATACAAATTTGCTTTGGCGAAAGCACATGTTTGTGCCTGAACCTTCTGTTACACTTTTTACAGCCAAAATAAGAACACTGCTGGAGAGCATCCTAAATTAGTAAGAAAGCATTAGAGGGGGCAAGGGGAGGTAAACAACTTAAAATGCCAAAGACAGGATAAAGGTGTTTGCTGACATTTGTGGTATTTTTCTTCCCTCCTAACTCATATTTTTGGATTTTTTCGTAACCGAAATATTTGTTCTCATTCTGCTGGGATTATTTTTAGGGATTTCACTGAATGCCACAAGCCCTAGTAAAGAGTCTCATGGATTTCCCTCTAAAGTTTTTGGTTGTAACTCACTGTGTACATCTGCCCTTTTATTCCTATCTCTTAACTAGTTATTCATTTTGAAGCTGGTCACTCTTTTATCATATCACAACATGGTTTCTTTAAAATAGGACATGGCTAATATACAATACAAAGCCAGAAGGCTTCTTTGCTCTTGAAAATACCATATGCAGGAAATAAAGCTCCATGGACAGTCCATCATCCATGCAGGAATTCCCATTTGCTCTCAAAAGGCCATGAAAGTCTTTCCAAGAAACAACCATTTTTTTTTGGTTCCTTGCAGGAGATGCCGCGTATCTGGCAGCGTGCTAGCTGACATGCTACCGAACGTGGGTGCTACCAGCTTCTCCTCCCCTTGTGTTACTTTTGACAGGGTCCTTCTGCAAGAGGAGCACTGTCAGGACGAACTAATCACCCTTTTGCAAGTCAAGGGACTAACACTTGCCTTGCCGAGGCAGGAGCAGAGCATTGCCTGGCTGGGCAGGACCCAACCATGCCTGGTCCCCCCAATGCCTCCCCTCCCCTCACTGCTACAGGATTATGAATAAAGCTCCAACGTCAGTGTATCCTCCTAGAAATCACGAAACCAGCACCCTACAAACGAGAGCGGCAAGAGCTGTGGCAGCTCTGCAGCACTTTACCACTGCCATGAAGTGGGAGGGAGCATCACTCTCACCCTGGAAGCTCCTCACCCTCACCCCCAAAAAGCCCTGAGTGTGACTCAGACAGCAGAGGGATGTCTCTGGGTGTCCCAGTCCTTCAGGGATACGAAACCTTCATAAAGGCCTATTTAACAGTAGCTTCTCTGGTCCTGTTTCCCATGAATTTCCACAGCCTTTCCACCCTTCTGCATTAGTCATAAAACTATTAGAAAAGGCACCATCCAATGACTATTTACCCAATCCTAAAACCCATGTCGGGAAGAAGCAGGATGAAAACATCACCGAAAGATGCTGGTCTCACTCAGTGTACAAGAACTTCCCGACTTTCAGAAAGTTGCATTTATACTGGAGGCTTCCTGCCCAGCTTGGTGGCATTTAGGATCAGTGTACCCACGTGCTCTGGGGGGGAGAATCTTGTCCTTGCATCAGCAGGAAACAAACCCGAACTCCACCACATTTCAACCTACCGTTTATGTGCACTGAAGGTTGTTAACGGAGCAGAGATGCTGTTTGCTTCATGTTGATGCTCCCTCTCCGAGTTTCAAGGGGATAGCCCAGCTTCATGGAGCGGACCTGAACCAGCTGGAAGCACCGATACGCCGGAGTCAGCAAAAAGCTACCATGGCTAAGAGAGAGCAAGTTTTTGTGAACAAACCCGAAAGAAATACTGATGGATTAAAAAGTGCCATTCTCCCGAGTTTATCAATTTGACTACTCAGATGCTGGATGCCACCTCCAGGAGAAGTAGAGCATTCAAAGACACCTTATTCTGATTCTTCATATTTTAAATATAGATATGCAACATTTGCATCTGCTCCCATTCCTCCTCTCATTCTCACTTCTTAAAAAAAAAATTAAAAGCTTTTTGTTGAGAAGACTGTCTTTGGTCTTGCCCTCAGACACTGCTGTGAACTACTCTGTGGTGTAAGACTATCTTCTACATGACCAATTGTCAAAAAGAAACCGCTATGAATAATTCAGTTTTTTCCAATAACATCCATGTTTACGCTTCAGGTTCTGGGGTACTCGCTGCTGTGCTGTCTTTTGGAATTTCTAACAAGAAAAAGATACATCTCAGGAGGTTCTCTCAGCAACTATAGCTTTAATATTAAATAAGAAAAAATTCAAATGATCTCATCCTCATTTAGAATTTTCCATGTTGCCAGTATTTGCATATTCATTACCTCTCCAGGTCACTAGACACACATTGCCTTTGACCTTGCTAAATGTCAAAAAGCTCCTAGCATTTTGCTTTGCTGATTCAAGCCATCAATTATTTCCATACATTTTTCTTCCCTTGCTTCATTCAGATAAATTACTTACAAAGCCATAATTGCTTATGCACTATGCTGAAATTGTTCTTAATCGTCTTTCACTGAAGATTTTACAGAAGAGATTTTGACCCGTGCTTTACATAAAAGTACTAAGAGAGTTTTCTGGAAGATTTCTAGTCGGAGAACTAAGGAGCTGGGAATTCTACCCATAGGTTAAACACAAGGTCAGTGGCAACACAGTCTGGACTACCTAAATACATATTCGCCATAGGGCAGGCAGCAGGTGCCTGCGCCATATGAGGGCAACCCTGGGAAAAACCTGCAACCCAGGGATGTGGAGCTCCTCCGACACGACACACAAGGATGGAGAAAGCAACTTCAGAGAGCAAGCCAAACGGGAGTGACATGTATTTTGATGTTATAAAGTGGTTAAGGTCCTTTATTAATTCCCACACTCCGAAAAGACATGAAAAGTGGCCCAGAAATATAAAAGTAACAAGGCCCAGATCTAGCTCTCTTTCAGCCTGCTCTCTTCTCCCACCACAAAGTGCCTAAATCAAAGCCAAATCCTATCTACAGAGAAGGAAGTTGTTCAGAAAGTAAACCAAACAGTCTGGGAATGTATTGGATTATTCTACCACTTGTTCTGAATACTAATCAGCTTCTTCCACTCAAATCTTTAATCATAAGGAAAAAAAAAAAAGTATAACCATGATGTAAATAATATGAATGTAAAATGTAAATACTGATTTCCTTTATCATTTCAACCTGCTTAAAAATGGATTTCAGTGCTTATCTAAAAATAAGGACATATTCCCCATTCAATTACTCTTCTCACCGACGGAGATTCCTTTGACTACCCCCTTTTTAATACATTTTCATCAGCAAAATTTTACAAGCAGATTCGAAAATCTAGAAGGTTTCAGTCTCTGGGAGTTTCACTCCCACACCTCATCCCCCCACACAAAACAATACCACTAACTCGCCTGGCTCTGACCAGCAACACGACTCAGAGTGCAAAACTCTCCCAAAGCAATAAGTTGGCGTCACGTCCCTGGGAAATACAAGGTGCTTTTCTCAGGAGCTGCAACTCCCTGTGACCATCTCTCCAAAGCAGAGCAGTGATCCCGGTCCCCGTCCCCCTCCCTGCCCATCCCCACTCCCTGCAGGGTTTCGTCCACCCAGCTTCAAATAAACCCCACCCATGGACTCAGAGCCTGCAATTCTCCCAACAAATCACTGCAGGGATTAGCTACTCTACCTGTTAAAAAGTTTCTCGTAATTACTTTGCTAAATCTCCATGAGTTCTAAGCTCATTAATTCTAGTTCTGTTTTGGATGGAGAACACGTCATTCCTTTCTTTTGCAACAACCTTTTATTTCATTATTAATATAATATATAATATTTACATATAAATATTTCATCAGGCACATATTTAGACAGTCACAGAATAGATATGGCAATTTTTCTGAGCTGCCAAATTGCTAAAGCATAAAAGATTATTTTTTCCCCATCCTCAGCTGCAAATAACATCTGTACCATCAAAGCAAAGTGGGCCCAATTCTGAACTCTCTCCTGCCCACGTAAAACCCAAACAACTAATTTATGCCCCACTGATACACTCCAGATTTGCAATGATGCACCTGAGATCATAATTCAGCCTCATATTTCTGACTAATTAGGCCTGTTCCATTTCAAATATAATCCCTGAAGAATGTTCCCCTTCAGCGTGATTTCATTAGTTGTTTACAATTTATTACCGAGTAGGAACGACATACATAAACTGGGACTCAAACTGAAAGGAAAATTCAGAGTATCACAATGTGGCCGACTGTTCTGCCAACCAGGTTACCATGAAATATCTCTGATGTTTTAAGAGGCTTTACAAGTACTTGGAGACCAATGCATTTGGAAAACAGTTTATATTATAAACAATATTTTATGTAGCACCAAAGTAAAACTAGAGCATATAAAACACAAGCCCAACATGCAGCGATGTCCAGTGTGAAAAATGATTCTGTCCTTCCTGCTATCATCACTTGATAAGGTACACGATGTAAACATTTGATTATATTGTACCTGATGGCATTTTTATTTCCTGAGCATTCCCTTCCAGCCGTAAAAGTGGTGCATTTAAATTATTACTGGATCGCATCCTGTCTGCCAACAGCAGGCATTTATTTATTTATTTTAACTTTTATTTATCAAAATTTTCACACAAGAAAATGGCTGGCGCTGCGAGCAGGGGCAGGACTCTGAGCATGGTCCCTACACGTACTTCCCACTTTCTGCTTGCGTTTCTTAGTGCCCTTCTCCTCAAACTGAATTGGGACAAGCCACCTTTAGGGGCACGTGGCTTCTTCAGAGAGCAGGCTCTGCTGATGACTTATCTACGATGACACATCTCCCTGAGCTCTGTCCCTAGCATCATAGATTCACCTAGGTTGGACAGGACCTTTCAGATCATCGAGTCCAACCATCAACCCAACTCTGACAAAAGCCATCACTAACCCACGTTTAGCACCACATCTACCCGTCTTTTAAATACCTCCAGGGATGGTGCCTCAACCACCTCCCTGGGCAGCCTGTTCCAATGCTTGACAACCCTTTCAGTGTAAAAATTTTTCCTAATATCCATCCTAAACCTCCCCTGGCACCACTTGAGGCCGTCTCCTCTTGTCCTATTGCCTGTTCCTTGGGAGAACAGACCGACCCCACCTCTCTACACCCTCATGACTACCTTCATCCTTTTATTCTGTGGGGGAAGGCAAAGAAGAGTGAGAAATGAACACGAGCACTTCACAGGGTGGTCTTTTACTCTCATTCTTCCCCCAGAGGTCTTCAGTCTCCCACGGGAGGTGGACACTACAGTAACAACAGTGACCATATCCCACCCAAGGTGTTGAGCTCTTCTTGCTGCTGGTGCTGTACTTCCATGATCCTAACTAATCTCTCAGAGAAAAGCTAGCAGGGCTCACAAAAATCTACCAAACAATATAGATCAAAGTCAGTAAAGCCCATAGCTTGTGATGAGCGCCAACACACCTACGAGAAAACAGTGAAGGATAATAATAGCAATAAGCAAAGGTTTATTGATCAAATCAGATATTGCATGTCTTTCATTACTGCAGCATCCTCAGAATCTCGTCTCTAAAACCTCTAGGGTAGGAACTGTTATCTCTGTTTTACAGATAGGGAACTGCAACAAAGAAAAACCGTCGCAGACACTTTTGTTAGGACAGGCTCTGCTGCTTTCCGTGGATGCTTCGCTCTCCATAGCCACGCAGGGAGCACAGGTACCGAACATTCAGGTGGTTAAAACTTTCAGCTAAATTCCTTTCCAAAGCCTACTAATTAGACCTCAAACCAAGTATCTCTGCTGTATTTTACTGCTGAGAGATCGCTTCAGGACGTGACAAGGACTGTGTGACTCAAAGTGCACTGAAAAGCACAGCGACCACGTCTGGTCCAACAGACCTGGGCTAAGAGAGATGAGTCGTCCTTTACTTTTGGTTTCCCATGGTGTCTTTTTATTTTCCCGTGAGAATTTTTAGAATTTGATGGTAAACATGAAAAATCAAAAGTCTTAAACCACGACTTGAGGCCGTGCTGTGACAAAGCACAGAAACCAGCCATTTTCCTAGAGAACTCCCAGTCTGGGATCCTGACATCACGGGGCACGGGACTAAAGGGATGGCAGGGAAAAAGAGAGGAGAGGAAAGGAAATACTCTGTTAAAACTGGTCAGATGAACTGAGAGTGAATCAAATCTAAAAAAAACCCCGCATTTCTCTTTGAATTTATCCTTATTTTTTCTTTAGTTTGAACCGAGGGATACGACCTAGAGGAACAGCTCCACTGAAAGATTTGCCCTGTGGAACAACAAAGAGTAATAAACCACTTTGGTGAGAAAGAAAGTCCGCCTCCCACAAGCAGAAACTCTTCTTACACCCCAGAGAATGGGAATGTACCCAGCTACCAACGTCCATGAACATATCTGCTCACACACCCACACACCATATACAATGAGTATATGAAATCAATGAGTTATTATAGAAATAAAAGAGTTCCATTAAATATCTTTCCCTGTTTATAACTGACAGAAGCATCTAAAATAAATATTACAAAATTACTGAAAAGAACTGATTTTGATGACAATTGAATAAATGCTATGCTAGTTACGGAAATGATGCCAAAGTCGATATGAAGACACATACTTTTCTCCCACAAGAAATATAATCAAAGTGTTACATAATTTCTGCTTTGTCCATTTGTCTCCAAGTTGTCACTTGCTAGGATCTGAATAAAAGGAGCAGAAATCTAAACAAGAACAGATTAAAGAAACATCTCCTGTATATACCTGTTATCCTCCTGGTTATTATAACCGTTTTCAAGTTGTGTCTCTCATCTCTTCCAGAATATGTGAACTGCTGCATCTAACGCAGCACTACAGAAAATACAGAAAAACAGAGCTTTTTTTTTTTCCCCACCAGTAAAGCATCATAAAATAATAGCAATCCGAGCAATGCATCCACCAGCCTTTGGAAGTCAGCAGGACTCATCCCACTGGGTCCACCAGGGACTGGATGAGGGCCTGGAGTGGTGGAGCTGGTGGGAAGTCCTCATCCACACTCTGGGAAACGTTCCCCACAACCCAGACTCAACCATCCCTTCCTCTAACATGAACCACATGATTACCTCCCTGCTGAAGAAAATAACAGCATCTGCTTAAAAGCTTTGACACGGACAGCAGGATAAATGATGCAGAGCTCACTGGATAAATACAAGAGTTTCTATGACTGTGAAAGACTTGAAGTAAAGTCGTCCAGGGCAAAACGTGGGACACACCACAGCTGTTACACAGATCCTTGTCAAGACTGCCCCTACCTTCTGACCCTTCCATGTCTTTCATCTTCTGCCTTTTCATAACATAAACCTTCTGTAAATGACCTTTTCTGTGCAGATAAAATTAAACATCTATAATGGTGATGACTTAATGATAAGAGATCTGAAAGAGAAGCTGCGTCATGAGTAGTCCTCATCGCGATAACCACGAACGCCATCATCAGAATAACCACGATCCCAGCCATAACGACATCAGTGAAATTCCTGTGTCGGCAGGGGCTCCCCAGTGCTACCACAGCTCTGAATTAAGGCAGCTCGTGCAGGCCGGTCCCAGACCGTTCGTACAGGAGCCGGTCTTCCCTACAGCAACCCATGTTGCTTTAAAACTGCCATCAGTAGGAGACTAATCCCCCTGTGACCCTTTTATAGGGCAAGACAGACCTCTCTCCAGGGGATAACCTAAGATCCCAACCACTTTCAATCTCTGGAGACGGAGCCAAAGACACCTCTGCTCTCAATTTAGATACATCAGCCCTGGTGGGATGAAGCCGGTCCTAGCGCAGATGAACCCACAACCAGGAGAAGGCCAAGCAAGAAGGTTCCAGCTCTCCTGCAGCCTTGACTCTCAGGTGGCCCTTGGTGTCATTAGTCCACATGACTGCCGGCTGGGACAGAAGCACGCTTCGATAAAAAGCTGTGCCAGCGCACCAGTAAATAGCTCTGATGAAAGCGCTGCAGATACCACAACATGTAATCAAGTGCATAAATAATTTGTTATACAACAGACCTTGGAAAAAACAAATCAGTTGATTATCAATAATAACTAAGTATATTGCAGCATCTTATCCCTGGAGGCCCCAAAAGAGGTCAGTTGTGCTGAGCACAGAACGCTGTTAAAAGCAAATCTGCCATAATATTTGGGCATCTGAAACCAGAATAAACGAGGGCTGCACAAGCCACTTCACAAAAAAGTGAAAATAAGTACCAACAATACAACAGACACATGAAAGTCATTTAGTGAACATCTTTATCAGATACACAGCAACAAAGAATGGCTCATTATTTCCCATCAACATATCAAACTGGACTTTTCATTTTCCAATAATAAATGCTGAGCATTTCCAAAATAATTGATGTCTTGTTATGTTTTCCTTCCCATTCCCGATGCTGATGGTTCGCATTCAGAGTCAGAGCAAACCATGCAGATCTGCATGCAGACCAGCTAAGATGGACCAGCTCTTGCTCTCCTTTTTTTTTTTTGTCTCCTTGTTTTAGACAGTATCAACAAATGAGATCAGTATCAGATCTGCATTTATAGGAATGTGTCCTCCTATCTCGTGTGCTTGTTCCTGTGTCAAGGAATGTAAAGCTAGGCATTGGGGAAATAATGATTGCCTCACACTTTTTTTTTTTTTTTGTAAACATAAATGGGACTCCTATGTCATTTTTAGTTCTCTCTTCACAGTAAAATCATGGATTCAGGGAACTACAGAGCCAAACAACACAGCATCAAAAACGTAACCACCGTAAGACTCTTGCTGCTGTGTATTTAGGGGAGAAATAAATCAGCTTCTTTTCCTCAGCAAAACCACATGGGAAGAAAATAAGGGTTTACTTACACTGTACGATGAGCTGTACCAAAGCTTCTCTGGGTTTCACATTAAACCCGTTGTATTGGCTGGTCTGGCACCTGTAGGTTCCAGTCATCTCCCTGGACACGTTCACGATCCTCAGAATCCCATCGTAGCTCTCCGTCTGCATGGCCCCGTCCGGCATCGCAACCTCCTTGTCTGCTCGCGACCAGAGAATGATGGGCTTGGGCTTCCCTGTCACCTGGCACTGCAGCTCGATCGTGTCCCCTTCCCGGGTCACCAGGGGTGACTTTTCTTGAGGAACAGTCAAATTGGGTGGGACTTCAAAGAAGAAAAAAAAAATGGTTCAACAATTAGCATTACATGAGGTGGCTTTCTGGCTTGTACAGCCATAATTATATACGAAGACTTAAATTACACACAGACAGCACTGCATAGAGATTACGGACACTGGAAGCCTGTGCAATGCTACTATATTTATGAGACATGGTGCTCAGCAGCATAAAGTGGTTCATATAAGATTGAACAGCCCCAGCTATGACACTTACTGGCCTGCCTGTGCATCTCTGACACGCCAATACGCTGTACCAGTGTACAGCAGCGCATTCGGACCACCGGTCGCAGCGAGCACTTTATCACTGCAAATTATGGCTTTCCTTTTTATGAGTATTTGGCACTAAAACCCCTTTTTTATAACAGACCAGCAGCCGATTTTATCCAGCTTGTAATGGCTGCGCAATGAGGAAGAACTGTGCCAATTCGGAAATCAGCTTGGAATTCAAGACTTGAAACCAAAATACAGTTGGCGCCTTTCTATCACAGGAGGTTTATTATAAAGATATTTTTTCATAGAGATTTGCATTAACAGTTCTGGAAGGTATATGTGAACAACCGTTCCCAGCAGGAGTCAGACATCCCCTTGGAGCAGGAATACCTGGCGGCGCCTCGCGGTGAGCTGGCGATGCCCAAGGACCCGTCCTTCCTCCCCTCCGCAGTCTTGCAAGAGCGAGACTTTCTAATCACCCCCAGTGTCCCTCCGAATTATCAGCCAGGGCTCTGAATCACCAGTCCTCGGCAACGAGGAGAAGAGCCCGCTCGCCACAGAAGAGACGCTGCTGCTCAAGGTGCTTGATCAGAACAGAAATGCTGTGGCATCCCTGGTGTGACCATCACCTGGTGGTGACCTTCCACTGGTGGATCCCATCAGCCGCAGCCTCTCTACCTCCATCGTTTAGGTGACAGCGTTTGATAATTATGAAGCACTTCAAGCTCTGCTGGCCTGACGGGAACGGTTTTGCCATGCCCAATTATCATTTCCATCTCATCTGAAACTGCTTGTGAGCTCCAGATCACCCATGGTGCCCTCAGTGCCGTGGACCCTTGCTTAGGGGGCAGGCACGGGCTGTCATGTGGCGGGTGAAGACATGGAAAAGCCGATTTAAACACTGCCCGCTCTCTCTTTCCTTTCATGCCTTCTGAAAACTCGTCTGCCTTTATGGGTCTTCTCTTCTGAATCACGTAGAGAGATGCTTTCTGATTTAAAATGGTCCCTCCTAGGAGCATTAGCTCTCCACGCTGTCCTGCCCTCAACTACTTCGCTTGAATGCCAGGATTGACAAAATACAGCCTGCATCGTAACTCCTGTCTGCAGGAAAAAACAATCAAAGGCTATTTTCAGGCCCCCAGAGTCAGAAACAACAGACCTGTACCAGTGAGAAACAGTTCCAGTTTTCCCCTGGGATCTACCCTGTGTCCACAGACCTGCCAAGCCTACTAGGAATCAGAGTTTAGATCAGGGGCTTTCATGGGTACTAAAATGCTGTTTTCAGCTGTTTTGAAGGCTTTAAATTCTCCTTCTGAATCTGGTGGGACATGCAAAAGTGGAAACAACTTTTTCCACAGGAGGGTAAAGGAAAAATTATTTTATACTTCATAAAAAAGAAGGGAAAAAAAAAAGAAAAAAGATAAAGACTGCTTAATAAAACATTCCCAACATCAATAAAACATTTTTACTTATGCCTGTGAGTGCCATAGCAGGTCCTGAGCACAGGCCAACGCCCTGGAGACCTGGATCACTTGGAGGAAGCTCAGAGTACAACCACCCCCTGAAGATGCCTAAACGGAAGGGCTGCAGGACACGAGATGTCCACCCCAGTGAAGGGAGGGCGGTACAAAGCCATGACAGAAGTCTTGTCAGAGCTCTACCAGAGCTCAGAGACAAAACACAGACAGCAAAGGGTGCTGAAGGTGGCGACGGATGAGACAGAAGGAGCAGGTAAGCGCTGCTCTATGGTTCTCCAAGCTTTTCTGACTGCAATTCTCCACCAGCCTGTGTCCTTCCCTCTCCCTCCTTTCTGCATCCCACGCTTTGGCTGTGAAGTACATGGTACTTGTGCTGGACCCGCATCAGCCGGGTGCTTGCTCTGGGACTCCTCCACCTCCTCTCCTGAAAGCGAGCACATCACATAGATACCAAACCGCCACTTCCTAAAACAATGCTCTGTGAAAGCACAGAATAAACTGGGATAAAGCTATTTTTCCAAGATGGAAAATGCAGTTTAAAGAGAAAGGTTTGAAAGCACACTGTGCACTGCCTGCCTGCAGAAAGGAGCCTGCTTCCAAACATTTCTTCCAGCTCACCTGGCTTGTGGCTTCTCAGCTTAGTTCATATAATAGAGCTCTGTCTGGATCAGTAAAAAAAATAATATTTACTTTGTCCCTTCTCCCCTGGCCAGGGGATCTGCTCCCTGCTGTGAATGTGCTTTGACCAAGGCATGTCCCAGGTGGTACGGATGCTGCAGGCTCCCCCGTAGCTCTCCTCTCGCTCCCTGCCCCTCCGGCATCTCCAGCTGCCCCGGGGAAGCACAACCTTCTCCCGTCTCAGGGATTCACTGACCGTGAGAACCGCGAGGCCAAGACCATGGGGTCACAGCTCTCAAACTAAATACCTGATGTCAAGAGGGAAAAGGTCTGCTATCTGCTGGGTACCAGTCTACAGCGCTATCTACAGCTCCGCTTGCAAACCCATGGTCCAGACGGGTCCAGGACATGAGTTTTCCCTTTAGTGGCTGTTTGTGTAGACCTATTTCTGGACTTGTTGTGCTGGCAGACTGTTCCAGACTCCATCCTTTCCAGACTGCCATCAGAGCAACAGGTCTGGACTATAAAATAACACCCTGTCTCAGAAATCACCCACCTTCTGGCTGGGGCAAGGGCTGTAACTTCTCATCTCAAGCCCTGAGCCAGGAGCAAGACTTGCCTTTGGCACAGCGAGTCGTCCTCTGCAAATGCTGCCTGTGAAGGCAACTCATGATGGGAGAGAGACAAAAAAATGAAAGAGGAGGCAGCAAAGTCAGCTTCATGGGTGGAAGCTGACCCAACCCTGCACTTGAAACAGGGATGGAATACAAATAAATTGAGGAGCTGTTTCCCAGACAGCCACAACTTTCTTTTGTTTTAAGAAAATCCTTCACTAAGCTGATCACAGGAGGAATAAACAGACAAATGTAGTGTGTCAATGAGGTGGACAAAGAAATGAAGGGGGACAGAGATGTACGAGTGCAATTGGGAGCTCATGAAGACTTGCTTCCCATGCAGCCACATGCTGGGGATGCTGGAAGGCGCCAGCTGTGGGACTCTGCCGGCTGCAAGAAACAGCATCTCAGACCAAGAGGCAGGGAAAATCCAGAAATTGGTACACTCAGAGCAAACTATGAATCATATAAGGAAGAAACCAAGACAGAATACACCCTGCTTCTCCTGGTCACACGTAGCTTCTGGAGGCATTTGAGAGGAAGGAGAGTGAACGCCACAGGACATGCATCTTTGGGGTGAAAAAAAAGAAAAAAAAAAAAAAAAAAGATGCATGCCAAAAAGGTCCTGTGCAACTGCGAGCAAGTAATTCACCCTCTCTTTAACTCAGTTGTCTTTCTGAAAAATAGAGAGAACAGTGCTGCAAAAACTGCAGACTGCGAAGATAAGGACCACAGAGTATGAGGTCTGCAGGCGGGCTGATAAGATAGGCTGTATCAGTACCCCAGATGGAAAGATACCTTAAAACACCCCGACTCATCATCTCCTGCGGCATTTTGCAACACAACCAGTATCTGTCACATTGTATGCCAGCCAATATTTTATTATGGTTTACTGTATTTATTAATGTTCTTGTTACTGGAAACGGAGAAGGAGAGAGGAGGGGCGAAGCCATCCATTAAAACAAATAATTTCATGGGCAATGCCATAAATAAGAAGCCTGGCTGCGGCTTTCATGTATCACATTGGACTGACAGTGCTCGAGAGCGTGAGCTCCCACAAAGTATTTCTCTGCCTCCACCGCAGCGGTTATGGCTATGGGTCGCCCTTAGCTGGGATGCCGATTCTCCACTGGCTCATTAGGAAGAAGGACAGCACCGAATCCTTGCTCAGGGAGGGGTTTGGGGAGGGCTTCCCTTTTTATACCCATCTATTTATTGTCACAAACTCGCAGGTACTTAATTATCTCGGAGATGTCTATTCTGCTGTCAAGTTTGGCTTAAATTAGCTACAGGGTCAAAAAATATCAGGGGGTGTGAGGGACTGCGACACACCAACTGGCAGGCACTGGCAGTCTGATCATGTATGACTTGTGTTCATAAGCAATAAAGCTAAAAAAAGCCACAAAAGGAACTCAAATCAATGCAATGCCCACAGAGAAATCAGGAAGGTGGGAAGGGAGTGGGGGGGAGAGGGAGAGAGATGGAAAATTGAGGAGAAAATAATCATTCAAATCTTTTCTTCCCTTACTACCACCCAAGATGTCGGGAGGCCCCAGGACCAGGGACCAGGCAGCTGAGGCTGCTGTGGAGGAGGGCCCTGAAAATCTGTGTGAGCAAAGGTGTAGAAACATAGAATCATAGGCTGAGAGAGTTGGGGGGGTTCAGCCTGGAGAAGAGAAGGCTCCGGGGAGACTTCGAGCCCCTTCCAGTCCCTAAAGGGGGATACAGGAAAGCTGGGGAGGGACTCAGGATCAGGGCCTGTAGCAACAGGACAAGAGGTAACGGCTTTAAACCAAAAGAAGGTGGATTTATATAGATATAAAGAAGAAATTCTTGACTGTGAGGGTGGTGAGACACTGTCCCAGGTTGCCCAGAGAGGTGGGAGATGCCCCGTCTCTGGAAACATTCCAGGTCAGGTTGGACAGGGCTCTGAGCAACCTGATCTAGTGGAAGATGTCCCTGCTCATGGCAGGGTGGTTGGACTAGATGGACTTTAAAGGCCCCTTCCAACCCAAACCATTCTATGATTCTATGATTTAGGCTGGAAGAGACCCTTAAGATCACCAAGTCCAAATATGAACCTAGCACTGCCAAGCCCACCACTAAACCATGTCCCTAAGTCCCACATCTACATTTCTTTTAAATACCTCCAGGGATGGTGTCTCATCCACTTCCCTAGGCAGCGTGCTCCAATGCTTGACAACCCTTTCAGTGAAGAAAGTTTTTCCTAATGCCCAGTCGAAACCTGCCTTGGCACAACCTGAGGACGTCTCCTCTTGTCCTGTTACTAGAAGCAAGGATGCCTGAACAAGTGCGCACAAGCAAACATGAACGAGCAAAGGTGGGTGAACAAGGGTGGACAAGCTAAAGCGCGTGAGAAAGGGTCCAAGAGCAAAGGTGGATGAAGCAGTGGGGTGAGAAGAGGAGGGTGCCGGCCAGGCAAGCAGAAGTGCCAAGGAGGTGAGCAGGGTGCTGCCAGCTGTGCCATGGTGCTGCTGGCTGTGTTGGGGTATTGCTGCCAGCGGTGTTGGGGTGCTGCTGGCCATGTTGTGGTGTCGACAGATGTGCCAGGGTGCTGCCAGCTGTGTTGGGGTGCTGCTGCCCATGTCGGGGTATTTCCAGCTGTGCCGGGGTGCCGCCAGCTGTGCCAGCCTCCCTCTCCCGGCAGGTGCTGCTGTGGCACAAGCAGAGTCTCGGAGGGGCTCAGCCCTCCTGGCTCAGGCATCAGCACATCTCCTGCAGCACCAGCTACAGAGCGGGCTGCAAATAAAGGTCAATTCTCTTCCTGCTTGTGCAGAATAACAAATTAGCTAAACCCTATATTTGAAGCAACAAACATTGCCTTATTCATGCAGCAAGTGGCTTAAAAAATAAGTTAATACTCTTCACAGTTAAATCTGTTTCCTAGAGCAGAGGGTTATCACTTGAAAAACAAAAGCCTCAGTAACACTAAAGTAGCACCTATTAAACACATACTATTATCCTTTGAAACTGGCAGAGGCACACCCCTGAGAGGGCCACTGTTGATGTATGTCCACTCCTGGCTCTTAAATAAAATGGTCTGAGATAACCTTTGCCTCGGAGAGTCGCTGACTCACCAGAAGGTCAGATGGCAGGAGGTGTCACTGTACTCTTGTCCTGTTTTTTTTGTCACTAAACTGCTCCCTAGGCAGACGTGTCTGTCTGACACTGGAGACTGGAAACCAGACTAGATCCTTCCCGTCTTATCTCCTGTGGTAGTTCTACTGTAATTCCACAGGATCCTTGATCCAGCAGAGTCACCGTGTCTATAGGAGAACGGGACAGGACCAGTGCAGCTATTTCAAAGAAATAAACAAAATACATGAGCCTAATAGTCACTGCGTATTCTGCATAGATACAATCTAGTTCTAGTCTACTCTAGATCTTGGAAAACCTGATGGGTCAAGTTCTTCTCCCTATTTTGAACCTCCAGATAGCTTAATTAACTGCCAAAGAGGTAATGGCAGAGGCATGAATCTGCTTCCACAGAAATCGTTCAAAGGGGCAGAAGATGACCAGCGCGAGAAGGACAAGGAGGCCCTAGAGGTGGTGACTCCATGGTAGGCTTGGGAGGGGACAGCACAACTCCTGAGCTCTTCACTGGGGATTACAGATGGCACGGGTGAAGTAGGGGCTACTGTCACTGCTGTATTTCCTCAGGTGCCTTCGGCAGGCAGAAAGGAAAGCCGTGGCCCTGAAGCAATGACTGACAGTCTTAGCCATGACGGGGAGGCCGTGGGCTGGGAGGAGCTGTGGGCTACTGTGATCAGGCTGCTTAAAACGGACTAATGGTAATAACTAGTAATTATAGGATAAAGTAGAGCAAAGGAGTGTTTGAGCTGCATATCAAGAAATAATCCGCACTGGAGATTACTCAGAGATAATCTCCCAAAAGAAGTGTTGGAAGTCACATTGTTCAAGTAATTTAAAACCACCCTGGATAAGGAATATTGAAGAATCCACACTGTACTGGCTGAGAGATAGAGGTAAAATTATTTGCGTATCCTCCTTCTCTAATATTTATGAATTTGAAGGTCTGAATCTCTAGTATTAATCATCCTCTGCCAGAGACATGCCTTTTGGTCCCTGTTCATGATTCATGTTTCTTACGTGATGGAGGGTATTTTTAAGACTGAGCTTTGGTATAGGAAGCTGAGCTGCTATACAAAATGTATTTGAGCAAGACCATTCAGCCTTGGAAGGGCAGCAAGCGATAATTATTCAGCTTCTCTAGACATTTCTGTAAACAGAGAGTAAAACTGCTCAGCGTCCCCTTAATCTGCGTTTCTTTTAGAAGTGTTGGGGAATTCCGGGGAGCACACGCTGAAGGGGTCTCCAGAGGTGAGAAAAGAACCCTGGGGGAAACTGCTGATCCAGCCAAAGGATTGGAAAAGCAGAGAATTTACTTTAACCTTTCCGTGGCCTTTCATCAGCATGAAAGAGGATCTATCCAGCTACTCATGTGGAAGGCAAATTGAGCGACCTGTAAGGAAATCATGTCTTGATTGCACGGTTGCTTTCTGTTCCCGTTGCCCGTGTCCTGTCCTGCCCATACACAGAGAGAAAGCATGGCAGCCCTTGTTTTCTTGGGCACAAGCCACTTCTAATTGCAAGGGAAAACATGAACATCAACCACAGATTTTATGGTGGGGGCTTGTATAAGGGATCTCCTTAGACAGTAAAAATAATTCCACAATCAGTTCTTATACCTCAACATACTTTTAGTACCTTAAAACACCACCTGACTCTGCAGTCAGACTCCGAAGAGGCACATTTTAAACCCAGAACACACACAGCCAGCGGCAAATTAGCCAAATTAGCTTTCAGTGATCTCGCAGGAGTCATGCTGAGGAGCTCCATGAGCCATATTGCAAGGCGAGATGATGAGCCGACTCCACGGCCCTCTGGAGAAGCATAAAGAGAGTCCGCAATACGTGGCCGCTAAAGAGGGCGTCTGCTCCCAGAAACCTATCTGAAGCCAGCCTGCAGTGGATGAACATGTCCTGGAGAAATCCGATTTCCCAGGGGGAAGGGAGAGGGGAGGGAAAGGGCCGCAGTGCGAGAGATGGCCCGTCCTTGCCCCGCTCCCTGCAGGAGCGGGCAGCCAAGAGCGGCTGGGCCAGCCCTGCTCCGAGCTGTGCCACAGGAAGGGACGGCGGCTCCTGGGGGGGGGATTAAAAAGAAAAAAATCTCTGCACATTAAGTACTAAAATAGGACTATAAAAGAAAAGCTTTTTAACAAAATCCAGCATTTATCTGTCCCTTCTGTTCACCTATTCCTTTCAAAGATAAACTCCGAAGACAATGGCTCACAAAAAATTATCAATTTCCTGCAATAATGAAACGTCTGTCTATTTTCTGGCATTTCTCAGGGTTGCCTGCGAATGATCACTCTGGACAGTGCTTAAGGTTTACAAATATCTTAATTGGACCCCTAATTATCTCCCAAAAAGCATTTTTCCCTTATGCAAAGAGGCAGTACTGTGATTTTAATAAACATTTACAACTAAAATGAAGGTCTCTTTTATGTATCATCAGAGGAGGAACAAGATAACCAGAGGACACATATTTCACAAGCAGATCAAGGCCACATGTCCTAACACACCAGCCTGGACTGGTAATTAATTCATTATTTAATAGATAGCTGATTAGCTTAACAGGGAGCCCCTCTTATCATAGTGCAGGGAGGATACACAGGCTCATACATACTGCTTCTTCAGGAATTTCTCTGCCTGTCTCTGGCAGCACTTATGTAAAATGAAATCAAGCTATCGACGTGACTGGCCTTGGAGATGGAACAGGAGACCTGGAGGCCACCAGCCTGCCCTGTGCTCATGCCCAAAGTCCATGTCCCTCTCTGGGATGTGCCTTCCCCAGGGTGGTACACTCTCAGCGCATATTCGGGTTCGCCCAGAGATGAAGAATTTGATTGACGTATTTGCCATGTAGGACATCTAGTTGTGCCCACGCTGGGTAGGAGTGAAACAGCAGAAAGGAAGCTCTTAGGAAAAGAAGGGTCACCACCACCTCGAGCCCGAGAGTATCAGCCATCCCCTCCACCCAGCCCTTCTAGGAGCAATTCAGAGCAGTGCAGCCAGAGGAGGAAGGGAAATAACCCCCCCGCGAAGTAACAACTTGCTTCACTGCACAATGCTGCCTCCAGGGGGAAGAGAAAAGAGAAAAAGCCAGAAGTGACAGATGTTATGTCTCTTACTGCCCTGATACCAATTTTAGGGGGATAAAAGTAGCGTAAGAACCCATACTGAACACAGCAGACCATACATCACTGAAAGCCTTACTCTCCCTGCTTTGAATACGATATTTAAGGCAGAGAAAAAAATCACTTACAAAGATTCACATGCTCTTCCTGATCCACCTCTCTTTTTTGCTTACCATGAGCCTATTTTACTGGGGGTGTGTGTGTGTTGTTGCTGTTTTAACATCTCCTGCCTTCAGATTCCCCATGACATGCACACATACGCAGAAGAACCATCCTGTCTTTCACTAAGATTTGCCCAGGGTTGGTTTTATGTATGACAGGGCTTTTATAGGGCAAAAATTCAACATTTGAGTCTTCATTTCCACTATTCACTGACCTACTTAACGGAGATGGGAGGGGGGGAGGCTGCTAGGGGATTACTTCAGGTCCATTTACGTAAGATACTCAGGACATAAATCTATGCCTTTCCTGCTGAAAGTACAAAATGTCAAGGGAAAAATATTGCTGCTAAACAAGTGCAATGCCAAGTATGCCAAGAGGCTGGCATGTCCCTTGCACTGCCATGTGTCCCCTTCCAATCTGCTGAAGGGACAGAGGAGACCTAACTGTCTCCCTCCTTCCTTACGAGGTGACACAGCCCCTCCTTGCCTCACTTGGTGACTCCAGGAAGAACCTCGTGCACGTCAGGAAGAGAGAATTCTCCCCCAAACCAGAAAACAGACACACAGTGGGATATTAATACATCCGTGCAAGCCCTGGCATTTGGAAAACGTGTTTGTGCCTAGGCCTTATGTTCATAATTACCACAGCAGTAATGAATCTTGATGAATCAGTAATGACCTTCAAAAGCACACTGAAACTATTTCAGCTTCCACTTAATCGGGTAATGAAGTCATGCAAATGGGCAGAATTTCTTTTAAGATGTTAAATAAGGCTGATCCCAAACGCTAGGTTTTCTTCCCCTGTTCTGATTTTCTTGAGTGTTACGGGACAGCAAATTTAAGAGCTGACATAATTCATCACTGCCTGCAGAAATTGTGATGAGCTTATAGGTACGGCCATCTAATGGATGTTTCCAATAAATCCCATCAATTTCCCAAACGATTCCCCAGCAAGTACAGACAATATTGTGCTTACTGTCTGCCAGATGGGCAACGCATGACTGCACAAACGTCACTGTCCACTTCACCTTAGCAAGCCAGTAACAAAGTTTGCATGCAACTGCCATCCATCACGCCAAAATCGGCTCTTACTCTATAATAATCCTCTCAGTTCATTACCTGTTAGTAAGATGTGCATTAATAAGCTTGAAGAATATGTTTCTTTCGGCCAAGAGACAGGCTGGTCCCTTGTCCATGAATCTGTTGGTTAGAGTTCCTATCCCTACAGTCTTCATGAGATAATTGAGGCAGGGAGCTCAGGAGGTCTCTAGTCCAAGCCCCGGCTCAAAGCATGGCCAGATGTGAGATCAGACCACGCTACTCAGGGCTTTATTAGGTCTTCAAAACCCCCTGGGATGGGGATCCCACAATATCTCTGTTTCCGACTCAGATGTCCTCATGGGGACAAAGTTCCTCCTGATATCCAATCTGAACTTGCCATTTCAACTCATGCCCGTTGCTTCTCATCTTCCCAGTACACTCTGCTGAGAAGAGCCCAGCTGCATCCTCCTTATACATTACTTATAGCCAGGGGCTGGCTGCTGTTAGGTGCCCCAGGGCTGTCTCTTCTCCAGGCTGCACAAGCCCCCTTTCCCCAGCTGCTCTTGACCATTTTCATGGCCTCCACTGGACTCGCGCCAGTTTGTTGAAGCCTCTCCTGCATCAGGGGTCCAAAGCTGGACATGGTATCCCTTGGCCTCCATCGCTGCCAGGGCATGTTGCTGCTCACGTCCACTCGCTGCCCACCAGGACCCTGCAGAGCTCTCCCTGGCCCCAGCCTGTACCACTGCAAGGGAACAGCCCTCCACAGCTACCTCCCCAAGCTCCTTGCATTGCTCCAGCATCAGCATTCTGAAGTTAACTAAAAGTCCACAAAATGGCGCAAAATCATTTCAAGAGTTATCAAACAGTAAAAATAAATACTTCTGGTTTATACCTACAAAATTTAGCAAAAAGAAGTAAAATATTCAAGGACCCCTCAACAATAAACACAAATAAAAAATAAATAGCAAATAATCAAATAAGAACTAACCAAAGTAAATAAAATTAGTGTTTTCCTCCTTCGTCTCAAGGCTTGTGTACGTGTACATCATGTTTCAGGCTGGGACACGGCAAAGGTGAATGGTGTAGATGCTGACTGCTTGTTCATTTATACACAGACGTGATTTCACTCTATCAGTGAACACGACTCTCTGCATCTCAATTTCCAAACACACACATGACTCTCTGCATCTCAATTTCCAAACACACACACAACTCTCTGCATCTCAATTTCCAAACACACCTTATTGCCCAGACCATCTCTCCAAACCACGCTATAAAGACACTACAAAAGACTGTGTCGAAGGCTTTGCTAAAGTCGAGGCAAACAGCTTTCCTTTCCCCCTCCTTGCCCACAAAGCCAGTTTCTCTATCACAGCAGGCAACCAGGTGGGATGAAGCACAGTTCGCTTCTAGCAATCCATGTTGGCATTCGCCTTCTGGTCCTTCACAAGGATTGACATGGCTTCTAGGAGAACACACTCCCCGACCTTCCCAGGGACCAAGGTGAGGATGACTGGCCAGTACTCCCCTGCATCTCCTTCTTGCCTTCTTGGAAGATGGGATAAAATTTCATTTCTTCCAGTCTTTGTTGGATGTTCTTAGGTCACCACAACTTCTCGAAGACAATAAAGTGGCCTTGAAGTGACACTGGTCAGTTCCCGTAGAGACCTCCTGTCCAGTCCCATGGGCTTATATATGTCCGTTTTGCTTAAGTGGCCCCTAACTCAATCACACGGCTTTACTTCCCAGGCTCTTATCCAAACCACAGGCCAATCCCGTCTCATCTCCCTGTTGTACGTAATATTCTTCATGAAGCCCTTTAAGCGGGCAAACCTTCCAGTCTCACGTCAGAAGCAATGCAGCGCTCAAGCAGAATCCATGGTACTCACATCATACTGAAGATGGAGGGCAGGCTCATGTATTAAAATCTAAACAATAATTTAACACAAAAGTTCTAAGAGAGACCATTTAGACGTGGCATGTACTTGCAAGGTATTACTGATGTTGTAAAATGCGGAGAACAGAACTGCGGATATACTCTTTGAGGCAAAAGCGTGCATTTAATCTTTTTGAGAAAGTAAAAAGCATATACTTGAATGTGTTTGGTAAAAAGGGGTCAGAAGATGCCTATTAAACATTTTCCTTCCATGCTATAAAAATGTTTTCCAGTGTGTTCTTTGTTGTCTTACTTCTAAATGGCATGCACTGCGTGCCTTACCCCAGTGAATAACAAGCACCATCTGAGGAGAAGAGCAGCAACGCTTCATACAAAAGACAGGACGGATAGTAGGTATAATACTGACACTATTTGCCTCTGCATTTTAACATAAAATAGTGTTCTGAAAGCAGAAGTGCTTTATTTTTATCCTTCTCTGTAGAAATTGACCAGAAACAACTTTTTTGTTGTTGCTGTTTTAACTAGTTTTTGGCAGGAAAAAAATTCTGCATTCAGAACATGATGTAGTTCATTTTATTAACATGTACTACCTCAGTTATTAAAGTCAACTATTGGGTGGGGGGGAAAGTCTATGAAATCTACCGGTTGCAGACCAGCTATTAGCAAGGAGAGAAAGAAAAGCCGGTAATTACTATTGTGTTACATATTCCTACTCCATAGTACAAGATATTTATTATCAGTCAAAGTAATAGCCAAGGCTCTAGCTCATCAAAGCGAGAGACGTTTCAATCACTGATGTGGAAAAACACGTAATAGATACCTTAAACTTTCTGTCAATTGGGAATAGGATGATTCACCAACATGCAATGCGTAATCTTTAAGAAAAGAGAGCTCCTTCCTCCGTACTTGGCACTTGCTGTTCAATTAGAGTAGCTGGATGGATTCACTTTGCTTAACATAACACCTTCCTGTTTCTCCTTGTAATCTCCTACCAGCTATTTTTCCATGACTCTGGATGCCTTGAAGTCCCAAATATAAAGGCCAAAGTCCTTTTATAGAAGTAATAATTTAATCTGACAGTAGAAGAGGACACGTCTGGGTAAATCAGATACTAGTGTGTTCTTGGGAGAGAGCACCACATGCCACATATTCAGGTTCCTGTCCTTTAATCAAAGCAACTCAGCCCCTGATCTAGTGTGTCTGCTTGGATATTCTCATGGTGAGAAGCGCTCTGTATACACCTTTTTTCCTGAGTAAAGGAAAGCCATAGGTGGGCGATATCGAAGTAAAACTGATATCAAAGAAAGCTTCCTTACCTGTACTACTGGAGATGTTGACATCGATGCTGATATCCGATATGCCACCTCCCTTCAGAGATGCAACACACGTGTATGTCCCAAAGTCAGTGAATTTCAAGTCAATGATGTCCAGGTTTGTGGTGCCAGGTGAAACGTCGGGGTCGGTCTGTGTGATGACCATCCTTTCAGAGCTTCGCAAGGGACGTCCATTTTTAAACCAGCTGAAGGTGAGCTCTTCAGAGGGGATGGCTTCCACCTGGCAGGAGATTTTCACCTCTCGCCCAATCTGGATGTTGTCGTCTTTGTGATACGGGTCAGGGGTGATCCAAAAACGTCCTTTTTTTAAGGCTGCAATATGAAAAAAAAGTTTATGATAATAAAGTACAAATTTTGTATATTCAGGCTTTGCAAAGACTTAGACTCATGCTTCACATTTTCCCTACACATGATTTTAATAGTGCCTGCAGTAATAGGACAAGGGGTTTTAAACTAAAAGAGGGTAGATTCAGACTGGACATAAAGAAGTTTTTTACACCGAGGGTGGTGAGACACTGGCCCAGGTTGCCCAGAGAGGTGGGAGATGCCCCATCCCTGGAAACATTCCAGACCAGGCTGGATGGGGCTTTGAGCAACCTGATCTAGCTGAAGATGTCCCTGCTCGTGGCAGGGGGTTGGACTAGATGGGCTTTACAGGTCCCTTCCCACCCAAACCATCCTGTGATTCTGTGATGCTCCTGAAGTCACTGAAGCTTCCAAGGCACACGTTTAGCACAGGGTTAATTTTTTGTCGGATCAAATCTTTATCAATATCATCTCAGAGTATACATTGCTAAAGTACTTATGAAAAATAGGAAGTCACAGCACCTAAATTAGGCTGAGTTGCTGACAACTGAAGAGTAACTACAATAATTCATGAACCTTCAGTGTTTGTTATCCATCTCTGGAGGTATTTACAAACCCTCCCTCACCCCCACGCTATCAGAGCACTGAGAGAAGAGAAAATAGAGATATCAGCCTAACATCGCTAATACAACCAGTAGTGTCACCTCCAATCTATCTGGAAACAAACACGGCCATGCAAAATAGCTTTGTGCCAGCTGGTAAAAAGAGAAGAGGTAAGCAGATGCCCGAGGCTACAGCCTGCCCTGGTTTGCACACCCTGCTCCTTCCCTGTGGCAGCCTGGAGGGCTCCCTCCATCCCTGCGGCTGCCTGGAGGCACGGCAGAGCAGTGGCGGCCGACTGCACTGCCTTGTTCAGGCGGGGAAACTGCTGCCAGCTCGAAAAGGTAAGGGGGCTGAAAGTATATCTTTAGGCCTTAGAAATGGTCAATGGCAAAAGGATGCTCTTCTGAGATGGAAGCACGCAGGAGAGCCCACCACGAGCACCTTGGTGGCACTTCCTTGTCTTGCGTCTTGTCAGATGAGGAAAACTCACAGAGCAACCTGAGGCTGAAGGCTGCACACACAACCGAGAGGAGAACATTATATCCCTTAGAGATGCACAGTGGATCCCAAGGATCTCTATCTGCATACAAGACTATTCACGGAATCACAGAATCTTCAGAGTTGGAAGGGACCTCTAGAGATCATCTAGTCCAACTCCCCTGCTAGAGCAGGATTGCCTAAAGCACATCCCTCAGGGCTGCATCCAGGTGGGTCTTGAAAATCTCCAGAGAAAGGGACTTCACAGCCTCCCTGGGCAGCCTGTTCCAGTGCTCTCTCACCCTCACCGTAAAGAAGTTTTTCCGTGTATTTGAATGGAACTTCCTATGTTCTAGCTTGTGCCCATTGCCCCTTGTCCTGTCACTGGGAACCAATGAAAAGAGCCTGGCTCCGTCCTCCTTAAACCCACCCTTTAGATACTTGCAAACATTAATCAGGTCCCCCCTCAACCTTCTCTTCTCCAGGCTAAAGAGTCCCAGCTCTTTCAGCCTTTCCTCATAAGGGAGGTGCTCCAGTCCCATAATCATCTTGGTTGCCCTTTGCTGGACTCGCTCCAGTAGTTCCCTGTCCCTCTTGAACTGGGGAGCCCAAAACTGGACACAGTACTCCAGTTGTGGCCTCACCAGTGCAGAGTAGAGGGGGAGAATGACCTCCCTCGACCTACTGGCCACAGTCTTCCCTATGCAGCCCAGGATGCCATTGGCCTTCTTGGCGACAAGGGCACACTGCTGGCTCATGGATAATTTGCTGTCTACTAGGACCCCCAGGTCCTTCTCCTCAGAGCTGCTTCCCAGCATGTCCGCCCCTAACATATACTGGTGTTTGGCATTCTTCCTTCCCAGGTGCAGGACCCTACACTTGCTTTTGTTGAACCTCATTTGGTTCTTCTCTGCCCAAATCTCCAGCCTGTCCAGGTCACGCTGCATGGCAGCACGGCCCTCTGGAGTGTCGGCCACCCCTCCCAGCTTGGTATCATCAGCAAACTTGCTGAGGATACACTCTGTCCCCTCATCTAGGTCATTAATGAATATATTGAACAAAATTGGTCCAAGTATTGACCCCTGAGGGACACCACTGGTTACAGGCCTCCAACTGGACTCTGTGCCACTGATCACAACCCTCTGAGTTCTGTCACTCAGCCAGCTCTCGATCCACCTCACTGTCACCTCGTCTAGCCCATACTTCCTCAGCTTCCTAATGAGGATGTTATGGGAGACAGTGTCAAAAGCCTTGCTAAGGTCAAGGTAGATGACATCTACGGCTCTCCCCTCATCCAGCCAACCCGTTATAACATCATAGAAAGCTATCAGATTGGTCAGGCATGATTTGCCCTTGGTAAATCCATGCTGACCACTTCCAATAACTTCCTGTTCCTCTACGTGTTTGGAGATGACATCCAGAATGAGTCGCTCCATTACCTTCCCAGGGACAGAGGTGAGACTAACTGGCCTGTAGTTCCCTGGGTCCTCCTTCTTGCCTTTTTTGAAGATTGGAGTGATGTCAGCCTTCCTCCAGTCCTCAGGCACCTCTCCTGTTCCCCATGACCTTGCAAAGACAATGGAGAGCGGTCTAGCGATAACATCTGCCAGCTCTCTCAGCACTCGCGGGTGCATCCCATCAGGGCCCATGGATTTATGAATGTCCAGCTTGGCCAAGTGGTCTCTGACCCGGTCCTCCTCAACTAAGGGAAAATCTTCCTCTCTCCCGACCTTCCCCCTTGCCTCCAGGGTATGGGATTCGTGAGGGACGGCTTTATCAGTGAAGACCGAAGAAAAGAAGGCATTCAGTAACTCTGCCTTCTCTGTGTCTTCCACCACTAGGGCACCCGTCTCATTCATCAGTGGACCTATATTTTCCCTAGTTTTCCTTTTTCTGTTGATATACTGGAAAAATCTCTTCTTATTGTCTTTAATTGCAGTGGCCAAGCTGAGTTCTGATTGAGCTTTGGCCCTTCTAATCTTCCCCCTGCATAGCTTTGTTATATCTTGATAATCCTCATAAGTTGTTAAGCCCCTTTTCCAGAGAATGTAAGCCTTCCTTTTTTTCCTGAGGTCCAGCCAAAGCTCTCTATTTAGCCAGGCTGGCCTTCTTCCCCGTCGGCTCGTCTTTCGGGACGTGGGGATGGCCTTCTCCTGTGCTTCTAAGAGCACCTGCTTGAAGTATGACCAGCTTTCCTGGGCACCTTTGCTCTTCAAAACTGCCTCCCAAGGGACACTCTCAACCACGCTCCTAAACAGGCTAAAGTCTGCCCTTCGGAAATCCAAGGTGGCAGTTTTGCTGGCTCCCCGCCTCCCTTCACCAAGAATTGAAAACTCTATCATTTCATGGTCACTCTGCCCAAGACGACCTCCAACCTTTACATCCCCCGCAAGACCTTCTCTGTTAACAAACAGTAGGTCCAGGAGGGCACTTCCCCTAGTAGGTTCCTTCACCAGCTGTGTTAGGAAGTTGTCTTCCACACACTCCAGGAACCTCCGGGACTGTTCCCTCTCTGCTGTGTAGTATTCCCAGCGGACATCCGGGAAGTTGAAATCCCCCACAAGAACAAGGGCAGATGATCGCGAGACCTCTGCCAGCCGCTTATAGAATACTTCATTGGTTTCTACATCCTGATTAGGGGGTCTATAACAAACTCCCATCACAATATCTGCCTTGTTGGCCTTCCCCTTGATTTTTATCCATACACACTCAACACTGTCATTCACACTGTTGAGTTCTAGACATTCAAAACCGCCCCTAACATAGAGGGCCACCCCACCACCTCTCTTCCCTTGCCTATCTCTTCTGAAAAGCTGGTAGCCATCAATTACAGCACTCCACTTGTGTGTGTCTTCCCACCACGTTTCCGTGATGGCAACCACATCATAGTTTCCCTGCTGCACGATGGCCTCCAGCTCGTCCTGCTTATTCCCCATGCTGCGTGCATTAGTGTAGATGCACTTCAGTTGGGTTAATTGTCCTGCCACTTTCCTGGGGGGACAGGCCCTGATTTGCACCTGATCATTCTCGGACACTACTGTAGTTACCAAATTATCACTACTCCTTGTGTCTATGCTGCCACACAATTCACTATCCCCCACCATCGCTGAGACAGTCTGCAAGGCCTTGCTATCACTTTTACCCATGAGCACTGCTATGTTGCTCCCAGGCACCACTTTTGTGATCCTGGTTTCATCCCCATCCCCCATCAAACCTAGTTTAAAGCCTTAGGAATAAGCCCTGCTAATTCTTGTCCCAGTCTCTTATTCAAGCCTGCACAACAAATTGAGTTAATTCTCTAACCCACAGCAAAGCAGAGATAAGGCAGTCTCAGTGTTTCAGATGGGAACCCCAAGGCAGAAGAGTTTTCTGAGGCCATTTCAAAAGGCAGAGTCAGTGCTCAGGAGTGCCCTACACCCACGCCAGGGCACAGCCACTCTGGAAGATGCTATGCCCCACCATCTTCCTGGAGAGACCAGCATCTTTTACTAGCATTCCCTCATCGATCTACTGCACAGAAGTAAAGTAATACTGCAACTCATTTATCTGATTTTTTCCTGTTGCTCTTTAAATGAGCATAAAACTATCCAGAAACTATCATCATTTACATCAATAAAGTGATTGCTCTAACGCAGTGTAGATATGATACTTATTTTTGGAAGAGTGCTTCAGAATCAGCCATTAAGTCTTTCAAATACACATATATTTTGATGTACTGAATATAAAACGCTACTTATACAATCTCAAGATCCCTTTCCCCCCATATGTGTGTGCATAAGCCCGTACGTATGTTTATACGTGCAATCTCCAACTAGGAAAGTCCCACAACGAAAATACCAGTTAGAAACGTTAGAAGCAAATGCCCAGGCTGAATGCAAGCACTGGAAGACAAATATTTAAATCCATCATTTCTTGTCGTCATGCTGACTGCTATTGAAAAGTATTGAACAGCACGCACAGTGCTCCGCATGTGGAGCATTTGAGTAAAGGACCCATTTGCAGCACTTCTTTCTGCCCTCATATATTTACACGCTTACAGCCAATGAAGCGTGACGTAGTTGCAAACGGCAAAGGCTATGAGCTGAAAATTTCCCCGGATCCCATCCTTCGTGTAGTATCTGCTTTTTACTTGCTGTATAAAGCGTAACAACATCAAATGGAAACAGATGTAGGAGGCACCAAGCGTGCTAAGAAAGCTCGGCACATCGGCTCCTTACATCTCTACAAGGGACGAAGATGCTAATTCAGCCTCAATTTTGTTAGCTCCTTGAACAAAACAACTCTTTGGAGCTTGCAAATGCCACGCTGGATTCGCACTTCCACAACTCCGAAAAGAATTAACATTTAATTAATAATTAGTGTTTCTTCAATGTGGGAAAAGCAGCATAAAATGTGGCTACTTGTGGACACCCCCTCACACACAGCGTGAGAAACTTCTTCCATTGAGGAAGCCAGTTCTTTTAATTAGAAAATGAAAAAATTGTTACGTTTGATGTGTGAATGAGGTATGGCATGAAAGGCGTTTGTCTGCCATTTAGTTTTAACTGTGTATTCCACAATCCAAGTGGTTGATGTGGAATTTATGTGTTTTTAGGGATTCCTTATTGTTTCATTTATTTAAGAAAGTTTCGTGACTTTTATCGAGATTAAATTTCCACCAAAATGCACTGGTCTTTACTGAGCATCTCTCATTCCCTCGTAAAAGCCGCAGCCGGTTCCCCGGGCAGCAGAATGAACACGCGCTTTGACTCAAGAGGATGAACCATACATTGTGCGACAGCTGGAAATGGCCACAGCAAGAAACTTTGAAACACGAGCTGAATTTTTTTGTTTGAAAATGGAAGAACAAACAATGCTTACATATGCAAAACCCAGTAAATATATTATGCAATTAATTTTCAGACAGGGAAAAAGAAAAAATAACTCATGCTAGACGTAATGAGCAGCACATCTCACACAGAATTAGTTGCTAATAACCTCAATAAACTATTTTTATTCCTGAATTTGCCTCCTTTGCTCTGAGTGCTCATACAGACGATTTCGGCAGTTTCTCATTCCTATAAAGGAACAACAAGCTCTAATAGAAAAGTCATGTTAACTTTCATCTGTCCTTCATTATGTAGTGCTACAATACCACCTGCAAGCTACGATAAGGGGTACAGAACCTCAGACCTTGGGCCATAAGCCACTTACTTCATGGGTCAGAAGGGGCTCCACTCTCCGGTTCATGGACTGAATCGCAAAAACAACTACGTTTTGTGGCTGTTGCTTGTTGCTTTGGTTTTACGCAGGCTGAGTGTTAGGTACAAGAAATAACTGGGCTGGGTCATCCACTGGCTGATTTGCTAGAGCAAACTCCAAAGAAACGTGCAAAGCACGCACCTGAGCTAAGGTATTTTTCCATACATCCAAATACAAGGACTTCAGAGGAGGGCTGTGCCTCTGTGCGCGGCATAGAAAAAAACACGCAAGTTTCTAGAAATTCTGAAGTGAAGGAAAAAGTCTCTTTGCTCTATTCCCTTTCCTCTTCTCTTCCCCCAAACCAAACCTCTTAATGTCTCTCAAGCCGTGTGAATATAAACACTGTATTCATCAGTAACAGCCATGAAGTCCCCACACCAAACGATCAACAACTGTGTAACTACAACCTATGGATGAAAGACAATGTACTGTTTTTAATCCCATTCTCCAAGACTCCATGAACTGCACAGCTATCAGCGTTTTCTTCTGTTACCAACAAAATCAGCAGAAAATTTTACTTTCAAATACAGTGTCTTTTCAGAGTTAAGTAAAATCATTAAACAGCTCCTATCTGTAAATCCCTAATCTCACTTGGCACCAGAATAAACACAGTGATCTCTACAATTAACCTGGATATCTTGGAATTTCTAATGTGCCACCGAAGCACGTGAAAATCACCATCCAATACCTGGAAGACGACCCCAAGAAACCAACCAGAGGTGCCCAAAGATGTGTGATAGCTGCAGGCATGTGGAGCTGGAGAGCACTGGGAGCAGGATGTGGCCATGATGGGCCTGGTCTCTCTGACCTTGGACCTGGAACTATCGGCAGAACTGTCCCAGATGTGATAGTCCTGAGTTGCTCAATATTTGTCTCAAAAGCAGCTCAAAAGCTGGAGTGCCTCTCATTGGAATTCCTGAATGTAATCAACACAGGGCTAAAAAAGAGCTGCAAATGTGGAAATAAGTCTGTAACTGTACTTTGAGACTCAGGAAAGTGCCAGTCTTTCTCAAAAGAGGCCCCAAAGAACTATGATGTGATCAAATAAACAAAGATGAAACAATTTTTGTCCTCAAACTCCTCACAAATCTGCCTTTGCCCTCCCTCATTAATTACATTTCAAAGTAATAAAATGCATTTCACTATCTCAACTAAGGTCTATTTGCATTCATCAGGTGAAGTCGTATCTTCCCACCCCCAACCCTGATGAACCCAAAACGCTCCTTTAATGCATCAAAATGTTCCTATCTTGTCAATGCACATTTCATGACATAGAAGGGCATCGAACACCATAAGGGAATACCTTAGCTGCTCCACTATTTGCAGGCTTTGACATAATAACTGTTGGCCACTGGCCACTTCCTAAGCTGACGCAGGACACTGGGGAATGCTCAGCTTTGTGTTTGCTGCTGTTTGTGTCTGTATGCAGCCCGCGGCAACAGCAATATTAAGGAGCAGAACTGTGCAAATTACTGATTTTAACCTTGACTGAGCAGCTGGATGCCACATGAGGTCCAGCCTCTGTGCTCTCACCAGAAGTGGCCTCAACTAATGTTGATTGTTCCCCTTCGCATTTTGTTGAGGCTCATGAGCGATCTTGTTTTAACCTGTTCCCAGTGAACAAGATGAGAACCTCACCTGATAATGTGCCAAGCAGATGTAAAGAACTGTATGTGTCCCGGAGCAGCAGCAGTACCTTTGGGAGGTCTGGTGAACTCAGTATCCAGCATGACACTTGTTTCTGAGCACCGAGCACTGGCATTTTATCAAGGAAGTGCCAATACCTTCTCCCCCACATCCAGCTCACTTCCAGGATCCTCCAAACCTGCTGGGGGTTGTGTGTTCCAACTACATTCCCCAGTTCAGGCAAGGCAGCAATCCTTTCCTAGTGCTCAGATGTTAGTGACCCCTTGATGTTTCCTTCTTACATGCATGAGGAAGAGTTTGTGCCAACTGCAAAGACTCTTGACTTTATTTTTAAGGCCAATGGGCTGCAGAGAAACAGCACGGAAAAGACCAAAGATCCGATCCAAAGTTCTCCACAGTGACTGATGGTCCTTCCATGACTTCTATGTGCTTTGGATTAAGCCCTTTGCCCTGACTCCTGTTTCACATCAACGGAAAAACGCAGAAGCAGCACCGTGGGAACAGCTTGTTGGGGAAGTGATCTGCAAACCCCAGCTTCGTCCTCTAGAAACTCCAGCCTGTTAATCCAGACACAGGCTGGTTGCTTTAAAACCTGAGAAGCAACTCTCCACGTTACTGCTGTGATCTTTGCACCAAAAGATGATTGCTGGGATGATTCATTGGTTCTTGAGAGAAAGATATAAGGCAGGTGGCGGGTAAAGAAAGTCTACTCTTATCACCAGCTCTTGCTTCAATCGCACCAGGTCTCTCATCTCCTTAGAGCCTTACAGATGGGAAAAGCAATCCTGCCTTCACACAACTGCAATTCTAAAGATTCACAGCCTTACAACAAAGATTTTAGATAGTCCCTAAAAGACTTGTAAAGTGTATTCGTAAACATAAACCTCTTTCCTAATCTGTCAAGACATCTTGAGAAGCCAACTCTTCTCGCTGCGTGCTGTTGCTCGTACTCGCAGTCTTTGCTGGTTCCCAGATTTTGTAGAGGAAAATAAGAACTCAACTCCCTTCCCCTCAAGGAGCAATTCACTGCTTTTTGCTTGCAGCTGTGGAGGTGTCAGACACAGTTCACCTGTGCCTCTCCAGGTTTAAGGCCCCGGCTTTGTAATACAGAATTGCAGCAATAAATAAATACAGCAGTCGGTTAAATACACAAGTTCAATATACACAATGGATGCATTTAATGTATCTGGTGTAAGCACCTGGATCTGGTTTGGTGGATTCCACGACTAACACATGATCTTTATTAAATCATAAGTATCCTATCACTGAGAAATAACGAAAAAATAAAATTACTTGGTTCACTGTCATTAAAGGCACACAAAAACGTATAGTAGTACATCAAGTGATGTTTTACTGCAGGAATTCTGAATTATTTATGTTCCCCTGAAACAATCTGTTCCAGACATCAAACAGCAGAGAAAAAGGCACAGTTCAACTTATGCCATTACCCTGATGCATCATTTCTGTGACCTGAGCTTTATTGTATTACAATGATACACAACGATACGCGCAAAGCAATCACGAACTTGGATTATTATGCAGATCTTCTCTGTTAAGTGAAATAAAGATCTGTGTTTAAGTTGGGGGATCACGGACCACCAGCTGACCTGGACTCTGTAACACTGGTTTCCTGTGAGATAGGGACCATCCTACCACATCTCCTTCCAACACAGGCAAGCGACGAAACAACTATTAATACCTCTTGATGCTTTCTTAATCACCTGTTTATCAAAGCTATCATCCAACATCTTCACAACTGGGCTGGGTTTCAGGTTGGTTTGTCAGAATGATCAAGTGAATGAATGTATGAAACAAAGGAATCTGCCCCAGTACCTCACCTTGGAAACTGCAGCGCCGCCCACAGTGTCTGGTTTATTTATTGTTATGTGAAAGCCCAGCATAAATGGGTCTCTGCACTAAATAAAAAGTCATTCCCACTGAAGACAGACTCATGGAAAGCCTTCTTTGATGTTTCTTTCTTCATTAACATGTCTACCTCTATCAAATCAATAGAAGCAAAAAAAGTTCCTATCATAAGGTCCAAAGAAACACAAAGTCTTTGTTTATTTTGGCTGTGGGCAACAAAGCTGCGTTGTCTTCAGCATTCTACAGGATATTGCCTTAAACTATATTATCAAACAGCTAAGCTGAGTGGAGACAATTTAACAACTGTCCAAATATCTTTCTCACTGGTGAATACCACAGTGTAGTCCGTTAAACTTCATTCGGTTACGTTAAAATGCGTTTTGACATTATTTTGTGTATAAGGAGCGCTGAAAACTCAAATTTGCCAGCCAACAAAACATTGAAAAGGAGAATAACAAAATCATTCAGTATTACAGTCTTCCAGCCTAATTCTAAAACAGAAGAGCAAAACCACACTCCACGTGACAAAGTCTGTAGATATTGGCTCTCCATAGTGAACGTTTATCTGTGACATCTGTAGAGCCTGCACATCCGTTCTGGACACAGAGGAACCTATTCTGTAGTGTCCTGTAGATAATCATTGCTCTTCCTTTCTGATGAATGACTAAAGCCACGTCAAGGGTAGAAAACTTTGCTCTAGTGAAACTGGACCTCATGATGTGTTGGTGGTTTTGAGTCTGGAACATGGTGTGACTCTTGGACAACACAGAATAGGAAGCTTTACTAATGAGATGCAGCTGTTGCAATGGTAAGTTTGTTGGAGAAAACATCTCTGTCCAGCTGGTGCTTTAAGAAGTCAGTTTTCCAAACAGTAAGGGAAATCAAATTAACGGATTTTTGGGGAAAAATATAAATAGGGGGAAAAAAAAGTATGTCCAAATTCAGTGTTACTTTAAAAAAAAGGCTAAAATATACGGTTAAAAGCTCATACATCTGCTGGCGACTAATTAAAATAACAGATAAAGAAAAGACAAGCTGCAGCTCCCAGTTCCATCTGCAGTTCCTCATTGTCACTGTGCTCTGAGCACTTCTAATTAGCACACTGGCCGCAAACTGAGCTGCTTAAGTAGCAGCTTTGGGTACCTGAGCTCTTCCCTCTGGATATGCCGAGGTTCCTGCAAGTCCATCTGTTTCCTTCTTCCACTGCGGACCTTTGGTTTTTTTGGTGCTGTTCTATCACTCAGCTACCATAATCAGAGTGTTTTATTATTTTTATTTTAATCAAAGAGTGATTGTGAGGCAACAGGACACCTCTTTCCATCCAGCTTTTACTTTTTGTCTCTGAAAACTCCTGAAAACCATCCTGCACCGCAGATCACAAGAAGCCTTCCTCTCCTGGGGTGCTTAAACTGGGTCTCAAATCATAAGTCATGGTAGATGTCGCCTGGCAGGCTCTGCAAGATCCACCATACAGACCAAATCATCGCACATTCCAATGTCTTCTATCAAGAACAGTCACCCTCCCTGGTCATTCTTGAAACCAAACACAGCAATAAACCCCCTAGAAAACCAAAATTGTGGAAATCTGCCAACATGTGCTTTGTCTTCCAGCCAGTTCATGGGACCTAGAAACTCCCAGAATGACCACCTTGTGTCCAGCCACGGGCTTCACCTTTTTCTCTGACGGAAATACCAAACTGGATGAAAAGAAAGTGGATGGGATAGATCCCTCAACATCTTCTGCATAACACCAGCCCACAGCATTTTTTGGAATGAAATACTCAAAAGTCTTGCCAGCTTGCCTGTACAGCACTGACATCTATTTTGTACGCTGTTATTCAGATTTGGTTTTGGATGATGGGTGACCACCAGGTCTGCCAAGGTCAGCATCATACCGTTCTTTTATTTCTCTTCTAGCGGGGAAAGCTCTCTTACCTTACGGCTCACCTCTGTCATCCCGTAACTGCTTGGTCCACTGCTAAGATATGGAAACTTTCTTATTCTGAAAGGAGGTCTGCGCAGTTTGCTCAGAATTAAAAAGCGAGTCTAACACCAAATAAAACCAACCATAAGCTCTGCACAAAGCTAGCTTCACTTCCATTAGCAGCAAATAATGCTATTTGATGTTTTCACCCGAGAGAACTCTCTCCAGCAGAAAACACGCCTGGTGAGCGAGCAGGCAGGGTGCACCTTGTTTGGGTCATAAGGAGAACATTGAAAAAATAGCATAACTCCATAAACATTCACTGAGCTTTTAGGGAGAATCCAACAACGTTGACCACTCTCAAAATTCACATTTCTTAAATAGGGTACTGAGGACTCTGCAAGATAATTGTGACAAAATTATGCTGCCTGAATGTTCCCTATCGTCACCTTTCTATCCAAAGACAGACTTGAAGTACAGTCGTGCTAAAATAAGACACATATTCTCAGCATTTTACCAACAGTTCATTTTGCTTCTGTCAACACGGTTTTAGCTCAAAGTTTTTTAAAACCTTAACTTTCAGGAGCTACCAGAACAATTAAGTTGTCAAGCATCTTCTACTAGAGCATCTCCAAACTTTTTAATATCAAGTAATTATTTGGCACTTACAAGACCAAATGTATTCGCATTTTCAATTTAAATGCAAATACTGTGGAGAGATTTCAGGTTTTGTCTCTATTTTTATAAATGCTTCTAATTTTTAAAAGAAAGGGATTTATTATTCTGGAGATGCCATGTGGCAGGTGTCTGTTTTTATGTGTGCTCTAGTTAATTAGCTCCTATTTCTTTCATTGCTTTTCTTTTGAAGAAAGGGGAGGTGTATACTTCTTTGTAATGAAGAAGATTTCAGTTTACAAGTTACTCGGTATATGATTCATCAAATAGATGAAGCCGAGATCAAAGCATGTGAAACACGGCATGGTTCCTCTTTTAACTGCTTTTAGAAGTAAATATTCAAGAGAAATAAGCATCATCATAAGCAAAGACACACAGGTTTCATCAAAATATTCAGGCAGGAAGGAAGCTCAGGTTTTGAGACCAATCTGCTGCTCAAAGCAGGGCCAGATGTGAGCTCAGTCCAGGCTGTCCAGGGCTTGAGAACCTCCAGAGATGGAGATTGCATGACCTTCTGCCTGCAGTTCCTTGCTTGGGAAAACCAGGAATCACCCCAGTGGTGCCACACCACTATAAAGCTGTTTTGGGAACAGAAACTGCAGTTTCCTACCAGGGACCAGCCCCCTCTGCCCGGTGGAAGGCTGCTTCCGTCTCCGATTTTCAGCAGACGCAGATAATGATTGAAACCCAACAAGGTGGGTACACGAGGGTGAAATAGGAAAAAAAAATGAACGAAGGCTGATCCATAACCAGTGGTGACAAATCGGCAGCTGGCACTTAGTACTTTTTGAAACCCCAAGCAGAAGAAAGGTTTTTTTCCCTTTCCCAAACCATTTCCTGCGCTACAAGACCCCGCGCTGTTACAGCTTGCCAAGACAACGTACGGCGAGCCATGCCAGCCAGACTCGCGGGCTCAGGGCTGCCCCGTCCCACAGCCTGCCCATCTCACAGGCAAACGGCAACTTTGCAAGTCTCGTCACAAGCCAGACAAGAGCTGGGATATAAATTAAACAATTCAGAGAAGCTGACACAGTCCCCAGTGGGCTGTGCGCTTGCCAAACAAATTATAAATCCTCTGAACACTACAGCTGGGTGTTTTCCAGGGCCAATGCCTTTATAAAGTTTAATTGTTGTGCCAAAGCTGTCAAAAAAAAAAATATAGCTTTGCTGAGTTTTCCTGGACACCCAAAAGTAATATATCGCAAATCTTCATTCTTCTCTTTGCCCACACACTGCAAATGAAACTCAGCACACAGTACTTGCCTTACTTCCAAAATCTAGAGCAAAGCCCCAGTTTCCAAGGCCTCCGCACTGGATTGGCCCCATCTCCTGCTTCTTGTGTGGCTGAAGAGCTTCATTCGACTGCAGGATCTCGTTAGAGCCTGGATTTGTTCCAACATGGGATGCATTTCCCTTCAACAATTTGTTTTTATTCCACAGCTCAATGCCTCAAAAATTAATCACGATCCTATAAAACTTTCCAAAATGATTTGTCAGCCTGGGCGGAGACCTACCAATCTCATGCACAGTTGCCTGATGCGATACAAGTAAGTAACTTAAAAGACATTTCAAGGTCATCAAAGTACAAAACACTGTATGCAGTTCTTTCTCCTCTCTTCTCTTCCTCTCCCTTCAGGATGAGGCAAAACTTTGAAAAACTATTTTTTTTTAATGCCAAAATGGTAATACTTCTAAGACTACACAGACCTCATTATGTATTAAGCAGCCAAGATCTAAAAGAACACTGAACTATGACACCACACCCCTGCCAAAAAAAATTATCATGCATTAGTAGTTAATAATTGCATTAGTAATTAGTAATTGCTAGCCAATGAACAGCGAGAATAACTTTTTTCCTTGCCCCCAGTGAAGAAAGAATGTGGCTACCCAAAACAGCCACGCTGCAAGGCTTAGAACGAGGGAAATCAAATGAATATTATCTCTTGAAATCCCTTCTGATATATCCTTACAGAAATGTGGTGCCCAACAGGTACCACGGGGTGCTTTACAGAGGAGCAAACTCATTTAAAAATAAAATTTCTATACACAAAAATTCTCGAAAGTCCTAATGAAAGGGCAGAAGAATCAATAAACCATCTACATTTTTATACGGAACTGTTTTATGAACTCATCCATGATACACCCCAGCCTGGGAGAGAGCGCACATGCCTGAGACTACTATAGCAGATAATAAAAATAAATGGACTTATTAAACTCTGAAGCTCAACTTTTTCACACATTCATTCTCAGAGCTGTAAACTTTTAGGATAGTGCACTGGTAACTTATGACTGTAGCAACACGCTGGATGTGCTGCAAGATCAGGTTTTCTAGGCTAAAATCTCCTCTCATTGAAATCCCATTCACAGGGCGCATCTCCCGGTGGATGGATCAGAATTGGCTGGCTTTGTTGTTTTTGTTGTTTGTTTTTTTTTTTTTTTTGACTAAACTGTATTGATGCTTAAAAAGCTGGAAGAGGCCCCAGGGAGATGCCTGCAGCGGTGCTGGCTCCCATGGGTGAGCTGGGAGGGCTGGTGTGGGGTGGGAGACCAGGCTGGTGGCCAGCCTCCAATTTATAGAGCTACTCCTCATCCTCATCCAGCGCAGGCGTCTCTCTCAAAGCCCATTTGCAAACAGTTTTGAAAGGTCCATTTAAACCTCACACTGGAGGACGATAATTTGTCTTGTCCACCAAGACGCAGCAGAAACTAAGCAAGGTGGTGAGACTTAAGTAAATTGCTTAAGATTATGGTAAAAAATATACATCGGTGTAACGCAAGAGGGAAGACAGGGAAGAGCCCCCAGCAGGACAGAGGTGCCCAGCTGCCCAGCCCAAAGCCCAGCCCCTCCATCCTGGTACAGCATTCCCAGAGCTTGCCTGATGCCACTCCACAGCAGAGTTGCTTTCAAGGGATGGCAAACCTACCACAGGCACGTTATGATGGCAGTGAGAGAGGATCTCAACGTCAGAGCAGTGAGACATGGGAAGAGACCCCTGGGAAGAGCTGGGAGGGTGCTGGAAGAAAGCTATTAAAATTTCAGGTGGAGATGGTCATTTTACAAAAAAAAAGATTATACAAGAGATGAAATGAGACGAGATGGATAAGGACAGCTGGATTCGATGACCAAGAGGGCCCCTTCCAGTCCTATTCCAGAATATGAATTTCAAAACCTTGGCACTTTCATGAAATCCTTCTTGCTTTCTGCTTTTCTTGTTAGTCTGCCCCAAGAAATCCACAACTATCAATGGATTCTGAAAGCCAGCACAGGGGCTGCTGAACTTCCACCCCAGTGCAGCATCCTGGGAGCTCACCTCTGCCAGCCTCCCGCACCCGCGGCCACGCGGCACCAGGTACGATGACCCTCCGCGCGCCCGCACAATCCCTCATTAGGAAGTCAATGGTGGCCGTCGCTTCTGTGTGCTGTAGTGATGCCCATTTTATGTGTATGGATATTTGCCAAGGCCTTTGGCTTTCTTCAGCCATGAAATAAGCACTAGTATAATCAGTCTGCTGTGAGACCTTCCCAGAATACAGAGAGGGGGAGAAGGAGGAGGGGAAAAAAAATGGTCCTTCTGCTATTTGCACAGAAAACCCAACATTTTAGACTTGGCATGCTGGAGCCGGCATCCCCAACCAGCACTCCCACCGTCACAGACGATGCCAGCTAACGATCACACATGTCAGACGGACACGTCGCTCGGCCACCGGCCGGCATCCAGCAGCTGCACAATAGCCAGGGTGACCCGCCGGGTGACGCCTGTCACGGCTGCTGCCAAAACCCAATTTCCACCTTTTGGATAAAACTTGTGAGCTTTGCCTCTGTTCTGGCACTCGGCACCAGCCCGTGGGGGCCCTGCTCACATTTCAATTAACAGCATCTGAGGATCTTCGAGGGGTGACAGCAGAGGTGCTGATGTGTAACCAGGCAGACTTATTTTTATCCTTTACTTCATGCACCTGCTCTAAACCAACAAGGGAAATTCCTAAGGAAAAGCTTGGGGATAAACAGAGCCATCATAGGAAAGGAGAAGGGTAAGCGGGTGTGCAAGAACGGACATCAGTAATACCAGATTACAGAATTTTAAATTTTTTTAAACAGTATCAAAAAAGCAACAAAATTGTCATTTATTTCAAAATCTGTGTCTTTTTTTTTTTTTACCTTCTTTTTAGCTGTCACTACTACACAGTTCGCATACAGTTTTTAAAGACCTAACGGAATAGGTATTTCCAGCAATCTCGGCCTTAAAATGCATTTCCCCAGAGTGCTTTTTGTTCAGCAAAAGCTTTTGTGCTGATGTTGAGCACAGGTCATTTAAAATTATTATTTTATATTTAAACTGACAGGGAATACCACCCCTTTGAAAAATTAACTCCACACACTATGTTTCGGCTTCACAGAAGGGAAAAGTCACACAGAGTCAATTTGCGCTAAAGAAAAATGTTGCGGTTACAATGGAAGAGACGAACTGACCTATTTAACGAAGGTAACGGGAGAAGTTGCTGATGAGGTGACAAATCCGAATTGGCGCATGCTTACACCCTTCTAAATCATACAATAGTTGGAGTTGGAAGGGATCTTAAAGATCCCGTTCCACCCCCCTGCCCTGGGCAGGGACACCTCCCACCAGACCAGGTTGCTCCAAGCCCCATCCAACCTGGCCTTGAACACCTCCAGGGATGGGGCAGCCACAGCTTCTCTGGGCAACCTGGGCCAGGGGCTCACCACCCTCACAGCCAAGAATTTCTTCCTCAGATCTCATCTCAATCTCCCCTCTCTCAGTTTAAAACGGTTCCCTCTTGTCCTGTGGCTCCCTCCCTGATCCAGAGTCCCTCCCCAGCTTTCCTGGAGCCCCTTTAGGGACTGGAAGGGGCTGGAAGGTCTCCCTGGAGCCCTCTCTTCTCCAGGCTGAACGCCCCCAGCTCTCTCAGCCTGTCCTCACCGCAGAGGGGCTCCAGCCCTCCCAGTATCTCCGGGGCCTCCTCTGGACTTGCACAATCAGGTCCATGTTCTTTTATGTCATTTCAGTGCTCCCTACATTAAGACCTGTAAAACATTTCTCTGTCTCTACTTGTTTCCCAATCTGATGCATAGGTGTCCTTCAAAGATGCTACCCTGCATTTTCGCTCTCTCACTGGATGGAAGTCCTTTATCACCAAAAGCCTTTAATTCTTTATTGACATACTGGTAGCTACAGAGAGATTTTATTTTCATTTTCCCCTTCACAGTGTCTTTGGAGTATTTGTTCTTCCATGCTTTCATAATTCTGAGTACCCAGTTTGAGTCGTGTCGCAAATGCATCATTTTCTGGGAGCCATAGACATGATTATCTTGATTCCTGCCTCTTTTGACATACCCAGTTGTCGCCCCAAATCTGTATGGTATTGTGATGATCACGCTTTTATGTAGTATCTTAAGGATTATAAGGCCAATATTACCATTTCGCTAATGCTTTTTGCTTCCCTCTCCAAATACGCATTGAAGAGAGAATTTTAAAGGAGTAAAATAACCTCCAACAGCAAAGACTAAAAGATCCTCGGGCTAGAAGAGTTTCCTGGGATGTGGGATAAGCTGGATGTTCACCTTCGCATGACAGATGAAGGCAAGGAACTCAGCCTGGGGCCATATCACAGGTAAGGTCTCTGACTACCAAGCTCCTGGCAATAACGTGAACTCCTCTCAGCATAGCTGTGCGTGCACAGGACGTGAAGAAGCATCCATATCACCGTGTGTTTTGGCCCAAGGGCTGTGAGCAAGCAACGTTTTGCATTTGATTTTAACACAAATGTATGTGTCCTTCTTATTTTAATTAACAAAATATCCATAGGAAGACTGATGATCATTTTTCTCTAGTTGCGACAACAGAGGTACACAGAGACAAATTCATGATGCAAGCAAATTAACAGAAATATTCTGGGTAAGAAAGAACTCTGAAAGAAGTGCAACAGATTTCCCCCATCCTGGCCTTTATGACAGATGACTTCCATTGCTGCAGAACAACGTTTTTGCGCTCTACCATACAAAAGTCAGAAAACCAGAACATCCTCCAAGCAAGCACAGCAAAAAATACACATGTCAGGCAAGGAGGTTGTTGGGAGCTTGGTTTATCCAGAGGTGATGTGTCGGATTTGCTACTTGAGAGAGTTGTTGTTTTTTTTTTTTTTTAAGAGAAGGATAAAAACATCAAGTTTTAATAGAACGAGAGGAGTCAAGATTCCCTTAGAGATTCCTCTGTTTTCTAATGGTTTTGTCTAGAAATACGTTATGGGAAGTTATTCTAATCATCAGCCTGAGAGCAGGATGTGAAGATGCCGCTGATGAGAACACCCCCTAATACTCAAATGCTAACAGACTTGCAATCATTTAAAGAACTCATTAATCTAAAGAAAATACTTAGAAAGAAACTTTCATAATGAGAATTGGTGAATAGCCAGCTTTGCTGAAATGAGAGCGCATTTCTTCTTTCTCTGGTTTGACCCAAGACACCTTGATGGACGACAATGTCTTTGATGGAATGAAATATTTTGCAGTAACTTTGGGTACAGTTAAGCTGATAACGGAAGTCTTTAAAACGGCTGCATTTCACAGACTTTCTCGCTAAGAACTCGATAGGTAAACCGCACATGGTCGCTGATCTGCCTGCGGTGCGCTCCTGTTCAAAGCAAACGGAGGAAATGAAAGATATTGCATTATGTCTGTACCTCTTAAGGAACGGCACTGTGGTACTCAAAACAATTTATCATCGCAGCAAAACTTTCATTAACATCATCGGATGGCCGAAAGGGAAAGGCACTAAACACAAGAGCTCAGTAGAACAGAGACAAAAGGGAGCAGAGTTTGCAACTTGCTTAGGAAAGAGGTATCTTTAAAAGATGTTCCTTTATCTGAAAGCGTTAATTTAACTGCTTCAGGAGACAGGTGTGAAGGAGCCTCCCCCCTCAGCAGCTGTGTGCAACGCCTGTTGTTTTGCAAGGGATCCGTGTTCATCCGAACCGACGAGCAAGCCCCCGGCTTGTTTTTCTTGGAAGGATTTACAATTACTTTTAAGTTAAACAGGCCAAAAGAGAAAAAATAAATAAGAAATTCCAAAGATGGTTATGACTAAATGGGTTCCTCGCTGCAACGGCAGCTTTAGTCTGTTTTTTACTTTAAGAACAAACATGTCCTTCCGTGCCAATGCTCACTGGAAGGGGACAAAATCAAATAATGGCGGAAAAACAGAGAACATACTAAATGCTTACGCATATTAGGAGGCTTCCAGATGAATCCTGGGAGCTAACCCATGGAAAGCAATGCACTGAGACCTGCTACCCCACCCCCCCTTCAGCAGCACGTGGCAATCGCAGAAACCAGTTATTTACGACCTGCAGAAGTGGAGAACACACGTTACTGGTTACGTACACCCTGGAGACGCAGAGGACACACCCTGCACAGCACTTTCAGGCAGGCACGTTTTGCACCATCTCTCAGCTGATATATATTCCCCCGAGGCGTCGTACCTGGTCCCCTTGCCATTTCGCTGTGTTTATCCCCACTTTTTAAGGGTCACGGAAAAGACCGACAGAGGAGCACAGAGCTGCCCTGAACACACCTCAGCGTCACGACGGCACCTCAATGCCTCAGCCTGCTCTTCAAACACAGCCTCATCTGTTGCCTCCATCGTTTATTGATCCACACCATTTCTGACTTTCAAAAAGGGTAAGTTACTTTCGTTACTCATTCATTTACTTAGACTTGTTTATTTTTGAAGGACTCTCTCCGGTTTTAGATTATTTTTTAGTATTATTAAATGCGTGGCGGTCATGTGACGTCATTCCCAATGGGTTCCAAGTCAGGTATGAGCGTAGTCACGGAGTTGGGCAGTCTGCCACAAAGAGAGGAAAATGCCCAGAAAAAATTCAGAGCTGCCGAAGGTAAGGTAGCACCCATGGAATGAAGCACATCCAATACAGGCACATTCAGATAAATGCATGGTGAAAATTAGGGAATTTTAAAAGGGAATGAATTTGAATCTGAGCTCTGGTGGTGCTTTGAGACAACTTTACATTTCTTTCTGGGTAAAATTAGTGGATTATTGTCTAATCCTGGGATTGGTAGTCCACCTGACAGAAGATGTGAACTCCATTTACCAAATGCTTCTCCTGCAAGGCTTAGGTGCTATTTCAAGTAAATACTCTTTTCTCCTCAGCTGCTGTGTGAAAATCTTGATACGCAACAACAACAACAAAAAGAGATGAAATAAAAAGAAGCAATGAGCTTCAGGCAAAATGCTAAGAAATATATACACAAAATAAAATCAAAACTCTGATACGAATTCATCTCATATTTCACTCCTCAACTCAGCATTGCTTTTAGTAAAGATAAATCAACCAAGATCGGAATAAAGATTTTTTTTTTTCCCTAAAGGACATCTCTTCCCCTTTAACAGAAATAATAAGGGGAAAATCATAGCAGGCAGCAACGCGCTGGGGCTAGAAGGCAGCCATGCTTCATTTATTGAATGGGTTGTTCCTCGTTGCAGTCCCTTCTCAGAAGTAACAGGGCCACGCAGCAGAGAGGAAAAAAGAAAAAAGCCACCTCAAACGCTTTAATGATAATTTGTTCAACATCTTGCAGCTCCTAGGCATCTCATAGGCACGGTCTTCTATAAATAAAAATGTGAGGGCATATTATTATTACATGATGACTCATGAAATTTTTATCTGCAGGGAGCCAGGGGCTGTGGCTTCCTCTGGGCTCTCTGGTGCTGTCTGCTGGGTCAATTAAAATATCGAGATTTCTTTTCGCACAAAGCCTTTCCTCTCCCTTTGCTTATTCCGAGTGCGTGTTTCACTCACATCTCCCCTTCACAACCTCATCACCCATTGTAAATCGCAGCAAATTAATGTCAATGCGATGTTCCTGAAACAAGACTGCTTTTGCCTCTTGATAAGGAAACCCCTAAGCCAAATGTCAAAAATGCAAATGGAAATACAATATCACAAATAAATCTGTGGACATCTCTTGATCAACTCCTGCAGACCTGGGCTGATGCAGTGCTCTCACCCTGACCCCCAGGACAGAAATAGCTTCTAATTCCTCGTCCTGCTGAAGAGTATGATATGTTGGGCAATAAGAAGTGAACAGGGGTTATGGCTCTCATAAAATATTCACACCACTGGCTCTTTATACAGCAGTTTCTCCCGAGTATGATTAATCACATGCTATTATTTAAAGTTCCCGTAGCGTGGGAGTTTATGTTTCACTACCATTCGCAGATTAGATTATAGAAAATTAGTTTCAGATGAACTGTTTGGTTCAGGTAGATTAATCCACTCTGATGATGCCTATCAGCCAATCGAACTCCTCCTTCAAACCAAGTGGCCATGTCCCTGGGGTTATCCAGAAAGCGATAAACAACTGGGGAGAGTTTCTCTTCACCTGGCAGTAATTGTTCTGCAAGCACTCTTCTCTTACTTTTATCTAAGACAGACATTCATCCTGCTATTTAGTATAATTAAAGCATAGGTACTAATCTAAAGCTCCTACCCAGGGAGCAGTTGTCTGATGGCAGCAGATTCACAGCATGCACAACAGCCTTAATTTCAATAACACGTTCAGCTGACGAGGAGGAAGAAAAGGGTGAAGTAGGTAATGACACCTCCAGGAGCTCAGGATGCATTCACTGCCGAGACAGTGGGTGCAGGGCATCAGCACAGGCAATGCCCAGAAGACGCGGTGTCCTTTGGCGATCGTTTGTCTCCAGTTTGGATGGGAGAACTGCTGCATCTTCAAAACACAAAGTGGCACCGCATCACTCTTGTTCCAGCTAAGGGGCTTGACCCCAGCACAAGAGCCACTGGCTATTTGAAGCCACCACTAATTAATCTCATACATTATTAGAAATGACCAGAAATACACTTGGAAACATGGGACACCACTATGTGAACACTGCGACCCTGTCAGATTAGGATTCAGTTAAACTGCCAAGATAAAGTTCAGTAGTTTGCCAGCTCAACTTACCTCTTACGATGATGTTGGTGGACTTTTTTGCAGGGTTCCCAACATTGTTATTGGCGATGCAACTGTACGTGCCAGCATCTTCTGACGTGATGGCAGGTATCGTTAAAGTGCCACCATTCAGGACCGTCTTCTCGGGCAGGATGCCGGCAGACCTCACCCACGTCAGGCTGGGGGCTGGCTCCCCTCCTGTCGTCACACAGACTAAGGTGATCGCTTCTCCAGGGTTCACCACTATCGGGTCATCCACAAGAAGCTTAATTGAAGGGGATGCTGCAAAACATAAGAGGACGAGAAAGGTGTAGCGGGGCTACGTCTGTGGTGTTGCTCAGTCCTGACAACCACGCTCAAGCCAACTGAGATCAGCAGAAGCAGGTCATCTACAGTGCTCTTCGCGTGACTACATGCCCTCTGGGAAGGGTGCTCCCCATCCTGATGCCCCCCCGACACCACGTTTCTCATCCTGCTCCCTCATCATCTTTCCCCTTGCTGTCAAACTGCAGCTGAGGATTTATGTATGGACAGCCCTGCGGCTGTGCTCGGGAAGTGATATATAATGTATGGGACAGGTGCCAGCACGCTGGATTTTAAACCCTGGAAGAAAGGAATTAGTAACAATCTTCTTATTTGGCATGGAAAGCATGTTGTTCCCTTCAAGTCAGATCCTACCCATTGAAAACCAGCCCTCTTAATCCACCCGCCTCCCCGCTGAACTCCTTGGGACTTGGCTGCCAACTGAGATGAATGTGTAGAGTTTGAATTGGGTCTGTTGGATCAGGAAGAGTCACCTCCCTTGGGCCAACATCTCCTTGCACAGTGAGAAACTGAAGAATCCAGCACAGATGCTTTTTTCCTTGTACGGGCTGTGCAACCTGCAGCTCACAGCACCAGCAAGAGCGTGGCCACAGCTCAATCTCCTCACAGACACACAGAGAGGTGCAGACCTGGAGGATATTGTCCCTACAATACCCAATGACCAGCTGCAGGGGCGTTCTTTGTCCAGGACCACCAAACCGGCCAAAATACGTCGCAGCACAGGCTAATGGAAAGATCACGCTGCTCTCAGAAAGGAGAAGTGAGTGATTAAATTTCATTCTCTCTTCTTGCCTCTTCTTTTCCATGAAATATTTGCATATGATATAAGACGAGCAAAAGAAATGCTCGGTACGAAGGGACAGGGCAGGGCAATTCATTTTACATGCTGAAATTTAAAATCATAATCTGAGCTGTGACATCCCCTGTCATTTGCATTGAGGGATCCACCCTTGCTGGATTCAGATTTTGCTTGAAGGCATACCCTAAACCACATAAGCAATGAGCCAATAAATAAATACATATTGCTAGTACAGAGAAAGCAGCAATACTAAATAAACACGGGCATAAAGGTGAAGGATTGAAATTCTGGCCAAAGAATACCAGAAAATAAAAAATGAGAGGAAATAAAAACGTTACATCCCCAAATCGTATCACTGTCCTCATTATTACAGAGATATATTCTTGTGTGTTCTGCTTTATATATGAATCTTATTTCAATATTAAACGAATACACACTAATCACTAAAGGCAAATACAAGAGTCAGCTATAAAACAAGAGTTTTCTTTATTTGGAGTTCACCCAAGAGGAATTAGCTTTCTCTGCATTCAGAACCTGGAGCACACAAATGGGAAGCACTTCATTTATACCTGTCCTAGCACAGAGAGAAGAGGCAACCCCCAGCTGGGGAAACACTTCAAGAGAGCAGGAGAGCAGAGGTTTACAAGCAAAACCTCCTCTTCCAGCTCCTCCCAGCTTGGGACCCTGCAGATACTTCCCAGTATAAATTCCTGGGTTCACGTGACCAACTTGAAGGTGAAGAAACTGGATGCAGGGCTAAAAATACAGATAGAAACAAGTTGGCACTGCCCACTAACCGCGTCAGTGTCTCTTTGCTTGCGTCCTCTGACCTCATATTCTTTCATCAGTTGATGCATCCATCAGCTGATGGGCCCCTGGTTTGGGGCTAGAGGTATGAAACCGGGAAGTATGTCATGTTCCATGCTTAGGAAGATTTTGCTTGGGTGAAGGCGGCAGAAGCAGGGATCCAGGTACCTGCCGTGCAACTAGAACTGAGCTCCAGACCTACAGGGTCACCACCGAGCAGGGGGTAGCACTCAGCTGGCTCCTCTTTCCCTCTCCCTCCCTCCTGAGTTTAATGATTTTTACTGAAAAACTCTAGCAAGGAGCTGCTCTCTGCTCTCACTAATCATCAAGTCATGAGACAGGGAACAAGAGAACCACAAATAATGCTTCAAAACTTAGAACAAAAGATGAAAGCTCCAACAATGTCAACCCAACCTGGTGGTGTTGTTTACCATAATGGCCTCATAATCCTCCAGATGAAAGGGGGGCCTTCGCCATCCTTCAGGTAGAGAGACAAAGATAGCAGCCGATGTGATAAAAATGCTGTGATACATCCCTTTCATCACAGCACTCAAAACAGTAAGTACATGAAAATTATGGTTTGCGTACAGCAATTTCTCTTTGCTTACACCACACATTTCACTTAACTACAACCTATCCCACTAGACAAACACAAACAGAAATTCAGCGGTACACTCAACTACTACCATCAAAAGCCTGATTTAAACCAGCGAATATTAAGAAATTCAGAAGCAACGTTAAGGTTTCCAGCAAATGAAACTCAGCCTAGCATACAAAGGGTCAAATACCTATTATATGGTATTTGGTATGGTATTTAGCATGGTATATAGAACATGAATCCACAGCAACGAGCTATTATTTTGATATTTCTCTGCGTGAAACCCTATAACAAAATCTGCACCGTATAGCAATGCACCAATAACACAGAACCTCTTCTTTTCGGCTTAATGGTACAACCTGTCTTTTAAATACCTCCAGGGATGGCGATTCCACCACTGCCTTGGGCAGCCTGTTCCAATGCTTGATGACACTTTCGATGTAGAAATGTTTCCTCATATCCAATCTAAACTTCCCCTGGCGCAACTCAAGGATGTTTCCTCTCGTCCTATCCATGTGAAAGTAGGGACAGCGAGCCCTGGACTGGGGGGTCCAAGGTTGGGGTCAAGGTTGCTACAGAATCTCTCTCTCTCCCAGATTTTCTGAGCAAATATCTTGTAGACAAAAAGTTTAGGACTAGCTCCTGTCTGAGCCAGGGGAACGGAGCTCACTATCATGTGAGATCTCCCCCTGTTCTAGTTTCAATGACAGCAAGAGCTAGTGCCAAAAGGCGACTCCTCTTATCTACCTTGAGCTATCTTCTTGCAAGAATCTTCCCCTGTGGTATCCATCTCTCTGCTGACAGAGCCCAAAGATTAGCTTAATCTGGACAGGTAAGACGTAGATGGCAGAAGATGGGCGACATCGATCCTACCTTTAGGATGAGGATTTACAAATGCATCGGGAGCCTACAGACGGGAATGGGCAGAAAGTGCTGTTTTTAACAATATACATGTGCCAACCTCGCATTGATCCCAGCATTTCGCAAATCCTCTTAGTTCCTTGCAATTTCAGAAAACTGAAATTTTGGCCTAATCCTCTCTCTCAAATGGATTTCTTCTCTCTTTCATTTATTTGTAAACTTTTGGGGCAAAACACCACATACAGCATAAATCTCAACTGTGTAATTCATCGCCACACATTTTTTTGGGGGTCCAGCATGATTAAAAAATGGAGTAGGCATTTATAAAGATGACAAGATGATCCAGAGCAATTATAATAGTTGATAATTATACCAAAATACTGTTGAAGGATCATGCTTTGGGGCATAAAATGGTGTCTTTTTCTGGACTGGGAGGGCAGACTATCACATACCCGTCTACTGCAGAGTTTTTGTGCGCTCTTCTGAATTTTCTCCTGCTGGCTCTCGGTAAGGACAGACATGAGATCTAATCCAAAAGGTCAACACATGTGTTTATACATCCTTTCCATTTGTACAGCATCTAGCATGACTGAACCCCAAGTAGGAGACCCACGATGCAGCCCCAGCAGCTCAAGCTGTGATAGTTGTTTAGAGAGCAGGAAATGATGGAATTGAGTCAGAAGGAAGAGGAGATAGAGTTCTCCAAAAGATCCGACTCTTATTAAAATGACACTAGTGTAAAAGCCAGTACATGCAATTGTGTATTCCTGGTACAAGTCTGAAATGCGCTGGTTTTGCCTTTATTCCGTATAATCGCTTTGAGGAGTCAGGCGTCAGCCTCCAAGATACAAGTGTTTTCCCCCAACGGCATCCAAACCAACCATGGGAGCAGAAATACAAGTGTGAGCCAAGCTCCCTTCCACTTCTACGGCCCAGCCTGCTTTCCCAAAACAAGGCTGGAGCCAGCACGGATGTTCTGCCTGTTCGGTTTCTGAAAGGCACAGAAAGGCAACCTGAAGTCCTTCACATCCTCACAAACAAGCTTTCACGTGGTCCCAACTGAGATCATTCGAAAAGACACATATTGCAGTGACCGTAAGCGAGCAATTTATGCCTCCCATCTTGATTTTATTATTTAACTTTTACGAAATTTAATTTCCCCAAGCCAGGTGCTTTGCTGGTGGCCGTGGTTACACAGGGCTCTTCTTACATGAAAAGTGCTTTAAAATCAAAGTGCTTCAAAGCCCCCAGAACTCAGCAGGTAGATGTGCAATCAAAAGAAAAGATGCACAACTGCACCAGCCCAGAATTTTCCTCTTCTAAACAGCTGCTGCCTCAGTTTTTGCTTAAAACTTGCAGAGATCCCACAAAATTCCATGGAAAGGTTTAATTCAGAGATATATTGTATTATTATTTTTTATTGCTATATTCTTCTGGGTTTGGTTTAATCTTGCATTACATCATTTATTTATTTCTGCTGTCTTCCTTCTTATTCAACTCCTCTCTAAACAAAATAGTCTGCATTTTGTCAACTAAATAGTCTGAAAGTTTTAAAATTTTAGCCCCCGAGTTCTATCTGCTCACACCATAAAACCCTGGGTCACGGTTCGGGTCACGGAGACACACTGACACACACACACGCAGACACAGGACTGATATCCTCGATTTCACCCAGAGTTGAAGAATGATAGATTTTCTAGTTTTAAGTTATGTTCAGTCCCGGAAAGTTAAGCATCAGAGCCAACAAAACTGATGCAGACACAGGAGGTTCTCATTATGAAATCTTACAAATTTATACAGAATCCCTAATGCAACAAAAATATCCCTGCCAAAAGGAGTCAATACTAAATGGAGTGCATTATCCCCCCCAAAGCCAATTCTGAAGCTTCGCCCCGGCTGAGGTCTCTCGTAGATGACTATCAGCCATCAGGATTAACGAGACGAACACTGGGCCATCCAGGTCTGGCAAGCAAAGCATCTCCCAGCCAGAACCTTCGCCCCGGCACCGGCAGAGACTCCTCCAGGCAACCTGCCCAGCGGAAACTTTCTTTCAACTCTCTGATAGGAATAATAAAATCCATTATCAAACAATAGCAAGCTTTGGTAAATATTTCCACGGGTGAGCGCATGGAACAAGCTTTCCAAACATCGTATTTGGACATCGTAATGAGAACGGCTCAGTGTTCAAAAAAGCTCTGCATCTTTACTGCCCTTTAGAAGTAGGGGTTTCTGAGCGCCAGTCCCACATTTCGAAGTCATGGTTGGTTTGCCAGGGGACAAAGACAGCCGCAGTGCCACTGCGAGCTCGCCCCCGCGAAGAACAAGGCACTACTCATGGCGAGGGAAACTGTTCAGGTCCCCATTCATATTGCAGCTGCAGCCTTTTTAAAGGGACTTCAATTCAGAGGCTTTCGTGTGCAAGTATTGCCTCTGCACCCAGTGTATTTCACAGGGCAGCAGAGCCTGGCTGTGAACTCAGCAGCGCATACGACAAAGTGCTTTTGGAAGTACAGCAGGTCACAACACACGGCCCTGCTAGTCAAGTCACTATGGAGAATTTAAATCAGAACTGCATCAAGTTTTTTTACCTAATCTTAACGTGTGCACACAAGACAAGTTAGGCGCCGATGACATACAGATGGAGATTAATTATAAAATGCATCTATAACATATCCCAAGCCGCACAGAGTAGAATCATAGAATCTTCATGGTTGGAAAGGACCTTTGAGATCACCGAGTCCAACCATACACACACAAAAAAAAAAAAAAAAAAAAGAAAAAAAACCACAAACAAACAACCTACAATCTCTGCCACTAGAGCATGCCCTGAAGTGCCAAATCTAGACGTTTCTTCAATACCTCTAGGGATGGTGACTCAACCGCCTCCCTGGGCAGGCTGTTCCAGTACCTGACCACTCTTTCAGTAAAGTCATTCTTCCTAATATCTAATCTAAACCTCCCCTGCCACAACCAACCAGTAATAAAACAACACACTGGTTTTGATTAATGACTGGGGCAAAAGTTTCTCAGCCCCAGCACAAAGCTAGTAGTCATTAAGTCATCATTAACACGCTTAAGACACACATTTAACAATACCAGTTTACCAAGTACATTCGACATAATAACCTAGCTCTACAACAAGGTGCTTCCAGTTTAAACGGAGCTGCCACGGGATCATCGGCAGGGAGACTGGAAACATCTTCTAATAAATGATGTGATACAGGTGTCCACTGAACTTGAAAGAAGTAGAGTCTCTCCTGCTGCCTGGGATGGGTGTCTGAGACAGACACTACACTGGGAGGAGAAAGATATCTGTCACTGATGTAGCGCGCAGGAAAAATCTGACACCAACATGTGTTATAATTACAGTGAGACAAATATACGTATTTAGACCAGGTATATGGAATTGAGAAAATGTCACAATTGGCTTTAGGGATTACTGGAAATGCAAAAGAAAACTAATACTTTAATAGCAATATCAAAGCAGAGGTAGAAAGTCATGTCCTTGGCGACTCGCTCATCTATGATGAATTCAAATGTAAGTACATTATTTCATCCAGTTTTGTGAATTATTTTATATGCAGAAGTGAAGTAATAGAACACAATTGAATTACACTTTCATATTTATGTGTGCGTGTATGCATCCGTTTAATTTACAGCCCTGATTTATTGCAGGAATACAATGCGTATACTCCTAATGATACACATTATGAATAGTTCCTTTCAAGTCAGAGCAAACAGAGAGAACTTTTGAGGTCCCTGTTGGGCTGGGAGCATCATTTCTGTACTTATTTACTCAGTAAAGTTCAAAAAAGAATAGATTATAATTCCCAGCTGAGAGCCAGATTTTGAATTACAGGGTAAAAATAAACTTTTTTTTGACCACACCGCCACAGCACGCTGCGATATAGGAGGTCCTTTCTTTTCATCAACAGTCCTTAAAAATAACAAACAACACCCACACCCTCAAAAAAAACCCCAACCCTAAACCGAAGACCAATGAAAATCACTTTTATACACCCATCCTCTCTCTGCTTTACCCTCCCTGCTGCTACTGAAGGCACCCTAACCTCCTGACTGCCCCCTGCGATTGCCAGAGCCGCCTGGTAGTCTGCGTGCCTTAACCTCGGACTGGGGTGCATGTCCCCCCCCGCCACGTACCAGCAGTCACTGCTCAATTTGAATATGCTACCTGGGCAGAGATTAAAAAACCAAACCCTCATATTTTTCATTTTCCCTTAAGCCTGCCATCAAAATAAAGAGGCTTAAAAGTTGGGTAAAGTACAAGATCATTTTGTCCAGGCGTACTATCAAGAATGGAAAATTGTGAGGTTACAGGAGAAGCAGAGAGGGGAGTTACAGGAAAGAAATAAGCAAAGAATGAGATTATATTTAACAAGGTCTATTTTCAGCTGGCCTCCATCACTACATGTTCACATACATGTGAAGAAGCCCGGAGCGCCAGCCCAGGTAACCGTAGCCCACTCCCCGCTCTCTCCCTCTATTCTCAATAGCCTTTTTTTTTTTTTCTCTTCCAACTTTTTCTGAAATCCTCTGTTTTTTAACCAATGGGGACGCAGCTTTGATGACTCATCTCTTTATTCCCGATGTGCCTGGCTGCTTTTCATCCCGCAGCAGCAGCACTTTGATGACTCGCACTTTGCTGGTGCTGCCGTGGAGGCACAGATGTGGCATTGATAGCTCCAACAGGGAGGAAGGGAGGCGGATACGTTTGCTATTCAGAGCACTTCCTCGGTGGTTACGCTCTGGAGACGACTACAATAGCTCCCAGCTCCCACGCTGTATGAACTATTCATTCTGTGGACATTTTATCAAGAGGGTACGAAGGGAAGGCAGGATCCTCCCTTTAGCAGCAGAGCAGCGTTAAATCAGCTAAACCCAATCATGAAACTGTCCCCTTCGTCACTATATTTAGACGCACGGTTGTACATGTAGGCTTAAATTCATCTCGGCTAATTTCAACCTCCCAAAAGTCAGGCAGGCAATCCCAGGTCATGTATCTCAATGACATACAAGCACCCCGAGAGCACAATTCCTGCTCTCCAAAAATAGATGGGATGAATTGCTCATTGGAGCCATCTCTCTCCACCGAGAACAGTGCTCCCTGAACAACCAGGGTACTGCAGACACCCCGGCTTTCCGACTGCTAGTTAGGCGAGACAAATCCTATCTTGCAACAGCAACAGTCGCCCACGCAATTAGCAGATTAGGAATGACTGGCTAAGGAGGAGCTGCAGAGAAAGGACCCTCGGCATTATGCGGATGGCAATCTGGACACAGCGCACACATTAGCAACACGTGCCTGGTAAAAGGGAGTTATCGCACAGGGATGCATAAACAAGAACTTTGTTGGGGAATGTATGGAACAAGCCCTGCGTTGAACCCCAGGCTCATGAGGCTGGGGGGGCTGTGGAGTACTCTACATACCCTGAGGCACTAAACTTCACCAAGGAGGTGGGCAGAAGAGATCAACAGGAACAGTGTGAGGTAGAGATGACATGACCCACAGGCAAAAATAAAGAAGCTAGGTTTGTTATCCAGCAGAAGAGATGGGACAAGATAACCATCTTCAAATACATGAAATGTTGCTGCAAAGAGGAAGAGGATAATCTCTTCTTCATGCCATGGCAGACAGGACCATGCGGTGGGCCAGACTGCCTGCCAGTGATGCGGTACCTCTGCTGCCGGCAGCCAGGTTAAACGGACATCGGTAGGACAAGGTTTAGCTCTAGTGCGTTCTGACATGAAGAATAGGACTAGACGACCTCTTGGGGTCCTTCCCGGCTTTATTTTCTATTATTCCTTTTTGCTAAAGCACTAAAACCACCCACCTTCAGTATTCAGCTCTGAGCATACAGCTGGCTGTATTTTTTATCCGAGGATTTCAAGCCTCTTTAGTGCGGGATCACATCTCACTGTCGCCTCCCTTAGAAAGCCAGGAGATGCCAAGAGAAATATTTTTTTTCAAAATGAGATAATTCTCTTAACACTGTACTGTCTGAATGAAGGGACACAAAGCAAAATTATCATGACAAACTACTGCTTAATGGAGGGATTAAAAGCAAATTAAGGCTTTTTCAATTTGTTTCCCACCACATGCCCCAGACAGAACACCAGCCTCAGCTGTGATTTAAAGGAACTATGTCACGCAGCTGAAATATCACATATTGAAATACTCATCTTTCTTGGTAAAAGTTACTGTTGTGGATTATTTCTGTGTTGCAGGCTGCTAAAAATCAGCCTCAATGTTATGTATTAATGATCACCTGCACTAAGCAGCCTCAACTGGCTGTTAATACAGAAAACAAAATACATTTACAAATTAATCTGTGCCACCAAAAATGCTCTGTAGATCAAGATAAAAGTTTTAGCTGCTTTTACTCAATCATATTAGAAGAGATATTATAAGAAGGCCAGACTTTCAATGGTTTTATGGGTAAATATTATGCCTTTTCTATGACACTTTGAAACGATAACACTCTTAAAAGGATCCATTCATGTTATTACTAGATCTGGGCATTCAGATGTGCGAGTCAGAGTTAGCTGTATCTGAAGTTCCCTTTCCCAGCTCTGACGAATAAATAGTGAGTCACATGCAAACCAGTGACAGGTTTTTATATCATCTGTCGAAAATTAACATTTGATACAGAGCAGAATTACGCTTGGAATAACATAACCCCTGTATTTCTAAAGGAGACTGCACTCGTTCCTGCTAAGCATCTTCAAAAAGAAGCACCTCCTGACCACTATACGGTCTAGGCTAAGGGCAGGGCGACAGGTCTTCAGGACTTTCATCAGTCCTTACATAGACAAGGATATGCTGGGGAGAGGAGATAATACTGAATTCAGCCAATAGCTTCCACAACACTGTTTTGCCTTTTAATGTGCTTGCTTTAATCAGAGAACTGTAGAATGATCTCCATCAGAAGGGATCTCTGGAGGCCTCTGGTCAGAGCCCTGATAGAAGCAATGCCAATTTGATCCAGTCGCTCAGGCCTCATCCAGTCAAAGTGTGAGCATCTTCCCAAAGATAAGCAAACCCAGCTCCTTCAGCCTCTCCCGCGTGTCACCTGCTCTAGCTCCAGACCATCTTTGTGGCTTCCACTGGTCTTGCTCCAGTCCATCCATGTCTTGCTTACTCTAGCCCCAAACTGGACAGAGCAGTCCGATGCAGTCTCACAAGCACTGAACAGAGGGGAAAGATCACTGCTCTGGACCTGCTGGCTGCAGTCCTGCTAGTACAGCCCAGCTTGCTGTTGGCCTTTTTGGGACAAGCACATTGCTGGCTAATTTTCTACTTGTCTGTAGGGCAACCCAGCTCCTCTTCTGCAAAGCTGCTTTTTAGCCAGTTGGTCCCAACATGTACTGGTACATGGGGTGGTTGTTCTTCTGCAGGGGCAGGATGTGGCTAATTTCATGAGGCTCCTGTCTGCCCTCTTCTCCAGCCTGTCAAGACTCCTGTATTGACAACTACTCCATACTGGGTATTTGAGAACTTTCCAAAACTCCACTGTGTCCCATCCTTTTGGTCATTAATAATTATGTTGTACAGTATTGTTCCCATGTTTGAGCCCTGAGGGATGACATGAGCAAATGACCACAAATTGGACATCATGCCACCCTTCATAACCAAAGGTCCAGCCAATTTTTCACTAATCATTCACATCTCACAAATCTGGCTACAAGGAAACTATGGGAGGTCCTATCAAAGGTCTTTCTAAAGAAAAGGCAAGAGGATGAGAAGGTATAATAAAGGAATCAAGGTGACGATTCCAAAACACTTGTCAGTGGTAACATGAGATGAGAAAGATGTCGGGGAGCTGCTCCTATGAGAAGACACAACCTGTAGCTCTGTACTCCCCTCACCACAGAAGCCTTTGATGCCAGCTCTGTCCTTTGTGCTTCTTGCAGTTTCAAACTGCAAGGACTGTTTGGAGAAAAAAATAATCACTGATTTCAGGAATACAAATACACTAAGAGCTCCAAGAGGGTGGAAAACACGAATGGGGAAAAGACACATGTGAGCACCATGCAAGAACCAAACCCTCTGAGGCCTTGGGGAAGAGATGGGACAGTAGCAACCCAAAGAAAAGCCTAACAGGTAGAGTAGGAGCCAGAAACCAGATGAATCTGATCTCTTCTTAGGTACAGCATGGACATAGCGAGGCAACAAAACCGGGTAACATAGACAGAAAGTATGGAGATCATGACTCAGTATGACACACACCCTCGCAGATGCTCCTCTTCCAACAGCGTGGATTCAAGCACATACACTGAGAAAATTGTCAGGGTTCCTCCTCCTTGTCAGAATAACCCCTTGATTTTGTTGCAAAGCAGCTGCATTTGGTTTTTACAACTCCTGCTTGCATTAACTTACTCAAATTAACTTCTACATGCTGATTTTAAAGGGACTCAGTCTACTAAAAACAAACGAGAGCTGCAAAATTAATCCCTTTGCTGTTCATCCTCACATCTTGACTTCTATTTCTGTTCCTGCCACTCTCCAGCAATCTGCTAGCAGGTGAATCACTTCACAGTGTTTCTGCTTGCCTTCAAATTTCTCATCTATTTAGATAATAAATTTGCAGAGTAATAGCCGTCTTTAGATAAAAAGTGGGTCTGGGCTCAACAAGTGCCTCTACCTGCTGCTGTACAACATTACTGCTAATTGTCAGCTTGGGCTTCAGCATATGCGTGGTCACATGCTGCCGAGATGATCTCAGCTTCTCATTACAACATCCACTTTGGTTTTTTTTTGTATTTTAAACTAGCCTGCACTGGAACAAAGAAATCCGTGCGTCTGAAAAATGATGCCAATGCACTCTAACTCCCACAGTACCTACAGAGACGTGATGGTGCAGCTCAGGCTTCAGACTCACACAGAACAGATGTAATTAACACACTGCTGTTGAATGAAGGGGGTGTGAGTGTACCTAATTATACCCACGTGTAACACTTTAAGCCTGCATCATGTCCAAAGCGTACTGATGAATACATGTTCATCTGATGGCATCAGCTTAATTACCTCTCTAGTTATTCAAGGAGAAGTACGCAGAAAGTTTCCTTCGACATGATTCTAGCACAGTAATGGATCGTTACTCTGGTGATGCCACGACACGCAATCAAACAATCAGCAAGACAAGTGAGCACAGAAAATAAAAAGGTGGCAGGGACAAGCTGGCGGGAGGCACCCGAAGACACGCCTGGTGTTCCTCAAATTAGCCTATCAGCTCAGGTGTGTGCACGGGAATAGAGATGTATGGGAGACCCTCTGGCATAAATAGTAGCAGAAAAGCACCTGGACGTGCAAGGCTTTCCAAGAAACAAGTGTCTACGTTCCTGCCTGGGTCACCTATAGCTCTTGGTGGGGGAAGGGGGGGAGACTTGAGAGCATTTCAGAGAAAGAAAGAAGAAAAAAATAGTCTTCATGTGCCCCTGACACCATATTCTCTAACAATGCGGGACGATTGTCAAGCAGAAGGTTCAAAGGTTCAACGGGTGACTTGATTGTTGACTGTGAGAACCTTGGTGGCCCTGGATGCAGAAAGCAGGCAGGATACGGAAAGAGCAGTAAGGATTTCCAGGCACACAGTAATAGTTACGTGGGTTTTTTTTTCACATCTGCTGAGCACGCTTCCTCAAGCGCAATCTGCCAATCATCACCACGTGTGACAAAGGCTCGTTACGGCTTGCAGAAGTCCCGCTGTGCATCAGCGCGGGGCGGCAATCAATCCGGGCCAGCTGGGAGCCAAGGTGCTTCCCTGACGTCCTGTGTGCTCCCCGTCTCCATCGACCCTGGTGAATGGCAAACCACTGCAGGCAGACATTCCACCAACCCTCACAAAGCCCAGCTGGCTGCTCGGACAGCTGATGTCCCTTGAGCAACCCACACCGGAGTGCACAGCCGCTGCAGGGAAAAAGCTTCCCAACTGTGCCCACAAGTCAATCAATGAAAGGCAGCCTGAAAAATCATGCAACAGTCCCCGTATCCTGCCATAAAATCCTGACACCAGTGCGCCAAATCACTCCTGGAAGGGGATGGAAACCCACAGCTGCTGTAAGCCGCAGCTATTCCCCTTTGTCGCCTCTCACCACTAACGGACGAGTTCAACAAGAACTTCTCACAGCAGTTATGCTTACAGAGCTGGTAAACGCAGAATAGCCAAATTTGCCAGCAATTTGACATTATGAACACATAATTTGCAGCTGAACTTAAATTCATTTGTAACAACATTAATTACAAGGAATATCGTGTCCGTTTGCCACCTCACAGACACTTCTGTTTGTCTCTACTTTGTTTCCATTTGATAGGCATCTCCACCACACGCCTCCAGCTTTAAACCAGTAACAGACGGACAGGCTAGGACAGTTCTATACCAAAACAGAGCATCAGGTTCGGGTTCTGATTTTCATTACTTTGGATTTATCCTGGATTACTCTGGATTTACAATTTATATAACTTCTAAGAAGTTACACCAGGTGAAGTTCTACCGCAGAACTTCTGTATCAGATGAAGTCATACCAAATGAGAAAAGTTTTGTTCTCAGAGTCATCAACACATCAGTCATTGTCTTGAATGAGTTGTTGCAGTAATTACTATAGATACTTAATCTTGCCCTTGATGAAGGTTGTCATCAAGTTCTTCATGAGAAAGTGTGAATCTTTATCATTTTTCAGGCTTGTTTACTTTCAAAATTACTCCAGAAGAACAATTCCTGCTAATGTATCAAAACACCCTTCTCCCAAAATAAACACAACGAGTGTAAGGGGGAAATAATTCTTGTTGCAAAATTCAATCATGATCACCTGTCCTCAGTTCAGAATAGTTATGCTATTTGATGTTCCCCCATTACTATAACATAAACATGCTTCTGTTGAAGCATGACCTGAGATGAGGTCCAACACGGCCAGGGACTCTTCTGGCTCCCACAGCAAAACTATTGCTCTGACAAAGGGGAGCGGTAACAGCTCTCTTCCTTTGTCCTCACGGACGAAGGTGGAGGAGTTACTACTGGTGCCAAGAGGAAAGCTGTTCCCTCCTACCAGCTACACCTCCCCATGGCAGACAGGATCTCACGCCTCTTCTGGTATGACACCAGAGCAACCAATGAAGGACAAGCCGCACATTAAGGTTTTATTTTTTTTTTTTTTTCTCTGGCAAAATTAATGACAGAGAGTAAATTAAGGGACTCCAAATCATTTTATCGGATACCTTAGGAGCTGGCTGTAATTCCCCTGCTGCCATGGCAGCTTTAAAGCTGAGCAGTGAATTCGCTTTGCAGTGGGTTGTGTACGGTAATGGTACATACCGCCGTTTTGAAGTCCCTGCTGTCAAATCGGAAATTCAGAAAAAGCTGAAGGCAACTCCTTGGAATAAAGCCGTGAGGACAGAAATAATGTGAAATGTGCAAGTGCAAATAAAATTCATAGTTCATCTTAGATGCACTCAGCATGTTAATGCCTCAACTGTTTTGTTCATTCGCTACCTGTTTGCAGTGCCCCGAGGCGTACGCTATTAAGGCATAACCCAGCATAATCTAACCCGAAGCCTTCAAATGTAACAACATTTGCTGCAAAACTGTTCTCCAGAAAACACTTCTCTAAAATTTCTAATTATTTAGAAATCTAAGCTGAAGACTTCACCATCAGGTTTATAAACCATTTCAGACACATCCGCTGCCGATCCCGGACACAGACCCTTTAAGAGAGTTAAAATCTATAATTTCCATCCTCCTGGAAACCAGCATTCCCAACTGCACTTCTTGTGAGCAACCACTGGCATGAAGCTCTCAAGATCCATAGCAGTGATACAACCACAAGGAGAGGGAGATCTATCAACCGACTGTTTGCTCAGCCAGGGACAAGTCCAAAGACAAGAGCAAAGGCACAAGAAATGCCACAACACGGAGACAGCTTGGTCAGAGACAGATAAAGCATTTCAAACTCAACGGCTTGAATATTTCCATTTGAACCAATCAAAACTGAAACAAAACACCTGTTTAAATCAATGTAAGAAATCAATGTTTATGTTGATGCAAGAATCTTTCAAACCAATCACATAAAAATCAATTGCTCGAACCAATGTAGGAATATAAAAAGGTTGTTTTTTTCCTAAAATATTTTGATGACCAAAAATAATTAGCTTTCAACAAAGCATTGAGAGAAGTATTTGAGTATTTGTTTTCACTCTATGCCCAGCCTTGACTGAGATGCCCCTTCCTCTTACCTTGCTGCAGTATCTTCTTTGAAGTCTACCCATAATAATGAACCCCCCTGACACTGGAGAGAAATGCAAATCCTGACATCAAATCCAGGGAGTGGTAAATAGAGAGCAATAAGTGAAAACTCTTCTTCAGATTCTAACTTTGAGGGTGTTGGTTGAATACCCAAGAAGCTCAACAAGAACCAGCAACGTGTGCTGGCAGCCCAGAAAGCCCCCTGCATCCAGGGCTGCATCCCCAGCAGCGTGGGCAGCAGGGTGAGGGGGGGGGATTCTGCCCCTCTGCTCTGCTCTGGGGAGACCCCCCTGCAGTTGGAGCGGGGCCAGAGGAGGCCATGAAGATGATCCAAGGGCTGGAGCCCCTCTGCTGTGAGGACAGGCTGAGAGAGTCAGGGGGGGTTCAGCCTGGAGAAGAGAAGGCTCCAGGGAGACCTTCCAGGCCCTTCCAGTCCCTAAAGGGGCTCCAGGAAAGCTGGGGAGGGGCTTTTTACACATGTATGTAGTGATAGGACAAGGGGTAATGGCTTCAAACTGGAAGAGGGCAGATTTAGATGAGATCTGAGGGAGAAATTCTTGGCTGTGAGGGCGGTGAGCCCCTGGCCCAGGTTGCCCAGAGAAGCTGTGGCTGCCCCATCCCTGGAGGTGTTCAAGGCCAGGCTGGACGGGGCTTGGAGCAACCTGGGCTGGTGGGAGGTGTCCCTGCCCAGGGCAGGGGGTGTCACTGGGTGGTCTTTAAGGTCCCTTCCAACTCTAACCATTCTATGATTCTGAAAGAAAAACCGCCTGAAAACGGTGTGTACAGGTTGCTCCTGAAGAGCTCCTACCGCTGTGTGGCTGCATATGGTCACATAGTTTTTAATCAAGAGAACAACGCTGAAATACAAAAGACCATGGGGACACCACATGCCCGGGGAGGGTTGCTGCTGGAGGCCCACCTGTTTTATTAGAGAGTCGGAAGGACACCATCTTGTCAGGGATGCTGCAGACATTCCTCACCGAGGCGATGCAGCTGTAATTCGCGTAGTCCTGAGGTCGGAGGTTCTTCAGCTTCAGGATCTTCGTTTCTCCCTGCGTGTGCAAGAGAGAGCGTTAGGAAAAGACAGAGGCAGAAGAACAAGCAGGGATGTAGGATACATTGAGACCAGCTTTCAGGAGGTGAGAGGAAGATGTAGAGGTGGCTAATTAGAAGCAGATGTTCAAGTGTTCCAGAAAATATATTTTATTTAATTTTCCGAAAGAATAGCAGCTAGCGTAACCTAAAACCATAGCCCCACTTATATATTAAAGGCAAAAGAAAAGAGCGACGAGGGGGAAATTGGTTCGACAGAGTATCTCAAGTTGCAGCATTATTCGGAATAATATAACTTAAAGTACAATCTACATGATGAAAAAAAGGACAACGTACAGAAATCCTACTGTTTTCCTTTGAAAATGAGCCGCTGATGGGTTTTATTTTTAGCCAGCGGTGTAAATGCTGGAGCAGGGACCTGAACGGGGTATGTAATGAAGGAGTTCCTTCAGACACTGCAGAAAGTGAAAACTGGCAAATATCAGATTTCCACTGCAGTACTATGTGAAGTGGGCACCGCAGAACCAGAAACTCAGGAGAAAAAGCAAGTTGCTGAAATGTGTATGTCAAATCTTACACCTTTGGTAGCAGCAAGCGTAATGAAAAGCTGAAAGGAGTGTTAGATGCAAAATCCTGAGCACGCAGAGATGCCATGGGACAGGGCAGGGAGGAATAAAGCACAGGGAGCACAGCAAAGCACACCAGGGTGGAGGGCTGTGGAAACGTCAGACCAATCTATGTATACCAAAACCTCCCCATTATTCCCTCTAGCATTAAAATAACAAAATTCCTTGGGCTTTCCAGTCTCCTCCTCCAGTTGCTTGTGTTCAAGCCTTTGCCTGTGCTCGTACCAATTAGCTAAAAACAAATTATGTTTAGACAAGGCTAAGGCAGAACCCCAGCCCAGGGAGGCAGGCACTCGGAACGGGCTTACAAAGCCTCAAAAGAGCAAACTTTGGAAAACATTCATCATCATGTGTCCTGTTAATGCTGCTACAACTTTTAATATTACCACAGCTTGAACAACGTCTTGAATTTCTTTTAACACCACCATGTCCACCAACTGCCCACGCCTATATAAGGCCATACAAAATATGGTGGTTTGTGAAAATGGACAGGACTAGCAAAGACTGATAAAAGAGAAGGTACAGCTAGCCAGACAAGGAAAGAGACAGTCATGAAATCAAGCTTGGTAGCATTGGAACTGAAGCGCTTTGTACGTGCAATCAGTCCTGCAAAAATTATGTGATTTAAGCACATAATTAAGAACACGCCGCTTCAGAGTTTGCAAGACCAAGCCTTTGAAAGGCTGCTCCTAAAGACAGAGATCCTACTTCAAGAAGGGGTTTATGTGGGCTAGAGAGGGGCCTGATGCAGGTTAGGAGGGACACAGCTACCAAAGGCGTCAAGTCCTGGCAACACAGAGCAGCTACATCCCTTCAGTTCAGCCTCCGGGCTCCAAGTTGAACTTGTGGGCTGAATGCACAGTGCTATCTGGAACATGTCCCCAGATTGCAGAGATTTATAAAAATGTATATATTTTCTTCATTGGTTGGGATAATTAGTCTAATTACGTCTAATTGCATAATTATTGTAAATACAGCAAATTTAATCTTGTACGCAAGCTGTGCAATTACAATGTGCAATGAGGATGATGCAAACTCTGAGGAAATAATTCTGCATCAAGATTTTAGTTTTGAAAAGTTTAGCATTTCAAGTACTCCCACAGACGAGAATGTGTACCTTTGTCCAACTTTTCTCCCCATGGCAGCTAAAATAAGCAGCTGACATTACCTGACTCATCAAAAAAAAAAAAAAAAATCTGTTCAAAGTTCAAGAATTCATTTGTATATTCCCAGTTTTCCAGGTGCTTTCTATGATTTAATAAAACAAGAAAGCCACTGGAAAGAAAAACTAGCCTTTTTTTGCGTACAATACCTTAGAAAATTTAATGTGTTACTGCTCGTTTTCCTTTACGCTTCATTTGATTTTCAGACTGATAAGCCACCTTCAAAGCAATCACCAAAAAATGCCACCTCAAATTCGTATCTCTTGATGTTCTGAAGTTAAATCCCCTCTATCCCTCTTCACGTCAGCTCTTACTGTTTGTTACCGTATCATAACCTGAACCAATCCTGCAGAGATGTGCAGTAGATAGATGTTTATGACTCTTGAACCTTTAACTACATCTTTTCCTCTTATAAACGTATATCGGATCTTGTAGGCACACCAACAAGATACACTAAACTCAACCCGACCTCCAATAAACGTAAAAAGGTTATGGATAAGCTTTTGACTAGCAACATGACAATCTGATTTATTCATTAAGTCAGCCCAGACAGAGGTTCTAGGAAGAATGCTCCTAGTAACCTAGAAATATTTATTTTTTAAAAAAAATACTGAATCAAATTTCACGTGACGCATTTTATCAGGTCTGTTCTTATTAGATGACAGGGAAGGTAATCATCAGCATTTCCATATTGAAATATAAAACAAAAAGTCCCATGTCAGGGGAACCTCTCACTTTTTAATTAAAACATTAAAAAATTCCAGTTTACACACTTATGTCCAAGGAAACAAGCCACAGATTTGCTAAACTGGGTCCGTACATGTTAAATTAAAAATAATCTCATCACATTTAGGAAAGCAATAACTTGACTACGTAATCTAATTCTCATCTCCGCGAGGTTCCAGGCTACACGTTTCTCAGTAAAATACCAAGCCGCTGTAGCAATATAAAGCCGTCAAGTACAATAAAAAGAAAAAATGAAGGTGCTCTCAAATCATTAGCTGAAAATTATTTATGAAAGTTGCAGGTTGCTTTCTACTATGAAGACCACATTACCAGACAGTTTTCACCTCTGTCTTTACTCGTTATTGCTTGAGACTTTCCAAAACAATTTTTTTCCTCCTTTTTTTTTCTTTTTTTCTTTTCTTTTTGCAAACACCGCCACACACTTTTGTCCATAGAACAGGATAGGCCACCTTTGTATTCTGAGAATGTGCAAATGTGCTAATAATAAATTAATCTGATCTAATCTGACAGACTCTTTTGATGGCCCAGTCTGCCTCCGTGGCTGTGAGCGAGAGTAGGAAGACTTAAAAAATGACTTCTTTCCATTTTTGCCACCTCATCTTTAAAGTGTGTAATTCTGGAACAAAACCTTACATTCAAAGAAGTGAAAGGCAGAATAAAAAAAAAATAAAAAAAAAATCCACATGGAGTTGCCATAGAGTTTATCCTTCATGAAAAGCTTTTTAGGCTGTAACTTCTGTGCAGAATCACTTTGCATTGTATTGGAAAAGATTAGGAAATAGCAGTCAAATCAGAGGTTTGGGCTTGCAGCGCCAAAGCAAAATGACTTCAAAGGGGCTCCCGCAGACAGCGCTCACTGCGCATCTTCCCATAACTTCCTTTCGCATAATTTGACAAAAAATTTAAACGACATATTTTATATTAGGAAGTCTTATAATACCATACGGGCGCATTGGTGCTAGTTATGCGGAGGGCATGCCCAGTTACCCACACCACAAACCCAGCAAGGATACACAGGCAGACCCGGGTACAAGAAATCTGGTGCAAGTAGCCTAAGGAAGGGCAAAAATCCTCTCTCCTCATTCCTACCTGGGTAAAGAAGGGCTCGTAGATCTCCACTCCTTTATCAGAGCCTTGCAGCAATACCTCTTGGCCGCGTCGCCAGCTGTACCGAACAGGCGGGTTGGAGTTGGCCACGCACCTGAGAAACACCGTTCTCTCATAGTAAAACTGCTCTTTTGCTTCCCCGATGCTCTGGTGGACTGTCACTATTGGATCATCCAAATCTGGAAAGACAGAAAAAAACCACCGAGATAAAGTCAGGCTTCAGTTGACCCCATGACGGGTCTACAATGGGAAGCATGTGCATCGCCTTGTTGTATACAAGTCAACAGCAAAATAGAGACAATAGAGCTCCAAAAGGCACAAATGTACATTTTAGGACTTTTGTAGCAGAATCCCAGTTTAGAGTTTGCTTTCACCTGTACAGCACCCAGCGGAACTGGAGCTTCACCTACAACTCAGGCTTTTGGATATAACAATACATAAAATATCATATAAGACAACGTCAACCGTATTTCTGTTATGTTTCCACTAATACTTAGGTTTCCCCTGGTTTTCATCTTTACTACTTGTTTCCTATGTATGATTTTTATTTAAATGTCGCTTAGACAAAATAGTTTATAAAGCTTTGGAAATAAATAGACAGACTAATTTGCATCCTAATGGTAGGATCCACTAGAGCATAGATCATGTGAATGCATCTGTTTTGCTTTAAAGCAGCAATTTAATACAGTAATTTAATGCATATTCCCTTCTTTCAGTTACGTGCATTTAACTTCAAGCAGGTAAATTCATCACAGGCTTTAGAACACACTTCTCTTGATTAAAATACAGATATCATGTAATGACTCCCACGGCATCAGCTCAAAGAAAATGAGATCCCCACAACAGAATTCACTCATCTTAAGTAGGGAAGAAATAACAATAGCCATTGCAATGTGAGTACACCTAATTAATTAATTTGGGCTTTATTCTATTAGGAACAAGTAGATTCTTGTTTGCAGGAGTCTTCTACTATTATGAACTTTTTCTGAAGGTACAATTATGCCAAAGGAGGGGGAAAAAACCCAAACAAACAAAAGAAAAAAAACAATGGCCATCTCTACTCTGTACTAGTTAAAAACACTCAACCTCCAAATAATGCGGTCAGCAATTCTCTCACAAGCTTGAGGGAGAAGTGACACGACCCGGAGGGCTGGCAGACAAGGGGAAGTTGCTTCTCCACGTCCAGCCCCATGTTTCCAGGGTACATCGTCCAGGTTTGGCTCCTACAGTTACAATAGCGGGACCGATGCTGTTACCCACAGAGAGGAGGAACAACATCCCCGATTATCCCTGCACCGGTGCGACCGATGCGCACACGGCAATAGCATGTTCCCATGCGCGACTCAGCCTTGGCTGAAATAATATCAGAACCTTATTCAGCAGTGCTTCTTCCTTAAAACAAAATATAAATAATGCTTTAAGTAGTGCTTAATTAATTACTCATCCACAAACTGAACCCTATTTTTGCCAAGTCTTGTGTCAGTAACTATCCAAATGCCAATTCATCGGATTTATTTGAGGCCACGATTCAGTGAAATGCGGAACGAGGTGGTCAAACCTTGGCATGACCACCGGTGTCCAAGGGAACACTGTCATGCTTGAAGGCACCTGCACGCTTGAGCCCCTTGTCAATGGTGTTGAAAACAAGGACAGTTGTTTTGGGGGAAGCATTTCTCTCCCGCGTCCTTTCCCCAAGTGCCAGCCAAACAGCACCATAACCACCACGGTGTATTGTGTGAGGTGGGCCACCAGCACAGCGGTTCTTAAAAAACGTGAGGGTTTGATAGCTTTTAAAAACTAGAGGTACAGGGGATTATTAAAGGAAGCCCACCATTAACAATCTGAATAGATTAACATGTTTCAAAGGTCCACGCTGAAAAGCAGTTTGCACTTAAAAATTATTCTTTCAATGCTTACATTTTGATTTGCATAACAAGAATAAAGCTTGAGAGTCTCTTGATTAATTAGAAACAAAACCTGTTCCAAAATTTGGAATAATTCAAGCAATAATACCTTGTAATAGCGCACGGATTTTAAGTAAATGTTACCTTCATTCTACTCTACAAAACATTTAATTTAATATCACAGAAACAAATTACGAAACTGTTGCTCCAAATTAGGATGGCATTTTCTAATGAGATTTCATTTTTGTTTTAAAGGTTATTTTAAATCACAGTAGCATTTGAAAAGGGATGAGATTGCTGAAACGTTATGTCTTCTACTCATGCAATAGAAAATAAAAAGATGGAAATTAGCTCCTTTCAATTTCTAGGCCAAAACACCTGTTCCCTGTATTTTGATGAACAACAGAACATTTCATACATGAATGCCTCCCAACGTCTGCTTATTAAAGCACATCCTTTGACCACAAACAAGGATGACTGACAGCTACGAGCCTCCAACACCGAGTCAGGGGACTGCTCCTCGAATCTCTCACCCTTAGATGAAGGTGTATCCTCTTCGGTGAAATCCACAGAGGTCCAAGTCAAGACTCAGCTTCATTTTGATGAAGTAAAGACTGGTCAGACTAAATCAACTGAAGTCTAAAAATGGGACCTGAAGCAACTGCAAGGTCTGCCAGTGTAAGGTAGCAATCAACACCAGCCAGGCTGAGGCTGACTGGCCAGAAGAGAGCCTTGCAGAAGAGGCCTTGGAGGTCCTGGTGGAGAAGCTGAGCAGGAGATGGCCTACTACATCACAGGCTGCAACAGCAAGAGTGCAGCCAGCGGGTGCAGAGAAATGATCCTGCCCCTCTACCCACAGCTCTGAGACATCATCCTGAGCACCCTGTCCAGGTCAAGACATGGATATACTGCAGCATGAGCAGAGGAGGCCACCAAGATGATCAGAGGTCTGGAGCACGTGCCATACAAGTAGAGGCTGGGGGAGCTGGCTTTGGCTTGCTTAGAGAAGATAAGATGAAGGGGAGATCTAATTTCTATCTTTGACTGAGTACTGGGAAGTTATAGAGAAGATGAAGGCAAACTCTTCTTAGAAGTGCAGACTAAAAGACCGTGAGGTATAAGTTACACCAATAGAAATTCCTCCTAGTTATAAGTGAAAACGAATTCCCCATGCAATCAGACAAGTGCCCAGAGAGGCTGCGGGATACCGTCCTTGGAGACATTCAAAGCTTGACCGGACACAGCCCTAAGCAATCTGTGAAGTTGGCCCTGGTTTGAGCAGGGGGGTTTGGACAAGAGGTCCTTTCCAACCTGAATTATTCCATAATACCAATTCCTTGCTCGCACTAACCACTCTCTTGCAATGGGTCCATGCTGGCTGTGCGTTCACCCCCTCCGACACCAGTACTTTTCTAGTACATAGAGAACCAGGCACTCTCTCTCTGCATGGCACTATACTATGACAGGGGATGGATTTTGATAAAGAGTATAAGGAAACCTCAAAGAAATTTCAGTTGGGAATGCAAATGCAGCAAGCCCTCTGCCAAAGCATTTCATAATGGTCAATTAATAGAAAATTTGCACTGCAGAACTCGACTGATTTTTCCATCGGCAGTGCTGGCAAGATCTCGACAGCTGCGTCACAGCAAAAGAAGCAGCACTAATAGGAGACAAAATAACGCTCACAATTGTTGTGAGATTTCACTGAACACGCAACTGCCTGCCCCGCTGCTGGGCAGGGTTAGACAAATGTTTTACTGGATTGTTATACAAGACTGTATTTTGCTCAGGCAGTGTGAGAGCTGCAAACATAATACAAAATATGCTTTTTTTTTTATAATACTGACAAGGTATTCTGCAGAGTTATTACAATGCAACTGCCAAATTCATAGACCATAGACAGGCTATTTTAAAATCAGCTGATCTGGGTGGCATTAATGCCCACTTGTCAGAGCTCTCCAGAATTTCAATGTCTAATTGAATTGTTATTAACTGATACTCAAATTTCAGCGTAGGCTTAAAAAAAAAAACCCAAACAACTATTTAAAGCTCTGTGCATATGTGTGAGTATCTGTGGGTGTTTGTTCCCTGAAAGCCCTGGAACAGTCAGGGACTCGGCAGTCTGGGAGGGAAGCCATGGACTGCAGGTACTGCACAGCAAGAAACCTGGGAAGAGGAAAGAGGGGAAATCACTGAAGAGCCAGGGAGATCCTACCGCAACGGAGAGAGATGTAGCACTGGGAAGCTCAGCAAGATGAATTTTTGAAGTGCTTTACAAGAGGAAAAAAAACCTCAAAAATGTTCATTTTGGGTTGATCAAATTATGAAGAGTTAACTGACTAATCATTCTTTAAATTAAACTGAAGTCATGGGTGTTGCTATGTAGTTAAAGCCTATTAATCAAAATGAAAATAATTACAGAAGTGTGTTTTCCACAGAGGTTTATGCCACCATTAGGTTCAATTTTTCAGTCTTTAATCTTCGAATTGAACCAAACAGTTTCCAAAACCCAGATGGCACAGGCATGCTAAACGCTGTATTGGAAGAATTCCCTTCACACATCCCTAAGCTCTCAAACAAACAGAAAACCCAGGATAAGCTCTTCAAAACGGGTCTAATCTAAATGCGCTGTGAATTGCAGCACGACGGTCAGAGATGTTGGTGTGGAAGGTGCACAGAAGTGTGGCAGATGCTGTTAATATCCTCTCTACGCCGAATCGCAAAGCACTGGAGGCATCTCACTGTCTGCGAGCAGGAGACACAGACCATCTCCTGCAACCCTCACCTGAGTGCTGGGGGAGTTTCACACATACAAACAGGGGAGCAGGATCACAGACTATATTTGCCATATCATCTTTCTTCAGCTGCTGGGACTACACAGCTTGCTGATTTCATTTGTTAATTAGCTGCCTTTGTCTTCAGATGTTCAAAGCAAGCAATGCTTGGAAGTCAGGATAATAATAAAACACGCATCTGGTAAACTGATTGAAACGGCTTCATCAAGACACCCAGAGAGGAGACAGCAGTGACGCATATATTTAGCCTGCCTAACTCCTGAGTTATTCTTAAATATAAAAGTACCATGTTTTTCATGCCATTTTCCTTACTATAGCCTCCTTGACCTAGAACAAGCTATCGGTAATCACGCAGGTTTGAAGTGCTTTGTGGTACTGTATGATATAAAGCAGTTACACATGATTCAGAAAAATGCACAAAAACTCAACAAATATCTATTTCTGGCATACCTATGGAAAGGCTAATGAGCTGTCCTGCCTGCCATCCATTAGTACATGCAGTGTGGAGACGTAAGAGCTCCAAACAAGCTGGGAACAGGAGAGCCAAGTTACCTGGAGCTCCACAAAAGATATTTTCCACTCTATAGCCCTTTAAAAGAGATTTATTATGCATCTGCAGTGCTGTATCGCATGTGCAGTACTGACACAACAGTAGAAAGCCAGCATCATTTACAAGGCCAGACCCTGTAACAAAACAAGCCTTTCTGGCTTTGCTCCCGAGAGACCAAGAGTGTGACCCTGGGAGACCACCGATGAGCTTATATCGATTTCCAATAGCATTTTGGGAAGATCAAACACATGCTAGAAGGCTGTTAACGCGCTCAAACACAAAAGGACAAACAGAATGACCTTAGTAGTCAACAACACCCTGTGCGGCTCGAGACCATTTCTGCCTGCCGTGCCTTACTGAAGGTTGGGGTCTGTCAACGAAGAATCCAAGAGGAGAAATGTAACGAACGCTCGGCGACATAGTTTTACAGAGACAATGTTTGCTTTAGTCTTTTGATGAGGTTATAAACGTATCTGATTGAAACTTGCATGTACTGCTCATACGAGCGTGTCCTAATGACACTGGGAG